>NW_026000206.1:10232652-10332652 GCF_001458135.2 Marmota marmota marmota
GGGGGGGGGGGGGGGGGGGGTTATAATCTGGTACTTCTTATTCATCTTTTTCCTCCTTATTATGATTTTGCTATATTCATACCCCCCTTCCTGGTCTCTCCCTCTTTCTCTCTCTCAAACTACAAATGTAAGCATTGAAACCAATAATAGATTTTTCAAATCAACTGTCAAATCAGAGCCCAGACTGTCAAACCTCAAACCACATCTTCTCTTTAATACATTTACTTTCAATTTTCTTTCCATCGACCCTAAAACCAGAAAAGGTTATGAGTGGGGTTTTTTGCTAAGCATAATAAAAGGTGCACACCTATCTTTTTTTTTCTTCTCTGAGAGCAGAGCCCACATCTGTATCTTTATGACTATATTCATTTCCTCATCCAGCTACCCAACCAACCAACCATTCATCACACGCTATTCACAGGGCACGTTCCAGATGCTGGAGATGGGGCAAGAGCAGTTCACATCCTGTGATCCCCGCTTCCAAGAGCTCATTATCTGGAAGGTAGTTTATAAGCACAAAATTCACACCCAGGTAATAGGCATCATGGTCAATTGGCGAGGCAGGCTCTCAAGAGCTGGGAAGGATGCCATTACCAAGGTGTGCAGGTGGCACTGACTGAAAAGGACAGGGAGCTCTCCCCCCAGCCCCTCCTTGGATGAGGGTCGTCATCTGGCTGATGAAACCTCCTGTTTGCGGAGAGCTGCCTTCGTCTGAGCCTAAGTTCCAGACTTTAAAGGAAGTGCTTTACTTCCACTCTGGTGATCATTTTCCAAGACAAGGTGTGCAGGTAGCCATAGAATGGGAAGGGTCCTCCATTGCAGAGGCATGAAAGCCAGCTTTCCACCTTTGAGTTGAAGCTCAAGCCTCAAAAACTGGCAGTTTGGCAGGCGGTTCCACCTAGTTGTGCCATAAGCCTTTTAAAGTCAACATGTCCAAAGCCAGGCTTCCAGCTGCCTTCCTCTACCTGAGCCTCCAGGACTTCCTCCATCTCTGTGAGTGGCAATGCTGCCTTGGAGCCAGCTACAGAGCCCCACTTCTCCTCCCTCCCTAACTCACTGCACATCCAACACACCCGAACCTCAGCTGCCTGATTTCTAGATGCACTCCCCATCCGATCCCTTCCTACACCTCCACGCCAGCTGCCTCCCTGCAAACCACCCTGCCCTCACCTGGAACCCACAGAGGACACACGGAGGAAGTGCGTTTTAATACATTGAGAACTCCAAACCAGAGGTGTCCTAGTCACCTCCTTGGTCTTTATCAGCCAAATAAGAGCCTAAAAACAAGGAAGGCTGCAGAGTGGCAAAGCACAGCCCCCAGGAAGGCAGGAGACCGGTGCTGCAAAGACAGGCCATGGCCGCAACACTTCTCGGCTCCTGGGAGGGTCAGTCCATGACTTGAGCACCCTCCCTCCAGCCCACTCCTCCTGCTTGCTCTCAGGACCCCGAGCCCCTTGCTGTTGGCCCCTTGGCTTCCCCTGCACTAGCCCAGCTCTGACTCTGATCTCGCAGGTGCAATGCTGGCTTCACTGTTGAGGCCACGTGTGCCCTGGGCAGTCTTGGCCTCAACGGCCCATTCATGCTATGGCAGGTGGATTCCAGGACTTTACTCACCGAACAGGTGATGTGGACTTTTTCCCTTGCTGTCGCATATAGCACAATTCAAAAAAGCAAATGAAGCCAGGTGGGGTGGCACACGCCTGAAATCCATCTGCTTAGGAGGCTGAGGCAAGAGGATCACAAGTTCAAGACCAGCCTCAGCAACTTAGCAAGGCCCTAAGCAATTTGAGACTCTGTCTCAAAATTAAAAAAAGAAAAAAGTTATGGGCCTGGAGAGAGAGTTCAGTAGTAAAGTGCCCCTGGGTTAAATCTTTGGGGTAAAATGTACCAGGAAAAAAAAAAGGCCACAGGAGACAACACACTGGGGATTCTCAAAAACTCAGTGTGATGCTCAGAATTCAGACAGCGCCCTCTAGAACGCCCAGTTCTCTGTGCCACCTTCCTGGCACAATGGCCCCATGGAACAATTTTGAAGGAGGGTTCCCAGGGAAAGATGTGCCCTTCATCCTCTGAGAACTGGTGTCCAGGCAGTGGGGGCAGCCAAGAAAGGGACCAGAGGCCAGTCAGCAAAGTACTAGCCAGCCGCAGAGGAGAACACCGGCCCCACACCAGGGCTTCCTGTGCCAGCCCTTGTTGATAGACACTCCTTATCGAGCCTCGCCAACCTACCACCGAGTCCTCTGTAGCAACAGAAGGTGAGGCAGCCCTACTGCGGGAGGACAGCACCTCCCTACCAGGAAACAGTTTGTAGCAAACCATCCACGATATGAAAATGTATTTAATGCAATTAATAATTTAAGAAGCAAGAGCATGTGCTCTTGGAGAGTTAAATGCTTGTCAGAGTGATCGATGCACGCTTCACCACCGACACATTCCCCATGAAGAGCAGAGGGATTTTGCAAACTTGTATTGACCTTGGGTTGCCGTATATAGGAGGCGGATTGCAGAGGCAGGCCCTGCTGAAGGAGAACGGTGCCGCGGCTCCCAATTTACAGCCCTTTCCCCAATTAAAGGACTGTAAAAACATTAAAATTAATGCAGTCTTAACTCCTAGAGCAGGCCCTACTTTCTTAATTAGTGCATAATTATTCAGTTTTTGATATCCTGGAAAATTATCACATGGAAATTATTTTAGGCAGGGTAACAATAGCAAAAACTCCCTCCCCCAACTCCATTAACATGTGGAAGTAATTAACACTTTATTACAGTGAAAATACTATTACAGCTAATGTTTAATGACTTTTGCCATTGCATCCTAAGCAGGAAATTCAGAACGCTATGGAGTGATGGCTTCCTATAAATATATCACAAATGACTTGCAAAGATTATGACAGTTTGAGCTGGCTGCATTAAAAATCAGGAGGCCATAGACATCCAGTTGCTAAAAGCTTAGTGGCAGAGAAACGTCATTTGGTGCAGGCTCACAGGGAAATGGCATGGGATAATCATCTGGGCATGGCCTGGACAGGCAGCCGGAGCCCAATCTCAACTACAGCCTGCTGTTACTAGAACAGTGGCCCCTTGGCTGTGCTAATGGGTACTTCTCAATGGAAAGCCAAACAACTGGGAGTTCAAGACACTGGAAAAAAACTGAAATTAAGTGTCTCCAGATGAACATATAAGAAATGATAGCAGAATTAGCCATTTCTGTAATCGGGGGATATTAGGGGGTTTTGGACTATGGTAAAAATTGTAATAGCTCTTACATAAATATGTAAAGATAGCAGATCCCTGTTTCAGTAGATTCTGGGCAAGAGCAATTTATACCTGGTACCTTTATATGAAACTGAAACAGAAGGACGTTTTGTTTGTGCTTGTGCCTCGCATCCCAGTGTGCTGGGAACAACATGAAGATTCTCCTAGAGCTGCCTGGGAACTCAGGGTCAGGGATATCACAGGAGCAGGCCGTGACTCACCATGTGATAAACCATCAACCCAGAAACATCTGCTACTTTAATATTTTCATTCTTTCTTTTATTCAAAATTGTGCAGAAGCTTCTTTGGAGAAGTAGTGCAGAACGGCATGGTTCAAAGGCACTTCAAGAAACCCGGGTGGATGAGGGCTAGGAGATGTGTGTGACCAGGCTGAGGTGTTGGAAACCAGGCCTGGCATCCCTGGTGCCCTTGAGAAGTCCCAGAGGGATGAAGGACGTCTACAGCCTCTAAGATGCTGGTGTCCTGGAACAGTCTGGAGACCTTCACCTCCGTTCTTCCCTGAGTTCCCTTGGTCTCCATACATTCTTGGGCTTCTATTCCACCCTCTTGGAGGAAAAACTTTCTGGAAGTGAGTCCCAGACAGAGGAGGCTTCTATCCCCCTTCTCTTTCTAACTTGGAAAGGAGAATAAGAGTCCTTCTTGGGGAAACTTCCAAGTGGTCAAACCCCCGTGAATTGATTTCTAAAACACCCTGGGGAGCCACCAGCTGAACTAGGGAATCAAAGAAAGATGAGCACAGTCCTCAGAGGCCCCCACAGGGATGACTCCTGGAGAAGAGGGGATACCTGACCCTGAGAACAAGCTGAAGTTCTGAGGAAGGCAGCCTCGCAGGAGCCTCTGTGGGGCCCCCAAGCGCACCCACGTACTTCAAGGCCCATGAGTTCAACCTGACACCTCTGTGACAGTGGCCAGCCGTGACTCTCCTCCTGAGCTCTGCAGACCTCTAACACCCGATGGCAGGACCCAGGGTCCTTTATCAGAACTCCAGCTCGCAAATTCTAGGTCTTTCACAAGCAGGGACAGTGTCTTGGGTCTGTGTCCCTGCAGGCCCTGGGAATACTAATATGCACCTATAGGTGGCCAGCAAGGCATGGGGCACCAGGGGGCATGACAGGGAGCACAGGCCACAGGACAAGGCTGTGTGATGGCCACTGTTCCGGTATGGACTGTCCCCCAATCCCACATGAAGTCTGGGTCCCCTACATGGCTATGTTCCACTGGGAGGCAGTGGAAACTAATAGGTGAGTCTAGGTAAAGGAAGTAGGTCACTGGGAGCTGCCCTGGGAGGGTGTTTCTTTCCCTAGCCCCTTCCCCTCTCTCTCTCTGCCTCCTGGCCACCATGAACTAAGCCCTCTGGTCCAACAGGCCCTTCTGCCATGACGTTTTGCCTCACTTCATGCTCAAAGCAAGGGAACCAAGCAGCTTTGTGGTGGAATCTCTGAAATCTTGAGCCCAAATAACCTTTCCTCCTCTCAGTTGATTTTCTCAGGTATTTTGTCACAGCAATGCAGAGCTGACCAACCTAGTAACGCTGGGTGCTTACTGACCTTTCAGTAGCCTTGGGAGAGTACTATAAGAAACTGCCTCACAGGGCTGCTAGGGGCTTAAAGAACTCATATGCTAAAAGCATCTGGATCCATAAGTTTCTGTAGCAAGGACTGGCTCCAAGCCTGTCACTGTTATTATTATGACCACCTTATTGTCATCGAAGAAGATAATAATAGTTCCCTCATCTGGGCAAGAAAGTTGGTCCACAGCATCTGTGCAGCCATGTGGCACAGGAACCTGTTCCCCTTGGAATCTGCCCACCTGTGTCCGGTGCCTCCCACTCTATCTCTGCCCACCATGCACATTTCCAGCAACTAGGCCACCCCAAAAGTGCTGCTCATGGCCATGTGGCAGAAGGCACAGGCTACTCTGCCCTGTGGCCCCACTGAGTTTATGGAGAGAGGGTCTGGAGCAAGGGTAGAAAGCAGGACAGAAACATATTTGCTCAAGAAACCTCAAGGGCTGACCCTGAATAGGGCTGCAGCAAAGAGGAGCATCACACAGAGGGGCCAAGGAGACAGAGGCCTTAGGAAGGCCTGGGGTGAGCACAAGACCAAGGGAGGACAGAAGAGGAGACTCTGGGTCAGAGGGTCCCTGGAGCATAGGGTGGAGAGCCCACGGCCCAAACACCTATCGTGCCCAGCTCTCTGCACCTAGGGGACTTGAGAATGAATGTCCACAGCAGCCCTGCTCAGAACAGAAAACTAGAAACAGCCCCTAGACAGCCAGGGACAGGAAGGGGCAGATAAATGGATGCATATTCACAGAGTGGAATATTAGGCAGAAATTAAATGACCAGACCACAGCTACTCACAGCAGCCTGGATGAGTCTTGAAATGGAATTGGGAGGGAAAATAGCTGGTCCCAGAAGGCTGCACGGGAATAATGCCATTTTCACAGACCCAAGAATAAGAAAAACTAAAGAATCTACTGTCAAACAAGCACCCCTCTCTAATAAAACCATACTTTAAAATACCATTTCCTTTCCATTTAGAGAGCGGCTCTTCTGGAGCAGGGCGGAGGCCTGGGACAGAGCGGCCCTCAGGGAAAGGTGGGTGTCCCCACATTACTTCACAGAATTCAGTGGCACCTAAGAAACAGGTGGAGAGTTTGCAGGCTGGTGGTTCCTTCTACCTCGGGCTTAGGAGAGGGACTAGCAGCAGGCCCTTTACACAAACATGGCTGAGTTCCATAACTTCTATCCCTTAGAACGAGCTCATCTGTGCCTGCCCCTTCCTCTGTTTGCTGTTGTTGTTGAGGCTTGGAGTAGAGGGTCTAACTTCAAATGACCGTTTAACATTGGCTGGAGACAACAGATGGTCACGCCTGTGGCTTGCCTGTGGTGGCTGCAGCCCTGCAGCATAGCAAGGGTGACAGTGACCTCAAGGGACAATTTTCCAGGACAGAGTGACCCAGTCTCCATTCACCTGCCAAATAAACTAGTCCCGTTATGAACTCAAAAAACTGGATGTAAAGGGCTCCAGATAGCAAGGTCAACATTTTTAAAAAATCAACTATATTTCCCTATATTGTTGAATGATCCAAAAATGAAATTAAAGCAATTCCATCTTATAATATCACCAAAAAGAATGAAAGACCTGGGGGTAAGTCTTTAAAAGAAACACAGGATTTATGCCCTGAAACCTGTAAACCAATGCTGAGAGGAAAAATTTAGAAACCTGAAGAAATGGGAAAAATATCCCACAGTCATTCATCTACTGTCAAACAAGCACCCCTCTCTAATAAAACCATTCTTTAAAATACCACTGCTGAGCCATTGCTGAGCTGGCAGTGCCACCCACGGACCCCACACTCAGTGCGACCCCGGCGGATTCCTGCTGACACTTCCACAGAGACTGACAGACTGATCTTGAAATTCACATGGAAATGCAATGGACACAAAATAGACAAAATGACCTCAAAATGGAGGAAAAGAGTCTGAAGACGCATGCTTTCCTGTTTTAAGATTTACCAAGATTATAGTAATTGAGACAATGTGGTGCTGAGAAGAGGATAACCATAGAGAACAATGGAGCAGAACAGAAAGTCCAGAAAGAGACCTTCCAGTTGTGGCCAATTGGTTTGCAACAAGAGCATGCGAAGAACATATAATGGAGAAAGAAAAATCATTTCAGTAGATGAGGTGGGAAAAGTAGATAGTCACATGTAAGAGAACGAACTCGGATCCCTGCCTAACACCAGGCACAGAATCCACTCCAGATGGACCACAGACTTAAACGTAAAAGCCAATATGATAAAACTTCTAAAAATAAGAGTGAATCTTTGTGACCTTGGACTCGACAATGGTTTCTTAGATATAGCACTCAAACCACAGATGGCAAAAGAAAAGTAGGTAAATTGGACTTAATTAAAAATTAAAAGGGACGTCATTAAGAAGTTGAAAAGACAACCTATGGAAGGAGAGAAAACACTTGCAAGCTATATACCTGAAAAGGGACTCACATCCAGATTATATAAAGAACTCTCACAACTCAGTAATAAGAGATAGCCCACTTTAAAAAGTTGGGCAAACCATCTGAATAAACATTTCTTTATGCTAAGTGAAGTTAGCCAATCCCCCCAAAATCAAATGCTGAATGTTTTCTCTGATATGAGGAGGCTGATTCATTGTGGGGTAGGGAGAGGGAGCATGGGAGGAATAGATGAACTCTAGATAGGACAGAGGGGTGGGGACATGGGGTCAGAAATGATGGTGGAATGTGATGATCATTATTATCCAAAGTACATGTATGAAGACATGCATTGGTGTCAATATGCTTTCTATACAACCAGAAATCTGAAAAATTGTGCTCCATATGTGTAATAAGAATTGTAATGCATTCTGCTGTCGTATATAAATTTTAAAAAGAGGATATGCAAATGGTCAATGAGTACATTAAAATATTTTTAATATTATGAGCTTTCAGGGAAATGCAAATCAAAACCACAATCAATTCACATCCACTAGGATGGCTAAGATTAAAAACACAGACAGCAACAAGTGCCAGCAAGGACAGGGAGCACCTCCACGGACTGCTGTTGGGATGGTAACATGTTGGGCAGTTTGGAAAACAGTCGAACAGTTCCCCAAAATATTATCCAGATATACTATTTGGCCCAGTAAGTCCATTCTTGGCATGCACAGGAGAAAACTGAATGCACATGTCCACACAAAAACCTGTGCATGATGTTCAGACGAGCAAGAGCATAATTACCCAAACCAGAGGCCCGGTGCCTACCCACTGGAGACTTGGTAAACAAAATGTAGTATGTCTACATTTATTTCTTGGCAATAAAAAGGAATGGAGTATGGATAAATGCTATAATACAGATGAACCCTGGAAATTCAATGCCATGTGAAAGCAGGCAATCAGGAAAGCCATATATTGTAGAACTCCATTTATAAGGAATGTCCAGAATAGGTAAATCCACAGCAACAGAGAGGAGATTATCAGTTCCCAGGGGCTGGGGAAAGGCAGGGAAGGAGGAGTGACTCCTAATGGTTCTTGTTTTTGCTTTTGTTTTCTGAGTGATGGAAATGCTCTAAGATTAGATAGCAGTGAGGCTGTATGACCTATGAATATACTAAACACCACCGAATCCGAGGCTTTACAAGGATGATTTTTATGATATGTGAATTTTATCTCAATGGAACTGTTATTAAAAAGGAGAAAGGGTACATTTAGGAGCTCATAGTAAATTCGTGAGTGAAACAGCCTGGCAGGTCAGCTGCACTAGGGGTCCAGAGCTGCCCGTCTTGCCACTGGTCAAGACACCAAACAGCCAGAGAGCTGGCGCTCCTCACACGAGGCAGGAAATGCTGCACCTCCCACCACATGCGAGGTCCCCCACACTGGAACTCAGGAACACGGCAGGATAACACTGACACACTTGTCATCCTTTGATTCTTTTGGGCAAAAATCTTTACATCCATGATCACATATTTTCAGAATTTGTATTAAGATGATACTATTTATTAAGTGTACACACCCCATAAGCATGAACTCAGTGGGCATGACAACAGGAACCTACTTGCATCGCCAGCATCCAGATCACCAGAGTCACATCAGAAGCCTAGGAGGCCAGTCTGCCCCATGCCCAACACAACTACCTCGTCCACCAAGAGCAAACGGAATGGGAAACACCCCTTGCTCAGTTGGGTAAATGTGCTTTTTGGTGTGGGGCTTGTTGGTTCCTCACAGGTTTGGGGATCCTGCATGCCGCCTGCAGGAGTGCAGTTCCCTCTAGTCGCTGCTGTCCTCTGCTCCATTCCACTATTTAAAGGCCTCTTTGCTGCTCCTGCTTTGGGGTCATTATAGATAGTATTGCTAAGACACCCTCGTGGAAGCCTCTGATTGAACACAGGCTTGCATTTCTGTTGGGCATATACCTAGAAGTTCAGTTGCTGGGCCACAGTCTAGGTGCACACTGCCGAACAGCTTCACCAAGTGGTCACTAGGCTGCACTCCCGCAGCTGAGTTATTGGCATTTCATAATAAGCATTTAAAATGCTGCACTAATTCAGATCCATTAAGTTTATCAATTAGTCAATATGCACCTTTGTTGGTATTCGAATAATTTCTCAAGGTATGAGGTAAATATTCAAATGAGGTGAGATGTTCATTCAGCCTAACAAGATCAGCCAATCTCTGTCTTCCCTTGGAGCAAGGCAAAAGTCCTGCGTGTGTTCAACAGCTTGGCAGGAAGAGGCACGGCACAGTGAAGGACAGGTGAAACACAGCCCTGCTGCAGGGGTACACAGGGTTTGTCACTGTGTGGAAGTACAAGGGGAGCGCCTCACACTTCTCTGGCTCAGTGAAAAGTCTGGGATCATTAGGAGAGTTCCTGGTCAACTTGAGCTGGACTCTTACTCACAAACTCCAGGACTGTCATCTCCAAGGGCCAACATCAATGCAGCCTGGATCCCCAAGCCGCAGCTGCTGCCGGAGCTCTCAGAAGTGACAGCTATCTGTCGTTGGCCATTTGTAATATTTGGTCCAATAATCAGATCAAAAGCCTGCTCCAGTAAGCTTGATATCTTTAATCCTGGTTCTGGGTTGATATATTATCTTGATGAACTAGCTGATTGGTCCAAGTTCAAATAGCGAAGAAGAAAGAAACGGATCAGGCTCCTGGCCAGTTATTCAGAACAAAACCCAACTGTCTGCCAGCTTCCCAAACTGGGGCAATCAAAACCAGACAAAAGAAGGAGAAGAGACCTCCCGGAACCTGCCAACATCCAAACCCGTGCGATTCCTCCGCTGAGTGAGTGCCGCAGCCAGAAGTCTCGCTGCTGGGCCAAGCGCACACACTCTGGCTTCACCACTGCGCTGACTCTTCAAATGATTGTCGTTTTTCCCCCTCTCCTGTTGCCAACTGCTCCCGAAGCTCACCAGCCTGTGTTCTGAAGCCAAGAGTTCACAGTAAACCTTGCAATATCTCATGCAATCGTAATGCAATTAGTGAGGCGCACGCTCCTGCCGGGCCTCTCCTCTCCTTTCTCAGAGGCCCTGAAGAAGTCAATCAGGTGCCAAGTTCAAGGGGTTGCATGCAGGCAGGGGAGGCTCAAGCTGCCCGGCACTGTGTTGGTTCTGCTGTCTCCCGTGGGTTCCTCCTTCAGCAGCACAGAGCGTGGCTGCAGCAGGAGGACTCCCCGACCCCACCGGCAAGGCACAGCTTCCAGTGGAGCAGTGTCCAAGCGGCTCTTGTGAGGAAGGAGGCCACCGCGCTCCTCCACACCTGTCCTCCCAAATGCACCTCTGAAGGTGAATGAATTTGCATCGGGTAATTAATTCATCAGGCAAATTTGGGAGATGACCAATTTCCAAGAGGCCTCCCTCCCTTGCTCACTGAAACCTGATTTATATTGGTGGCATCCCAAGCTTTTGCTTGAGTTTGTTTCAAATGATCACTAACCATATCCAGCAACCCGCTGGGGTTTTCAAATACTCTTCCTCACCCAAAGGAACTTAGGACCAAAGGCTGATTCCAGGGCTGGAGCAGGGAGGGTGAGCCTGGTTCAGCCTGGAAGTGTTTAGAATATGATGGAGATGTGTTGACACAGCCCAGAGCCACTTGGAGGAGCTCCCACTGGCCAAATTCAGGACAGTTTGAGGCACAGCATAAGTGTTGATAGCAAGAGATTAAAACAAGAGCATGCACGTCTGTGCTCATCAAAGTGAATGAATAAATAAGTGGGGGGGAAAGGAAGGCTCCCCCACAGCCAACTGCCCAGTCAAAGAAATGCTGATGACTTTGCAACCACCTCAGCAATAATTGGTTTAGGCACAAATCCTCAAATGGATGCTCAAACTCATGGATGAAATTTTGATGAGGAGCAGGACATTGACATCGTCTCAAAGTATCTTCCCACAAATTATTTATTACCATCATAAAAACAGTCAATCTAGCAAACACCATCCCAGCCAGTCAGTCAACATTGTCTAAATTGGGACAAAGTGACCTCGTGTGCCTTCCAATATGACACTCTGAGAAGAACACCAGATCCCTTCCACAGGACTCCTGTCCCAAAGGCAGGAACCACAACACTCAGAAAATATCAGACAACCTGATGGAGGCACATTACAAAGTCTCTGGTCTGTGCTGTACAAAGCCACCAAGGTCAAGAGGACAAGGACAGGTTGGAGAATTATTCAGAAATGACCCAGGCCAGAGTTCAGATGTTGAACCCACACCCCAAAAGGCACATATACCCTAAAAGACATACATACGCCACCAGATGGGATGGAAAGTGGACAAAGCACTCTGTGAAAGTGTCCCACTTAGTAATTACATGGTAGGAAATGCATCCGGACGCATTTTGAAGTAAAGGAAGCACAGCAAGTGGTCACTCTCAAGTCACTTGGGAAAATATGGGTTTGTATGTACACATGTACACACACGTGTATAGGTATGTGTGCATGAATGTGTGTGTACATGTATGTGGCAAGAAGAAAAAGTCAAATGGACAAAAGATGAGCAATCAACAACCTGGGCCTTCTTTGTCCTGATTTTAGTATTTCTCTAGGAGTTAAAAATCATATCAAGTAAAAGTTACAAAAAGCTATCACTTAAACTAAGGGACACTTACTGGTGCCCTTAAACACATAGACCAGCCAGGAGCATCAGAAAAGGACCATGAACCTTGGGACACTGTCGCTGCATGTGGAGAAGAGGAGGACTTGGGCACTCACCCTGGCATAGAAAATCCACGGGAAGCCTCAAAGAGTTGCCCAGTGGCTCTCAACCAGGGCTGATGCTGTGCTCCCAGGTACAGAGATGTCTGGAGACATTCCTGTTGTCACACTGGGGAGGGGGTCTTGCTGCTGGCATCCTGTGGGCGGAGGCCAAGAGGCTGCTCAGTGTCTGCATCACATAGGACAGCCCTCAACAGGGAACGCTGGGCCCAAAATGTCAGTCCTGCCGAGGACGAGAAGCCCGAGCTGAAGACTGATTCTCAACAAATACATGGTAGAAGGATTGACTCTCAAAGAGACTGAATTTTCATAAATTAGAGCGGTTTATGAAACCTCAGACATATATTAAGAACTCACAATTTTATTATTTCCAAGGCTGATGACAACAATCAAAAGGCCAAGCAAGATTTCTAATGTGAGAACAAAATAATTTCCCAGCATTCTCCTGAAGGTCCATACAGAGTATAACAGCCTGTCCTATATTTATGAGTTTGACTCATGTCTACAGCCATTTTAAAAAAGGAAAAATAAGTATGTAAGAGCTGAATAGAATCGTTTAACGTTTTTGTTTTCTAACATCTTTGTTTTCTGAATTTTCTTTATTTTGTGCTGTTATTTGAAGTGACATAAACACATCCATCCTATGGACAGTTACAAACACTCTAAAAATAGTTCTTGTTAAAATATTGGATTTTTAAAAACTAATAATCCTTATTATTTTTTTAAATTGCAAATCTAATTCAAATTTGTCCTGGTGACATGGAGGAAATGCACCTAAATGACAATGATGTGCCTTGAGGAGTGGGGTCCTACTGTGGCCGTGCACTCAGTGCCCTCCACAGGACACGTGATGACACCCCGTGCAGCTGGTGCCAGGGAGCCACTCCTGGAAAGAATCAGACATAATTGCAGCTTTTGACATCCTCAATGTTAGGATCCTTCTAAATCATCTTGAAAAATATGTTGGTGTTTCAGGTTCGGTTATTTGGTTGCTTAAATCTTATTATAACCATCAACAACAGTTTGTTAATATAATTTCTTTCCATTCCCCCTCTTACATTGTCATCTGGAGTCATCTGTTACGTTGTCATCGGAATCCCAAAGGGAGCCGGTTCAGCCCCGTCCCGGCCTTTATCTACGGGCTGCTGTGGGAACTACCGCCCGTATCTGCAGGAACATGGATCTGCTTATCGGGCTGCGGCTGGTGATCGCCTGCTTTTCTATTTCCAGCATTCGCCCTCTCGATGGGTGCACTCTTCGTTATATGACCAAAACTAACTCTGGGTTTTGTCGTTTTGAGGATTTTTGATGTAAAAAACCCAGAATCATTTGGTTTATTCTCTCCCTTTTAACTCCTAAAAAATTCATAAGTGCATTACTACTCTTCATGAAGATTTCATATTTATTGATCAATTTGCTGTGGTGACATGGAGGGTCTCCGTGATCAGTGGAGTTGCCTGTTACTGGAATCAGCCTGTGTGTCTTGGACACCTCGCGCTCCCTCTGCCCGTCCAGCTACAAGCACACACGAGAGATGAGAAGCCTGCCTGCTTCACCAGAGGACAAAAGGAGTGGGGTGGGATGGAGCAGAAAAGGTACCTCCTGCACCTGCCACGCACCTGTAGTTTTCAATTGACTACTGCTTCATTCTGTGGTCCAAAATGGCACCTCACTGGTGACCCACTGCAGCCTGTCTCCATCTATATTCCTCACTTGAAAGAATTACATTCCCGTGAACTAGCATGAGGAGTTCTCAAAAAATCCTGGTTAAATACATGATTTATGCCTGAGAAGATATTTACAAAGAGACTTTAGAAATAGTGAAGTGTATTCACTACCCCTGGAAATGATTAAGAGCTTAATGTCAGAGTACATGAAAAGTCTCCACAAAATGTGAGACAAACGGAGCTTTATTTTAAAAGTAAGCAAACAATCAACACCCTCGTCCAGGCTCTGTCCCAGGACAAACTTGGGCTGAGGTTCGTGGAAAGAGACCAGCTGCAGAGAGGAGGAAGAGCAGCATGGGTGCCAGTACCGACTGCAGCCAGGCACCTGAGAAGAAGGCCCCGCTGCCATGGTGGCTCAGGGGACAGAGTCTCCCGAAGGGGACAGGGCACAGCCTGAGACTTGCAGTACATGTGACCTCCAGGCTTGTGTCTCCCAGGTCAGAGGTGGGTGGAGTGGCAGGGTCACTGGGAACAGGTGCTTCAGAGTACTTTGTCCTCTTGGCCTTGTGACCACAAGGTATTAGCCAGGTGACAGAACCACACCAGATAAAGTCACCAGTGGACCTGGCTCCAGCCAGCCTGCCCCACCATCCCAGGGCAGCTGGAATCTTGGGACTGAGCAAATTTCCTTTGTGTCATCTCTTCTCCCAGTGAGGAATACAAAGGGGACATGCTGGACGGGCAGCTGGACAGCGCAGGCAGCAGGAGTGAATATTTGACCTTGGCCCAGGGAAGGGTGTGAAACCCAACAGAATCAGAAGCCAGCTGCCGGGCCTTATTCAGCATCCTCAGAGCTCAAAACCTACCACCAATGAGAAAGGACAGGAATCAAATGTGAAAGCCAGAATGTCTCGTCTCTTCTAGAAGAGACCTCTGCCCTCTCAGGAACAGAGCGGTTCCTGCTGGGGGTGCACAGCACGGGTCTGGGTTGCTGCTGGGAACGCTTGGTGTTGCTCAGACGGAGCGCAGAGGACCAGCATATTTCATATTCTCCAGCAAGGGAAGCGAAATCACACTGAGGAGCAGCAGGCAGGCCCTGCAGGCCGCTCGATAACACTGAGTTTATCTGCACAGGACATAATGGAAGATGGCCTCGAATTCATGCTGAGGAACATGAACTCCAGAGCAGGCAGGGCACCCACAGACGTCAGCTGGAAAGCACCCTGACCTACGAATACCATCCAGCCAGCTGCTCTCCACAGTGGAGCACCCCCAAAGGCCACTCATGAGCCTCACAACTTAATTATTAAACCAAAATTAATAGAAACTTAGCCTTTAACCTAGGAGCAAGAGGAAATAAGAGCAAATACTTATTATGCTAAGTAGATGTCAAGGAATTAAAATTGTTTAAAAATGATAAACCCAAAATCTAGCTCTTTGTTAAGATTGATTTTTTTTCAAATTGTAATCCATTCGAAATTTAAATAAAAATAATATGACATAGGTAAATCAGTTTGGCCAATTATATTGGATAATGAATAAATAAACCAAGGATTAATGTCACACTACATTTTAAGATGCTGTTTGTTCAACAGGGAGGTTGGAAAAGCTTTCCCAAGGCATGGCTCACTGTGTCAATGGTTTTCAGGTCTGAACCACAGGAAACCATAAACAGAATCAAAACACAATGCAAACCTCTTCCCCCTCCAATACCAGTATTCTATCTAATACAGCAAGAACTCCTAGGTTGATAAGGAGGATAGTAAAGAACAAGAAGAAAAACAGACGGATATCTAGACTGACAATTCACAGAAGAGAACGGTCCAGTGGTCCAACGGGTAGTCAGGGCCATGTGAGCTGAAGCACAGAACACAGGCACTCTTCCCACCCCCATGCAGGCACAAGTCATGCTTCAGTCACATCTGGTGTGGACAGGAGCAGGGGGGCAGGGGTTTCTCACACCAGGAAAGTGTGGGAAGGACCATTAGCAACTTCTCGGGGATAAACTCATATTTGCTACAAAACACTCGGTTCCTATTCCTTCTAACCAGACATGTTTACTTCTGGAAATTCACCCCGAGCGATAAAAATCCAAGCGTATGTATTCAACTGTGCAACTGTGCGACATTGTTTGAAAAAGAAAAACTAGAAACAGCCATCAGTAGATGCTTAGATTCACTATCCCATAACAAACTCTGGAACATTCAAGTCTTAAAGAATGTGTTTTGTGCTATTTGTTGGCTCAGAAGATACTCATGATGTATTGTCACCTAAACATATCAAGTCACAGCATGATTCCATGTGTTGAGACAGAACAAAACACAAATTGAAATGTGTATGTCCAAATATATGGATGGACGGACAGGTACACAGACAGACCAAGACCACAAACCAAACCATTAGATGACAGTGATCATCTGGCCACCCAAGGCAGGCAGCCAAGAAATGGAGGCAGGGGGGGAACAGCCTTCTTCAGACTCTTTCATTTGTTCTAATAATGAAAATTCAAAATGTAAAGCACTAATAAATCAAAGAACACACAAACACATGAGTTCTGGAAGGAGAGAAAACCACAGATAAGTCTGTTTGAGGAATAATAAGAGGCCAATCCATACAGAAACCTACCGCAACAACTTGGAAAATCTAAATGAAATGAAAACTGGATACATTGTAAAATGACCAAACAGCAACTGTTCCAGGAAGGCAAGGATGGTTCCATTCCAGAAAATAGGGTAAAAAACTAATCACATGGATATATGAAGTGATAAAAATCTGCTATTTGTTTCAAAGAAAGCTTTTAAAAGCATTAAACAAAACAAATAAAAGAATATTTTCTTGACCTAATAAACATGTAAGTATTATCTATTGATGACAAAATTCCAAAGCAATTTCCAACAAAATCAGAAACAGTGATGTCTTTTAGTCAATTTTAAAAGTTCAAAAAAAGAATAGGCATATGGGTAGAAAAGAGAGCATAAAATGAATTATCTGCCTCAGGAGAGAAAGTAATGAACTGCCTAATTATTGCTGCTAAAAATATAAGTTGGAGATGGTGAAGTAAAAATAAGTATAGAAAATTAATGTATTTTCCTAGATAGCAACAATAAAAAGATAGATAATATAATAAAAAATGTTACACTTGCAATAGTAGCAGAAACTATAGAATTCCAAAGAATGATTTTACCAAAAATGTTTAAAATCAACTTCAAAATCTATTGAAGGTCCAAGAAGATTGATACAAATCATGAGTCATATCATGTTCATTAGGAAAAATAAATAACATAAATATAACAATATGTCACATTTTCCCAAACTAATTTATAAATTTTACTCATTTTATACTGCAAATGAGAAATTTTCCCCTTATAACGTAACACTAAAATTAGTCTAGAAAATAAAAGAACAATCAGAAATGGAGAAAAAACAAGGGACTTGTATTTCTAGATGGTGGAATAAACTATAAAGCTTCAATGGCCAAACAGTGTGGCACTGGTGAGAGAATCCACTAATCCATGGACCGAAATAAAACCTGCAGTAGGAGCACTTATAATAATTCAGTACCAAAATGGTGGCATTTCAAAGAAAAGGGCAAAGTCTAATTCAATAAATGGCTTGAATTCAAATAATGCATCGAAAAAAAAAAAAATGAAGTCAAATGCCCTTGTGGGTCAGTTTCCTATCACTGTGATTAAAAAAAAAAAAAATAGACAAAGATAATCAACTTATAAGGAGAAAAGTTTCTCTTGGCTCACAGTTTCAGAGATTTCAGTCCATGGTTGGGTGGCCCAGTTGCTTTGGGGCCTGGGGCGAGGTAGCACATAATGGAGGGAGAACATAGCCCAGGAAGTCACTCACCTTGTGGCAGTCATGATGCAAAAGAAAGACAGGGGCCAGGGGCCCAATATCCCCTCCAAGGCCACACCCCCAGTGACATAACTTCCCCAATTAGGCCCCGCCTCCTAGAGGTTCGGCCACTCCAGAGGAGCCACAGGCTGGCGGCCAGATCCTCAGCACTTGGCCTTGTGGAGACACTGCAGACCCAAGCCATGACATCCCCCTTCTCAGAAGACATTACAAATTTCTGATGGGGTTTTAAAAGAGAAATGGAAAAACAAAACTACAAAAGAGGAAGAAAATATAGATAAATATCTAAATGTGGAGGAAGAAAAGATAGTGCAGGGACCACACATAGGCCAAGGAATACTGCTCCACAGGGCCGAGAGGCACGTCTCAGGTGGAGACAGAGGGTACACAACACAGACAGAGCACACGGTCCCTGACGAGAGCTCACCATTAGTTCCCTAAGAAACTCTGCAAATTGATAGGAAGAAAATAAACACCCCAATTGATAAGCAGACCAAGGCCAAAAGCACACTGTTCACCAAAAAGAAAAGGAAGACTCACGGAGCCACTGCGTGCCAGTGAGTTCTGCCTGCTGGGGCAGAAGGGCACCTTAAGATGACAGCAGAGCCCCGTGTCTCTAGCATCCGCTCTAATGAGATTATTAAAAAACACAAGACAACAAGATCCTGTCTGTATGTGAAACGTGAAAAAGGGCTGGGGATGTGGCTCAGTGGTTAAGCACCCTGGGTTCAATCCCATCCCATAAAAAACAAGATGCCCAGTGTGAGTGGGTGAGGAGCCAGGGACAGGTGCTCTCTTGTGCCAATGGAGGAGTCGGATTTTATACAAAACCCTTTCAAGATGCAATTTTCTGAAATGTTTCAAACCAGCCCACCTTTCCAACAGGGAATTCGGCTTCTAAGAAGCCTTCCTAAGGGAACAGGTGAAAGCAGTCACAAATAATTATGCACCTTGTCATTGCATCACAAGGATACTTATGATGGCAAAACTTTTTAAATGACTTTAATATCCAGTTGAGGTAGCAAAATGAGTTTTGTCACTTCTTTCTGTTAGAATAGCATGTATTCTGTCCTTCAGATTCATGTTGGCAATATCCACGCAAGAGGAGATTTAAATGGACAGCGATCACCACCTATTGTCAAGTGGAAAGGGCAGGTTAAAGAGTTTCCATATGGTCCAGAATGGACAGCTCCCTGCACTGAAGCAACTAGCAGGAGAAGACCACACCGCTCAGAGGACATCTCGGCGTGGCCACTATCCTCTCTTTGGCTTTCAGAAGTTTTGAAAATTAACATGGTTTACTTTTATATCGAGAAAACAACTTTTTATTTTTGAAGTAAATTATTTTATCAAATTTCTGAGCTGAGCATGGTGGTGTGCACCTATAATCCCCAGGAACTGTGGAGGCTGAGACAGGAGGATCAAAAGTTCGCTGGCTTGTTGTCTTAGTGACTCTTATGACCTATTTGAGGAAGGCAATGTGGTGGGGAAAGAAGAAACCTCAAGTAGCATTGCTGAGTCTGGGATGTGTTGTTACAAAGTGGCGAAGTGGTGTCAGGAGGCAGGCAGGAGAATGCTGCAGCAGGAGGCTCTCAGTCACCGCCTGGCTTCCTGTCCTCTCCAAAAGAGTGCCTCTGTGCCAAGCTTTGTAAGACTGCAGGACTGCCACTAGTCTGGAAAGCCCTGTTCATGAAGCAGGCACCCGACCATCTCCTCCAGAGCCTGCCTTCCTCCACACACTCTCCAGGACTCTGGCCACTCCCTCCCCTGCACAGATGCTGGGCCCATCTTGGACATCTTTATGGAGACATTTAGGGGAGCTGCTGTTCCCAAGGCCAGTAGCTATGTGCCCAGAAGGCTGTCCATCCCAACAAGACTGAGGAACTAAGCTAGAACAACTCTAGGAAATGGAACTGGGAATGATCTGTAGAAATGAGAGGACATCTCTTCTCACAGATCTGCAAGAAGAGGTGTCCTGAGTGAGAATGAATACTTTAATTATCACTCTGCTTATTAATATTTGACACTGGGATATAGCTTTACATTGTTTGAAGCAGCTAATAACATCAAATTGCATATGGGCACATCCTTTAAAGAGTCAAGGTAGATGTCACAAGGTCAGTGAGAGAAGACCAGAACTTTCCTACCTGTTGTAGGCATTAGGGTGTTCACAAATATTCTTACTGTCTCTTCTTCCAGGCACATAGTAGGACTGCAGCCCCCCACCCCAAGTTGGGGCTGATCACATGACTTACTTTGGCCAATGAGATATTGGTGGAATTACAAGGGAGTTGGCATGTCACTCCCAAGGAAGCTTTAGAGTAAGTTTCCATTCTGCAGGGACAGTGGACAACATTCCAGGCAGGAACTGGTCAGTCAGCTCAGCACTGGCCACACTTGAATGGCATTTAGTATAAGTAAGGAACACACTTCAGTTTTTAAGACTCTAAGATTTGGGGCTATTTGTTTCTGTAGCACAATCAACCTTATCTGAATTGTCACTGTCATTGAGTGATGAATTTAACTCAGAGATGCCGGCAATCAAGAAGGGAAGTATAGTGTGTACTAATGTGCCTCTCCTCTTTTCTGAGAAAACATATAAACCTATTGGGTTCCAGGGCTAATGCTCAGAAAATTACTTTGCCTAGACTTTTAGACTGGAGTCAATGAAGAACAGAATAAACTATGTGCATAAAAGGCACACTTTCTGTTCTACAAGATTCCAAACAAGAAGTGAAGACAATATTGCCTCCCTTACAGAACTGACATTCAGAGGAAATGATGTAGGTTAATTTCCCAGCCCTATGGCTGGCTTTAGCTGGCCCTTGATTACCTATCTCTGGTATCTACCTGAGGTCAAGGCAACCTGCAGTGTTGGACATGAGTTATCAATTATACAAAACCTGAAGTTTGCAAAGGCTATGAATATTACATAAGCAAGGCCAGATTAAACTCGATCTCTATTCTTGCTTCTACTCACACTCTGGCATTATCTGGATAGACAGGGTGTTGTTGAAACTCAAGAGCTACAAAGAACACTATATGACCTCTCCAGTCAGGTGTACCCTACAGAAGAAGGTACCCAGAACCACCACCACTTGTGAGAGACAGTCACACTGGTGTTCCAGTGACCTGAGCTCACTGTGAATCTCCCCTATCACCCGACCCAGATCTGCAGTGCCTGGAAAAATCTGGTTTGCTCATTTCCCAAAGCTACAAAAGGAGGACCACACAAGTCCTGGCAGATGTCAGGAAAGTCAGAACACTCTCTGTCATATCACTTTTATATGAGAATTTCAGGGGGAAAAATCAAATTAAAACATTCATCCAATTAGTAAAATATATGGTAGGAATGATAAATCATTTTTGGATTTTTCTAACTTCCTCGATCCCTTTGGAATTCAATTCATCCTCTTTGCCAATGTCAAATCTACCAACTCAGACCCCTGTGTCTCAGTTAATAATAGTTCAGCTTGAGAATTTGGGAGAATTGTGAAATTCATAAAAGAGACATTTGAAACTTCATAATTATGCCAAGTATATCTCAATTTATCAGAACTGCCGCTATTTTGAAATGAGAGAATGTAATCTTTAACAGATAATTAGCCCAATAGCCTGGACACTGGCCAGGAATACGGAAAAGTTATCCCAGAGTCTTCAACTACTGAAGTGTAGCCACAGCCTGTGCCCCTAGCCCAGTCCTGCAGAGGACCCGGGGACCAGGGAAGACGTGGGCTTGATTTTATTATCAGTGCTGTTCTTTCTGAGTGTAGACACAGCTGGGAAATGGGCTTTAAATGGTCTGGGAACCTTAGAAGAAAACACCTTTTTAACAAGCATGGGCACCAGCACTAATGATCACCTTGCAAGCAGGCCAGCCGCCTACAGGTGAAAGGACCCTCCAGGCCACAGCAGAGAGGGGGCTGGTCTCCCAGCCTCGGGCCACCATCTTCTGTGCTCCCAGTGCTGCTGGGAGCTAGTTCCTCCAGACAGGGCTCCTCTCTGCAGTCGGCTTCACCCGCTTTCTGAATGAATTAGAGAAAGTGAGGAAGGGGAGGTATAACAGCACATCTCTCTATAGGAAGATATTAATAGTACTCTTTATTGGGCTTTTATTTGATGTTAGATTTCCCTGTCTTCAAATTTTTATCAGATCCACTTTAAGAATTAATTCACATTGGCTACTATGGGATTTTGTTTTAATTTTCATTTTCCCCTCTTTTCATGTGAGATTCTGCTGAGAATGAGAAATCGTGCTGTGAAATCATGCATTACTGTGACTTCAGGTGGTACACTTCAGAACTTGTGTATCACCTTCTTGTAATTTATTTAAAGGTATTGGGAAATCTGTGTTAAAATTAAAAATGTAACATACAAATTCGTCTTTTTGTTTATGTAGACTGTTTTACTGCACACCTGTTGGTGTGACGGTCCCTATCAGTTTTCAGAAGTACCAGGAAGACCACCTGTGAGTATTGTTCCAGAACTCTCTCCTCAACTCCAAACTCCATTACATCTCACATCTGAGGAGTTCTTCACATCTCCTCAAACTGTGTCCCCTCCTTTCTCTTTCTGTTTCACTTTGGTCCCCGACATCTCAGCTGACACCAGAGACTTCTGTGGCTAATATTCCTAATTAATATCTCTTAGCTGAGAATTCAACCTCCTCAAACCATCATCTATAAAGTACATTTATTGGACTAATTTGTTTTTACTTTCATTTAGGTGCACGAATGCAAATTAAAGACATTAACTAATCAAGCATGAGAATAATTTATAAAGAAAAAGAAAGGGGCACATCTTTCCCCACATCCGGAGTGTGGAACTGCCGAGGAAATGACCGCGGTGAGCCCCACGGGCTTGTTCAATAAGGGTGCTCTCAGATTCCATCTGTGAACATTTGGTCAGCCCTTTTATGGAGGAGAGACATTTCTCTGGATTCATATTAATTTTTGTGCACATCTGTGCACTCACCTAATCCCTACCCGCATACCACTTCAATTAAAATTAACGGAAGTCAAATCCTTGAGTGGTTTTAATTGCAATATGTAGATTGTAAATGGTGCCTATCTTCAACCACACAAAAATTATTTTTTCCTTGGCCTTTCTCAAAGGAATAATATCTAAGGACAGGGTTGGTTATTGTGGATGGATTTTCATTCATCGTGTTGCTGCTCCAAGTGATGCTGTGAGCCTCACCGATGGGCAAAAGGCCAATCAAAATTAACGCAAAAGTACAATTATGGAGTATTTTAAAGAAATGCCTCTTCATTCTATTCAAGGGCACACAGTTATACGCGTTGCCAGAAAGAGGATAATGTTGGGCATGCTTTAATGAGGCAAGCATAATTATATGTCAGCTCTATAAATGGTGCGTCAAATGGGTTTTTCTCTTAAGTAGGTTAAATATTGTCCTTACATCTGGTTTACGCTATTCACAAAACACCCCTCTCCTGGATTCCTCACAGATATACTGTGAATGGGATCCTTTAACCGGGGGTGGGAGGCAGTGCTCTATTCCACGTGCACACTCACCCTAATGTGCACTCAGCTTGCTAAGCCTTGGGCTGTGCACGTTGACCTTGTACTGAATTTTGTATATATGCTCAGAACAAGAGGCGAAACCACCAGTAAGAGTGCAGCTTTGGCTTTTGTCTGTTCAATTGTTTGCCTGAGCAAAAGCAAAAATGTCTTGCACCTCCACTTCCTCTGAAAAGCAACAGGTAATCCACCTTGGGCGGTGAGGAGCAGAACGGCTGCCTCACACCATCAGCACTGGCATCTCAGAGAAGCAATTACAGTGCCGCTAAGAACATACGAAGATAAATAGAATTTGTCACCGCAACAGAAACTATTGTTAAGAAAGAAAAAGTCAAAGATGACAGAGCTAAATGTCAACGAGGTTAATCACACTTAATGCGAAAAGACGAGTACGGCTTTAAGAACACAGGTCTGCTGGAGTTGGAGCTCAGCTTTTTATTTTACTATTTTATTGCCTGCTTCACAACTACTTGGACAAATACAAAACAAGAATTACAGTGCACCATAAGTTATTTTAATATCCTGTACTGCTGCATACTTCCAGAGAAATCCCAAGACTATGATTACGGTTCTGTGTTTGTGTGGAAATGTCAAGTTGTTTGAAGTGACTACATACTCTAAATTATATATAACTGTTACTTTATAGCTAATAGGCACTAAAATTACTTTAAAACAGAAATGTAAAGTTATATTTTCATCCTTTTTGACAGATAATAAAGCTTATTTATGAGATACAATTTTTCAAGCGTTAAAATACCTCATGTTTACAAAAACATTAAAAATATTATTACTTGATATTTAAAGAAATGAAAAAAGCAAACCTATTAGGAAAATATTTGTCCAGCTTGGTGGCTCTTCTGTTTTGCCAAACTCTTGTAACTTCACTTATGAAAATGATGGGTCAAAATACTTTTTAAATTAAAAATATTCGAAAGTTCAAATAGAGGCCAGTGATTTAAGATCTGTCTTGTTTCATAATCTCTTGGCGTGCACAAATCCTTTCATATGTATTTTAGACAAAATGATGACTTATGATAGATTGTGCCTATTTATTTTAATCTGTGTCCTGAGAAGACAGGTCACATAATTGTCCCATCACCGGCTCACAGGGTGGCGTTAAATGATATTTGTTATTGCTCAGGAACAAAGTTTCACATTTCTTTTTCTCCTCTGGGACTAGACTGATCATCCCTGTCTCCAACCGTCCACTCACAGCACCTGGCGAGACACACGGGAAGGCGAGAACCCGCCCTCCCTGGTGACACTCACCTTTCACGAAGGAGGACCAGGAAGCCAGAACCTCCTCCAGAGTCCCACAGTCATAGTGTCACATTTTGTGCTTTGAACCTGGTAGAGCGTGACGAACACCGGAAGCCAGGGAAGGTGGCAGCTTGCCATAGTTACTCCAGAGTCCTGCTCCTAGAGCTGGGGTGCACCAGCTGCAGGTGACCCCTGGGACGGTGGCTGCCTTCTGTGGCAAAGACAGCACACCCCTGGCAGAGCATGGGCAGCAGGGCTTCCCCTGGGCTCACGGGGCAGCCCCGCACAGGCAGCCTTGGGACTCTCAGCAGATCAGCAAGCATAGGCCCAGATACCTGGAGGGCCCTGGGGATGCTGAGGTGTGGTCCAGGACGTGGCTCTGCTCCTGGCCTTCCCGAGTCAGACAGGCCAGCTCAAAGGGCATCCCAGGGGATGGAGGAAATGGGAAGACAGAGACAATCCCTGCTAGAGGGACCTGAGGGAAGATCACTGCATGGTCAGGTGGGGCAGTCCACCTTCCTGTGTAAAGGATACCTCCTTGTCCCTGAAGAAAGTCAGACCTGCCTAACCAGGAATCTGAAAAGTGAGGCTGTGGGGCTTCCTCTTGAGATTGGAGACACCTGCACCATGCTCCAGGGAACCATGGGGAGGACACACTTTGGCCTGGCCTCCTGTCCCTGGTGCCCAGGAGGCCTGGCTCCTGCCCACTCCCACCTCCGTTCTCAGCCTTCCCACCAACGCCCGAAGGCACCCTGGTCCTGCCAGGAAATCCTCTTTTCTTGATTGAAGCCAAAAAGTCAGAGCCCCTTGTGGCACTGCCCCAGTGTCCCTCCCCACCACACACTATGAACGTGGCCGCCTGTTGCTCTTGGTGTCTGGACTCTACACCAGGAATGGCCTGGGGCTCTACTGTGCCTGGGCTCTTTCTTTCCCCTGGAAGATACCTGTGTCCTCAGCAGCAAAGGAGCCTGAGCCCCACAATCTCCCTGCTCCTGGCCGCATCTAAGCATTGACCTCTCCAAGGTCATTGTGGATTGCAAGCTCAGGTCCTTTCCATGTGGTCTCTGCCAGCATCCCTTTGCTGTGGAGATACAGGCCTTCCTGCACCTAGGAGGCTGACACTTCTTCCAGGGGTCCAGCTAAATGCTCATGGCCTTCCTGATGGCTCCTCCAGTGGCTGCCACCAGGAAGGTGTGACCGTGGCTCCCTTTCTGCTGGGTCTCCTTGGGTAAACCCAGGCTTTCTTCTCATGAAAGGAGAGGGAGGTACAGACCCTGACAAAGAGAGCCCTCACTGCCATTTGGTCCTGAGGAGGCCGCCCATTCCAGGCCCAGGCTTGTCCACCCAGTCACCAGGAATCAGGCTCCTGCTGCCCAGGGCAGAGTGGAGCCTGCACTCCAGCCGTGGTCTCTGCAGGAGACCCAGCGGGAGGCCAGTGAGCAGCTAAACCAAGGACAAAAGGTTTAGCTGTGTTTTAAAAGACTAATCTCTGATCACACCCTGACTCTGTTCCTCCTCCCAAACCCTCATTAACTATTAATCCAGCTCAGGGGCAGGGAAGCAAGCCCACCCCTCTGTGTCAAAGAAGGGGGATCATAGCATGGCAGAATTTTGAAACAGAAAGCATTAGGAAGATATAAATACTGTTAGATCCATTTTGAGGTTTGCCCAACTACATAGGCTCAGCTGTGCGTGTGGTCACTCCCGCGTCCACATGCACAGTTCCGTCCTGGCAGGGGAGTAGGCTCTGCAGAACTCATGAACCCACACAGCTTGCAACAGTTGCTAAGGAATCCATTGACTTGCTATTGATCCCCTATCAGGTTAACCTGAGGAGGCAGGGAAATTTACCTGTTGGCTTAACACAGGATTATGTTCAATCTATAATGGCAGATGTAACAATTTCATGTCCCAAGATTTCATGAGAGGAAACATGGTTTTCTCAGGAGCAGTTGTAACATATTCTAGTGTTTATTGACTAGATCAAATGAGAGGTAATGAATAGACGCCATTAGCCAAAGTGAAAAGTGTATTACGCAAACGCAGGTTTCCACAACTCAGGTAAGTACAGGTGTGAATCCCAGTCACAAAATACAGAGGGGGTTCGAATTCAGGATCATAGCTACTTCTCCTTACATGAGAAACAGGGAGGGTGGACCTCGTCTCATGGGGCACCCAGGTGCCTCCTCCCTGATCTTTGATACCCAGGGTTCCCATCATCCTTTTTCTGAGGGCAGAATGTGCCTTCCTGTGGGATCCACTCCATAGGGCTGACCTCCAGCCCCGACCCAAGCCCAGCCTTCCGGTGACAGCATTCTCAGCCACGTGCTGTCCTTCATGGCACCCATAGGCCAGAGCAGCCTCTGAGGCCTCAGCTCTCCTTTCTCTAAGTCCACCACTCTGTCTGTGGCACCTGCAGCCTTGCTTTCGTTTAAACTGGACAAACTGCCCAGAGGTGAGGCCAATGTAGAAGGAACAATACCCAGAGGAAGATAGGGAAGGTAGATTTCTAATGACTTAGGTGCATCTCTGACCCAGCCAAATTCCTTGACCCATCCTCCAAACCCCTGCCTGGCATCAGGAGTCATAACCCAGGACTCAGCCACAGAACCGCAAGGGTCCTGGCAGAATGCCCTCCCACCCGGCCGGCACGGCTCTGCCTCACTCTTGCACTACTCCACATGCTCTTCAGTGACTCGGTACTTAATTCACCAGCTTTTTAAAAATCACCAGCTCAATTTACAGCAATAATCACCAAGAAAAACAAACATATTTCTTTCTTAAGCAGAGAAAGGGAGAACTCAGGCCAGTGAACTGTAAATAACAAAAGGCGTTACCTCTCACAACAGTTTATCAAATTCATGTTCATAAAAAGTTGAAATTAGAAGTAAATCAAACCTTAACAAAATGATCACCAGCTCTGAGTCCAACTGATTTAAGCAGAGAACTTGTGCAAGATTGAAATTTGAGAAGGTGTGTTTGCAGGAGAGCATTTGCCCTCTGATGTTGGGGACATGGGTGATCCAGGGAATCCAAACCTTGGGACCTGGCTCGGATAGCAAAATAAGAACCCCCCTTCTGCCTGCTCCAGATCAGAGCTTGCCCCAGGTCATGGAGCACAGGAAATTCTCCAAACTACACTCCTCGCAGGACCCTGAGCAGCAGCAATGAAGGAGAGAGCAGGCTGTAGGAAGAACTGTCAGAGGCCATCCCAGAGGGGCAGTGTTGGAGAGATGGTGTTATGGTGGGCCCATCCGCGGGCCACCAGCGCAGGGCCATTATGGAGATGGAAAGGTGCAGGGAAGAGAAGCCAGAAGGATTCAGGGTTTGGGGGTAAGATGAGAAAGACAGATTAGTTAGGTTCATCCCAAACCATCCCCTCAAGCAGATGGAGATCCCCCCAGAGCTGCCAGCTACTCAGCTTTCACAGTCAAGCGCAGACAGGGAAATGGATGGCTGCCTACCCAATGTTAGACTCAACAACTAATTCAAAATGGGAAACCACAGGCTGAGGCTGCAGAAGGAAATAATACGTTATTGATTGCCGTGCTGGGCAAGAGACTGGAACCACGTAAGAACTTTACAAGCAAAGTTTGGAAAGTGACTAAATCACTTTTGCTGAACAGGGTTCCTCAGTGAGGGTGCAGACAAAGCTCATCTGCACCTGTTAGGCCTGATTTTTTCCTTTGGAGGAAATTAACCTTGGGAACCATAGGGAAGGGAACCAGACGGTCTGCTGGAAGCTTATGAGCAAGTGGCATGTGTCAGCTATACAGCCACGAGCTGAGCCGAGCCTGGAGTGCAAGTCAGCAGTGGGGGCAGGAGACAGGGAGGAGGCTGAAGGGGAGCACAGGTGTCCTATTAGCAGGTGTCACCAGATGACACACTTGTTGGAGAAGAAGTGCATACCTTCACAGGCTTGAAGAAATTGAGGAGCAGCATCTAGGTTTTCTTAATAAATTGCTCTTATTTCTCTGAAAAATGATTCCTTTAACACACACACACACACACACACACACACACACACGGCTCCAGTGTGCCCCCAGCTCTTTTCCAGGTCTGCCTTTCCCTGACTTTTCTGCTGGTTGCATAAGCCCTGTGCTTTCAGTCTGTCTCCTGGGCTCCCACTGCACCTGCTGCCCAGGGTGTCCCACCTGCATACCTGATGCTCTAATGTGAGTGTGGTGCCAAGTCAGGGCCATCGATGCTCAACAATGTGTGAGGGGCACCCTTGGGTCCTTCACATGCTGCTTCTGATGGCCAGCCATGGCTCAGGCTCAATTAGCATCTCTGAAACACGAACAGCCCCTCTAGTGACAAGGACCGTTCTTTGCTCTGCTTGCTCCAGGGCTGGCATCCTGAATTTGCATGACCAGGGTTTATGCTCAAGATTCAGAATGGACCAGGCTCCTGTCCCTGCACCACAGAAGGTTTGAATTTCCTGCTCTGGGCCAGTTCTCTGTCCCCACTGTTCCTGAAAACTGTGCTGACAATTGGTCCTTCTTCCTGACTCTACAGAGCACTACCTGATGACCAAGGGGACATACAGAACCACCCAGGTGTTTGGAACACAGGTGTACTTAGGAAGCAAGACCTGCAATCTTAGTAGTGTCTGTAACTATCCCACCGTCACAGGCAGAGCCCTGCAGGTGGGCCCTGCTGACAGCCAGGGCTTTTCTGAACATGCGCCTCTTAGTGTACACACTTCTTCAGTTGAGCCCCTCTCTGAACTTGGTCCTTCTGGGTAGGATCTGAGTTCTTAGGTCAAGTAAAAGTCCAACAACTGATGGAAAGGACTTTGGGTGGCTGATTTAGAGAGTAAAACAGTTTAAAGTCATCCTTTCTATCCAAATTGCTTATGAAAATGAATTTGAGAGGGAAAACCCATGCCTTTGGCCAACCACAATTCCTTTCAAACTTCCTGGAAATCCAGAGGCACATAAACCAGCAGTGATCCTTACCTGAGAAGGCTAGATGTGCAGTCAGCAAGGGGAGGGACTGACCCCTTTGTTGACTAACCATGACCCTGCTTGGCCTGGATGTGGTGCACATCCCCCTGCAGGGCTCCTGTGCTGTTCCCCTTGGTCTCCCCAAGCTGTGGCCCCCTCTCTGGTCCCAAGGGTGCTGTCCTGAGCTCTTCCACCACACTCATCTGGTCCCGATATGTCAGCCCCAATCTCAGGCTCAACACAGACAGCTTCCTGATGAAATGAGAAATGGCGTCAGCCCTCACAGAGAGCTGAAATGCAGGCCTTTCAGTACACTTTAAAGATGTAGGAAGGAAGGTATTCCCAGCAAGTCTTGAATACTTCATCAATCATATAGAAAGCTTTTAAAATAAAGTTACAAATATCTTAAGATGAGTGAATAAAAACAGTGCAAGTCTGAGGCACTGTTTTGAGAACTTTAAAGCTAATCAAGTTAGCCCCAAACACAGCCCTCCACTTGAGAGCCTCTGACAGGCAGGAGGGAGGCTTACGAGAAACATGTTGGGCTTTTGTTTTGTTTTTCCAACAGAAACAACAAAATTAAAATAAATTGCAAATCTGTCCTACATATACAAAACTAACAAAGCCAAGAGTCACTGCATTTGAAAGACAACTTCCAGCAATATTTGGTGAGGATACTCCTCCAGGATGAGATCTCCAGAGAAGGTAACAATTATTTCATTTACTTGCAAAATTTGGAAAGATTCAGTAAAGAGCTCTAATCTCTAAATATTGTATTTGCCAAAGAATTGCAGTACCTCTAGACAGTGTGTCCCCTGTCATCTCAGTGTGCAATAGCCGCACGTGCACAAGTGTTGCCGGGCATCAGGAAGCACAGTGTTCAAGATGCATTCAACTCGCACCTCGTTCTTGTGGAAGGTGGTTATTTGTCTCTGTCCTCTGAGGAGGCACAGCATACGATGAACAAAACATGAGGAATCATAAAGAAAGATGACGTGCAAATTGTCACAAAATGAATCCAGCTTTATCCCATCCATTAAATGGACTGGATGCTAAATATCTTGTTTGATACAGAAATTTAAAAGGATATGTAACTTGAAACACATGGTGTCCTGTGCACAGCTGTACCGTACAATGATTGATTTATATGAAAAATTGACCACGTATTGCAATAGTTAAAAGCATCCCTTGGTATCCCTGGAATTGGTTCTAGGAATGCCCACACTCACAATTTTAAAATCCACAGATGTTTGAGTCCCTTGTATAAAATGGCATAGTATTTGCATGTAACCTCCATGCACCATCCCCTATACTTTCAATCATCTCTAGATTACTTATAATATAATGTAAATGCTATGTAAATAGCTGTTGCACTGCATTGTTTAGGAATAATGACAAGGGAAGAAGTCTGCATGTGTTCAGCACTAACGCAAATGCTTTCAAAGATTTCTGCAAAGGCAGAACCCGTGGCTACAGAAGGCAACAGGGTGCATCAATGCAAGAGGCCTGCAGCCAGCACAAAGCTGCCAAGATGGAGCCATCCTCATGCTGGTGGGTCTCAGGGATTTGAGACCCAATGGTGAAATGACATTTTAGGTCACCAACGGCATTAGTGGTATCACTGGTGATTTCTACTGTGCAGTGGTCTTCGTGATTGTCAGAACGCTTTCATGGAGTAAGGCAACAGACTCCAGAGAAGGTATCCAATCGGGGAATTTCCTCAAGGCCCTACTCTGCTCTGACAGGGTGAGTGGTCTCTTCCCACAGAATGTTAATGGCACAAGATGAAATGAAATGCACCACAATTAAGCCAACTTCTCAGATTGAGGAAAATACTGGAGGTGCTGCACTGTGCTGATGAGGCACCTCAGCTGTCAGCCCTCCGTCTCCGCTTCCTGGGGCAGCAGGATCAGGTGATGTCCTTCCAGATGCCATCAGCCACCTTGTCCCAGGCTCCCTCTGGCTCTCTCTTCTGCCTGGGCTGCAGAAAAGCCAGTTTCCCCACCCCAAAGAGTGCTGGGAACATGAATCACCCGGAGGGGTGGAGACACAGATGGAGACCAAGGAAGCCTTGAACTTTAAAATTCCAATAAGCCAGCAAAAGGTGGAAATGAGAGCTAAGGAAAGGCAGGACCAGACCCCAGGGCCTTCTAGACAGTTAGTAAAGTGTCTCAGAGACCCTTCAACCTTGAGTCTCTGCCTTGCTGATGGCCAGCGCAGGTGGCATACCATGATGTGGCTTACAGACTTCAAGGCAGCACAAGACAACAGAGTTTGCTCCTCAGGGTTCCAGACTGGGGGAATTTTGGATGCCCTGGGTTAAAACCATTTGCAGTATGCAACCTCCATAAACCTGGGAAACTCAGGAGTGCCCATCGGCCAGCTCAGGTGGGGCCACAAATGGCCACCTGGGCAGCACCTGGAGCAAGCTCTCAAACCTTGGTCTAGGAGGCTGAGTCTGCTTTTCTGGTGAGCTCCAGCTGGACTGAAGTTACAGGCCACACTTGGGCACCCAAGAGCCAAGAAGCCACTAGGTCTTGGAGAGTGTCCAGCACTCACAGAGGAACTATCAGGGGCTCTTGCTTTCCCTCTCTCTTTTTTTATTTTTAAATCTTTCATTTAATAAATAATCTTCTAGAAAATGTAGGGTAAACATTCCAGCATACAGACCAAGGCAACCACTTTCTCAGTAGGACCCCTAAAGCTTAGGAAATAATGCTAAGAGTTAATAAATGGGTGACATCAAATTAAAAAGCTTCTGCATAGCAAAGGAAACAATTAGGAATATGAAGGAAAAACCTACAGAATGGGGGGAAATCTTTGCTAGCTGCTCTTCTGACAGAGGATAAATGTCTAGAATACAAAGAACTAAAAAAACTTTACTCCAAAAAAATCAAATAACCCAACTAGGAAATGGGCAAATGAAATAAACAGACAACACCTTTTAAAAGAAGAAATTCAAATGCCAACAAATATAAGAAAAAAAATGTTTGCCATCCTTAGCAATTAGGGAGATGCAAATTAAAACTATGCTAAGATTTCATCTCACTCCAGTCAGAATGGCATCATCAAGAATACAAACAATAATAAATGCTGGAGAGGATGTGGAGAAAAAGGAACACTTTTACACTCTGGGTGGGATTGTAAATTAGTCCAGCCGCTATGGAAATCAGTATGGAGGTTTCTCAATAGACCAGGCATGGAATCACCATATGTCCCAGCCATACCTCTCCTTGGTATTTACCCTGAAGAATTTAAGTCATCTTACTGCAATGACACTTACATACCCATATTTATAGCAGCACTATTCACAATAGCCAAACTAGGCAACCAGCCTAGGTGACCATCAGTGTATAAATGAATAAAAAAAACGTGGCATATATACACAATGGAGTTTTATTCAGCCCTGAAGAAAAATGAAATCATGGCATCTGTAAGAAAACAGACGGAAATAAAGACCATTATGTTAAGCAAAATAAGTCCAACTCAGAAGGCTTAGGTTTCCGTGTTTCCTCTCATATGTGGACGCTAGAGAGGAAAAAGGAAAAGAAGGGGATCTCATGAGAATTGAAAGGGAGATCAATAAAGAAAAGGGAGCAAGGGGTGGCAGGGGCGGGGGAGCGGGTAAATGCTGAGAGTGACGTTGGCCAGACTGTGTGGTTATATATCGTGCATCGTGCGCACGTACGAATATGGGCCAACAAATCCCATCAGTACATGAAGCTGTAATGCACTAATAAAAAATGTAGGAAAAAATAAATAATCTTCTAGGAAACAATTTTCAATGGCTAAAACATGCCAGTCTCTTTTGTCTAGAATGGTTGGGATTTGCCTTAAAGATACAGAGTTTAAGTTCGTTAATTCTAAATCTGTAATCTCTTTACAAAGGAAGAGTAAAATACCTATGCCTAAAACCATCAGTACTTGGTAACTATTAACTGTGGTGACAAGTGATAATGGGCAGTTAACACTTAGCTTGGATCCCGTTAATATATGGTAATATAAATTATTTGGGGTCTGAGCTGAGCAGGACAGACTCACTGGCAAGCTAGTGACATCAGCAGCGGCTGCTTGAGACCATTTGCTCTGTATGCAATTCACACTTGTCACCACCATGGCCAGTCACAACGAACATTCAGCAAGTACTTCTCTTAAGGTCACCTCATTAGTCAAAGGCCATCTAAGCTACCAGAGGAGTGGGAGCCTGGGGACGTTGCCAACATCTCTGGGAGGGCCACAAGGAGTAGCTATTCATTTTCAAATAAAAAATTTTGCAGCTCAGAAACAAGCTAAAATGCAGGGGAAATTATGTAAAATAGTCTGGTCCCACAAAGTCATCTGCAAAATAAAACGTGGCCTGACCCCCTGGCGCAAAGCAAACACTTGCAACTTTCCAAGTGCGGAATCTCTAGAGCAAGGCACGTGCCACCTTTCTAAAAGCTGAAATTCGTGTGGCACGAGTTTTCAAACTTGAATGTGACACTGCCACCATGCTCCCCAAGACAGCTTCTCCTTGATGAGCAAGGTGCCATGGCAGATGCAGGGCTTTGGGGTAGGAGGGAAGGGGGATAGGAGGCTATATGCCCTGGAACAGACCAGAGGCTAAGAGGAAGCCATTCCACATCAACCATAAAATGTCATGAGAGATCATGTGACTGCACCTCCCTGATAGAAAGTCAGGATTCACCAATGCTGAGCACAATGCACACATTCTAGTAAAAGTTTAACAAAGCATTTGACAATACAATCTATTAGATTACAGAACAGACTTCCAAAAGAAGTTGGGAATGGGCTCTGTCTAGGGACCTTTCAAATAAAACCAGGCAATCCATTTAAGGAAGCATATTGCATAGGGCAATTCCCCCTCCAATTTCCTTGATCTAGCAGGACCACTTAACATTTCTCAGGTGCAGGTAAGGTGAGTCTTACACACACGAGTCTCTTTCCAAAGGAAAGTGGAAGCACAGGCTTATCGCGCCACTTTTTCTTTTTTCCTTGTGCCAGATGGAGGAAGTGAGGCCCTTCCAAGAAGCCCGCATCATTTCCCTGAGATGCAGAGAGCCTGAGAGCTGCCAGCCAGGCAGGAGGCCACAGAGTGCAGCTTCCCAGAGCCACAGCCCGCTAGACAACAAAGGGAAAGGCTGTTGGCACGCACACGCCATGCCCCTACCAAGTACATTGGGGTGCATGGTGATGTTCTTTATCCACAATGAGAAGCAGTCACCAGCGGGGTTTGACGTCTCAGGCACACAGGCAGCTCAAAACCCCCAAGTCCCCGTATGTCCAACATGATAAAACACATAACAGTGTGCCGTTTCCTATCATTCCTTTCCTTTAACGAGTCATACAAATATTTATAAGCTGGAAAATTCCAAACCCGTGTTTGTCTAGTATATAAACACTAATTGCTTCCCTAGTTGCCCTATACAGCTTTTGAGAGGGGAAAACGAGGATTTTTTTTTAAAAAAACCTTACTACAAAATATATGCAGAATTTGTTTTCCAATGAACGCCTAATAAGGCTACCTCTTAAGTCTAGATATGTAAAAAATTGCCCTTTTCACAGCTGATAAAATACAAATTAATCCTTAGAGGATTTAATATGTGCCTATTTATTACTTTCAAATCTGAATGTACCACGGCAATTAATATGGCTTCCATTAGCCTGTGAGAAAATCACTAACTTTGCCTTTGAAACGAGAAATAAATGCAAAGTTGACCCTGTTTTAAATGCCTCCTGCCTTGTGTGTGCGTGTGTTTACATTCAGATGTGCGACCAGAGGTGTGATTTGACGCCCTTCAGAAGATCACAATTGCCAAAGCCCCTCTGTAGTTGGAGCCTTGCTTCTAGAATCAATTTGAGTTCCAAAAGCTTTAAATTGTAGTGTCTTCGGGGTATGAAATAATGTTGTTTGCATCAACTGCAAGTTCGGTTTATTATGAGAAATGAAAACATTTTAAAAATTAAAGAAACGTTTTTCTTTGTGTTCACAGTTCATAGTGTTAGTTTAACCCCCACACTTAACCTCCACAGTTCATTTTGTAAACTAGCCTTTCATTTGTTTTGCATGCATGCAGACTTAACCCTTGGTTACCAAGCTTTTTTTTTTTTTTTGACATGCCAGGTATGCAAAGGCTTTTGAGAGCAAATGCACATTTCTCCATCTCCCAGGAGTGTGTAGTTAGTTGGTAGGAGGAAGGGCTGTGTCATTACCTGTGCAGAAACTGGAGTGTTCTCACTTCTGTATCCAGCCTTCTTAGAAAGCCACTCGTCCATTTTTACCTTATTTATTTTGCATACATATTTCAGTTTTCCCAGCCAGGTTCAAAGTGTTTGAGGCCATCACACTCATAACCTAAGCCACACTGAAGTTTACCGTTGTGTCATATTTCTGTCCAGTCACATTTCTCATTGTTCATACCAAGCACTTTTGAAAATAAGCTCCATTTTTTTTTTCATCTTGGACCCCAAATTTTAGTCTGAAATCAAAAGGGTCACTTGATATTCTGCCTCAAGAGCACACCCTCCTAGTTACCGCAGCACTTGTCCTTTAAAAGCAGGTAATGGCAGGCCTTTAAGAGCAGGGTACCGGCAGGTTCTATGCACATGTTTCAAGGGTGGGACGTCTGATGTTCTGCCTCTGTGTATTCATCAGCAAAAGTCTATATAATTTCCTGTAATAGTCTCGGTTTATTTACAATTTCAGTAGTTGTATTTGTTTAGGCTAAAAGAACCCCTCTGCGGCGTCGAGGAGAGCAGCCCTCTGCTCTGAGAATTATGTCACCTCCTCTGTCCCAGTTCAACCCATGGAGTTCTTTTGACAGACAGCACGAACAAATCTGCATAAGGAAAAGTAAGTGACAGCTGGGGTCAGGCTCTCTCTGTTTAATGACACTGCCAGTTACACATTTTGAATTGTTTAAATATGAGTCTACAGCTTCCACAATCATCATTTCACTGGATCCACTTTTCATACCCAACAGCCAGGAAACTGACACGTAATTACACACTTGCTGATGGTATCGCGGTGCCGATAATTAAAACTGCCACCCGAGGATTGCGATTGCTAGTCTACAGCTGGGATGTTGTCAGGAGACAGCAACTCCAGCAGCTTTTAACGCCATCTCCTTACAGGTGGACCTGGGGTCCCCACGCTGGAGGAACCGGCCGGTCCGGCACATCATTCGCGACGTCTCGCACAAATGAAGAAAATCTATTAACAATCCAATAAGTGAAATACAAACACCGTGACCCGAGGGTTAAACTGTCCGCTTGGACGCTGGAGTTGGATGTTAGGTATTGTTCTTTTTTCTATCTCTGCTGTATTTACTGAAAGATCACGAAATGGTCTCCACCTCTGAGTAGAGCTTCAAGTTTTCCCGGGTGATGGAGAGAAGGCACAGTGAGCGGGGTTCCTGCTGGATTGTCTACATCTGAATACAGGAACTGGGAGGCTCTCAGGGAAAAACAAAAAACATGCTAAACCCTTACAAGTTTATTCACTAAAAATAGATTTACCTGCTTGGAAGGAAATGAGGTTAGGATAGAAGAGACAGCAGGAGGGGTGGCGCTCGGACCTCCCCAGGGGTCGGGAATAACCCCCCCACTTTTTGCCAAGAAAGTGGTCATGCTGATGGCATAATGTCTGGTGACTTCTGACATCCCAGCTTCTCCTTTATCACGCAAGGACACAGAGCTAGTGTGAAGGGCTGCTAAAATAGTCTAAATAGGGCAGGTTGGGAATGTAAAAAAGACAGGAGCCAGGGTGAGCAGGCAAGAGCTGTGGATTTGTGAATGCTAAACATGGGAAAATTAGAAAAAAAAAAACTAACTGGAAAAGTTAAAGCTGCCATAGACAAGTGGTAATCTAAATTTTAATAGGCCCCGACAGCATGACAGAGGAAGCTTTGCCTAGAATGAACTGTATTTATTCAATTCAAAAATGAGCAATATATTCACTGTAGAGCCCACATTTATCACCAGCATGGGTCTGTGCACCTCACATGCGCTGCCTGCCCTCCAGAATCACCTCCCAGCGTAGATGCACCCAGAAATGAAGACAGGCTTCTAGCTGCACACTGGATGAGCATGGAGCTAACCTCCACGCACAGGACTAAGTCTACCTGGTGTGCAGGACAGGTGTTCCCAGCCCCTCTCTCCTGCAGCACTGCCTCCAGGTCTGTGGGCATCAGGGGCTTTTGCAGGAGGCAGGATGTTCAGTGCTAGGAACAAAAGTGTCAGGCCACCCAGGCAAGTGGGTCCCATGCCAAATCTGCTCCTGTAACGTTAGAGAGAACATGGGATTGATTTTCCCTGACCTTCAGTGGACCCCGATGCAGAATTTCAGAATTACACATATGGGTTTGAAGAGCGGGGCGCCTTTCTCTCAGAAGAAGCAGACCCGTGCTGGGTGAGAGCAAGCACAAGGCATTTTCCAGAAGCTCAAATTTAATAAAATTACAATGCAAGACTTTTAATATTAAATCCACAAGGAGAACTTATAAAATGGCAAATAAATTTGGTGACCTTTCAAGAAGAAGTCCATGTTTTTAGAGGACATTTGCTCTGGGAGCTGAAGGACAGCCAGGGTCCTGTCCAGCCCTGGAGCATGCTGATGGGGTCTTGGAACAGGCATGGCCAGCTCTATTTCGTCCCCCTTCAGGCCACAGAGGAGACGTGCCCAAGGATACCTCAAAACATGTTGCCAACACAGGCTCACTCAACCAGCCTCCAGGAGACCCAGGGATCCTGCAGCGCACCTCTTTGCAACTGTCAGTTGTGACAGGAGCTGTGATCAATGTCACTGAAGCTCAGGGACCATTAGCCTACACCACAAGTGGAGGCACTAGCATGACCCAGTCCTAACAAAGAATGATGCATGACCCATTCCCACAACCATGATTGCAGAGTGGGGTTTCCTAATTGAGAGTTTTAGATGCATGAGAAAAGAAATTGAAGATTGACTAACAAAAGGATTGGCCATCACTGTCAGCCACACATAGGTGCCATGGGTGTGTGCACCGCCGTCCTCCTGAGCTTGAAGAACCAGGGCTCTTACTTTAAAAGGATGCGCAAGTTTTAACAATTGAGATGTATTAATTTAATTAACAAAATTTCCAGACTCTTTGTACTCTACTTTGAATTGGGACGACTCTACGCTCTGAAAATCTGGGAATTTCTGAGACTTAAACAATCAAAAAGCTCAGACGGGCCCCAGTGCCCACATTTAAGTCATTCTCTAGATGCGGCTGAGCAGAAACTACACATGTGACTGTGCATTTGTGAATTTTATGGGCTTTTTCTCTTTGAATCTGGCAGTCAAAGTAGCCATCCAGCCAAACACAAGATCTACAGGGAAAAGAGATACATGTACATAAGCACAGAAAGTCAGAATAAAGCCATTAATATCTGTATTTGATGCGCCGTGGAATCGCTCCCTGTTACTGGGCACCGGAGCTTTATTGTTGCAAGGTCTCATCAAGCCAGCAGGACTGGGACCTACTGAAGCAAGCCGTGCCCCCCAGGCCCCACCCACCGCCTGCAGCTTGGGTGGGCAATGGAAAAAATTAATCAAAACCCTAACAAGCCCCAGCCCCTACAGGAAAGCAGACAGTGAGCAAGGAAGAGGACCTGAGGGTGTCACACCTCAATGAGGCCAAGAGCAGATGGTGAGACAGAGGTGGATTTCTCCTGCCCAGGAGTGGGTATGAGATACCAGGGGCTTGGGAGTGGGTGCTTGTGCTGAGCTCATAGAGATACCCTTTGACCAAATCAAGTGGGGTCTCTGGCCTGAGAATGAGGTGGGATCACCCCCATATTGCTCCTGCTGACAGACCCTTCCTCTTGGGGTCCTGGCCCTTCTTCCCATGATGCTCTGGAACCACCCGACCCTCCTGCCAGGAGAAGAGGGCAGTGGAAGGGGGGCTCAGGCAGCGTACAACAGCCCTGCTCCTGGAGACCTGCTCTGAGGAAGCCATGCTGGCCAGAGAAGCAGAGCCTGCAGTGGCCAGTCAGCCAGGGCCAGCAGCCTAAGGCCATCAGGCCCTCCTATGGGACCAGAACCCAAGCTGGGATGGAGGGAGCACTGGAGAGAGGCAGCTGAGGCTACAGGAGAGCTGGAGTCAGGGACACTCCCCCACCACCCAGTGTGCCACCCGGCCCCGGGGAAGCCTCCTTGGCTGAGGGTTGCCAGCGCCCACTAGTAACACCAAGTTATGAGCCACAGGAGCATGACCTTAAGAGCGAGCGCTGAGCCCTGGGGTCTGCATCCCGTCCAAGTGCCCCACATTGGCCACCTGGTGAGAAACAGGTGTCCCTGTTGGAGGCCGCCACAGACTTTTCATGCCATTTCTCAGTAGCATTTCTGTGCCACCCACAGCAGTTTCCACATGGACCCAGGTGTGTCTCCAAAATTCAAGGTTCCAGAGCAACAGGGCATTCCCTGCTCGGGAGCTCATTCTGGCCACACTGGACACCACATGGCAACAGCCACACCCCTGACAGGGTGCCATAAGGAGGTAAACCCTCTTGCCTGTGGGAACGCAGGGTGGCAGGGCAGAAGCTGAGGTGCTTTGGAATTTCAGCAGCTCACCCCTCGGGCGGGCTTCGTCCTTTCCTTCCACTCAAATAAGCTCCATAAAGAGTGTTTGAAAAGTACACAGTGAACACACGCCCACTGTAGGCCTGAGGACAGCCCAGCCCTGCCCTAGGAGTGTGAAAGGCATGCTCTTGGCCATCCCCAAGGCCTCCCCTGATCCCCATGTCAGGCAAGGAGAGCGCCACAGAGGGCTGAGGAGAAGACTCACCCAGGAGCTCAGGGGCCAGCAAAACCGGCCTCCTCTCACCGGACAGGGGCCCTCTGTCCAGGCAGCACTGAATCAATCCCAGCAGATTACCTTATTCCCCGAACAGGGGCCAGGTGGAGACCCAGAGAAACCACAGACTCAGGGGGTGCCGCAGGGCCTGAGGTAGGTACCCAGTCTTATTACATAACACCAGTTTGACCCAAAGGGCTCAGGAGCTTTCCTGAAGGAACTGGGGGGAGGGTCCTGCACTCCTGTGAGCAGGACTCCACTCAGAGTAGTCAGCTTGGAAGGTGTGTGTGCCCCCTGTCCTCCAGGTGGACAGTCGTGGAACAGCCACTCTGTCAGAAACTGCTTTTAGACCCTCCCATCAACAGACACTCCGTGTCCCACATACTGAGAGTCGCCTTGGGTGGGGGTGGGGGCCAGAAATGAGGCCATGAGAAAAGGGCTGGCTTATTGGACTTAATTTATGGAAACAGCAATGAAGGAAGGGCTCCAGTCTCCAGCCCCAGCACTGCCCCCGCCACCCACTGTCCTCAGCCCTGACCCACTGGGCAAAGGCTGCGATTGCCCATCTCTGTCCCCAAAACCAGGCTGAGTCAGGGATCTGGATCAATAACATTTGTCACTATCTGAGACCTCCAAGACCAGAGAGCTTTTGTACCTTGTGCTTTTTGAAATTTTTCATCTTGCTTATTTTCCCCTAATAATTTATTAAGCAAACTTTTAAATTTAAAAAGTTAAAAGAACAGTACCAATGACCACCTATAAAGCCATCAACTAGCGTCCCCAACCTCTAACGTTTTGCCACACTCAGTTGGAAGTCAGTCATGTTGTCTCAAATACTTCCATATGTGTCACCAAAGGTCAAGGAAGAGGATTTTTTTTAATGGAATCAGAAACTTCTGGGCTATATACCCATATCTTGAAAGCACGCTGTTTTTCTCATCGTTCACAGACATGGCTTTGGTATATGCATTCTGTGGAGCTGGAAATGGGGCCTTATGAAATGGGGGTGCCCAGAGACTTAGGGAGCGTCTGCACATGCTTCTCAGTTCCCAGGTTGTGCGGCCCCAGCAGCCCTCACACCAGCCTCCAGAGCTTCGGGCCCCAGGCACCTGCACCACGTTCAGGGATCACTGGATGAAGGGACCAAGGTACGCACAGAACGGGTGAGGCCAATCCTGTGTCCACCAGCTGCGTTTCTCGTGAGTTATTTTTCATGTGATCAAGATTTTTAAGAACCATAAAACATGGACTTTAAGACGCTGCTAAGGAGGGTGTATGAGAGGAAGAAAGCTGGAAATGCACCATGAGGTTCTGCCCACTCGGGAGACAGAAGCCCATACAGCCAGAATGCGACCTTGCCCGCTCCACACAAGGCCAGTGCAGACCAGAGGGGCTGTCACCACAGGGCTGAGACCTGCAGGGGCCAGGGTGCCACTGCCCTGGCAACTGCCTGCAGGCTTCTGGGGCTGCTCCCCACACCACCCTTGATCCCTCCTTGCCCACAAGGTCTTTCTTAGAAGAAACAAGTAAGGGTTCCTTTTGCACAAGATCATTGGAGTCCCAGGCACCTCCAAGGTCTGAGGCTGAGGCTCACCAGGCTCCCCCCACCTCCACCTGTTTTCCCTGCAGCCTCGGGTATTGAATCTGCCCCTGGAGCTGGTGGTGATACACACCTGTAGTCCCTGCTGCATGGGAGCCCAAGGCAGGACAATTGACTGAGCCCACAAGTTCAAGGCCAACTGGGGCAGTATGGTGAGACCCATCTTAAAAACAGAAAAAGAAAAACCTTTGGGTATTTGTCCTGTGGTGTTAATAACAGTGTAATTAAACGAGATGAATTCACATTTTAGAGGGTAAAATGTCTTAAACTAAAGAAAACTTTCCCTAAAACTGCTGAGAGCCATAGCCGAGTGGGAATGACGCATGGCATTTTTGCCAGAGCGAGTGGTTGAGAGGTGAGGACAGCAAGCCATTGAGATGATAATGGTTATGTTAAGCTGTGTATTCAATTGTATATTAGCCCCTGCTGTCCGCCTCTGGCCTGCTACTTTGGAGTTCTGGAGGGGATTCCCGGAGAGTTCCCATTGGTTGGGGAAGTGCTGGAGGAGGGATTTCCGGAGGAGGGATTTTCCGGTTGGTGTGTGGTGTGTCCCGGGAGAAGGCCGCCTGTGTGGCGTTCGCGGGAGTGCAGAGAATAAAGGAGTTCCTGTTTTGAACCTACAAGGCTGTGTGGTGGCTCAGTTATTTTGTGCCCAGCCAGACTGCGGCATAAAACCACATGAGTAGCAATGTTTTATTCATTTTACCTATAACACAATCACCCCCCAAAACTCCCCAGAGAAGTGTCACACAGAATAAAGGCAAGGGTGGCCATAATGACCCCAGGGGGACAGAAGAAGGAAGAGGCCTCAGGAGAGCCTTCTGCCCTTAGCTGGGGGCCCTCTGAAAGCCACTCTCACCCACCAGCCTTCCTGGTGTTGCACAGGCAGTCTCTGCTTAACATATCCCCAAGGACCCTGCATGTCCCCGCTTCTTGGGGACACCATACAGACTCAAAGACCATCACTTCTGCAACAGTGATGGACAGCTGCCAGAATACACTTCCTCAGCCAAACACTGAGGGGTTCCAGTCATAGGCAGTTCCAGCCCAGGGACAAAGGTGACATTCTTCTGGCTGACACAGGATGCCTCCTGGATGGCACAGCCGTGCTGCACAATGCTATCAGTGCCCTCCTTGCCCCTGCAGACCACTGAGCATGGGCTTGCTTTGGAACCCCTGGCTGGGCTTCCTCAGCCCTGAGCCTGGGTAGAGCCAGAGCTCACCAACTGCATAGAACCAAGGTCAAGGGACATAACAACTTACACACCTCCCAGCTGGGGCCACAGGGAAGACCCTTTTGCCAAGCCCAGGGGCTTCCCTGAAGGGGATGCCAACCCAGGGCTGCCAGCACACCAGGACACCAGGGAGGAGTCTCAGGGCCAGCACCTGCCTGCTAACCCAGGGCTGGCAGCAGATGCTCTGCCCCTGAAGCATTGGCAAGACCAGGGACTCTGACAGCTGAGTGACAGCTGTCACTCTGGGGACTAGGTTAGTGGTTTCCAAAACACACCTGACACACAACCCCAATCCTGCATTTCAACCCCCACTCCCAAAAAAATGAGCACTTAGATTGCACGAAAAATCTGCACCTGAATGTTTATAGAAACTTTATTCATAATTGCCAAAAACTAGAAACAGCCCATCTATTGCCCAACAAACCATGGTCCACCTGTAGAATGGAACCTCAGTAAGCAGCAAGCAATAAGCACGCACCCCCAGGCCAGACCTCCCAGGGCAGCAGGCAGGATGCCATTCACTTGAGGTTCTGGAGCAGGCAGAGAACAGGCTGCCAGGGCTGCAGGCAGGAGGGTTCCCCATGAGGGCACAGCACAAGGGAGCCCGTGTCAGAGTGTTCTGGCCTTCCTGTGGTGGTGCTCCTGTGACTCTGGGCACTTGTCAAAACTCACCCAAAGAGTGACTTGCACTGTCGTACTTTCGAAAATCAATACAACTTTTAAAAATCCTCTTCTTGACATAGCTTTTAAGATCCTCATTTCCAGTAAGGCTTTGAAGGGCAGCAACAGTATTCTAGAGTCACAGGGAACATTTTTATGCTAAGCTGCCATTTGTAATTTGGTCAAACTTTAATTACAAAAATGGAAAAGCATTGGATGCATCACTTCCCCCTGGATTTCCACCCCTCTCTAGTCACCTGCCCAGCCAGCACATCCAAGAGCATTGGTTAGCTTTTACATAAAATATGCTGTTTTCTGAGAACAAAGGTGGTCCAGTACACATTCCTCACAGGAAAACAGAGGAAGATGCAGCAGTAGTAACTGTCCTATTACAACCTCATGATTTTCTTTTTTTAAATATTCATTTTTTCTTGAATAAAGTTATTATTTCTGCCATTAATGAAATGTTAAATATCTCTTACACAATAGAAGGTGTCTGTAAAATGAACATAATGAATATCAAACAGTTTAGTTAAACTGAATGTTTATAGAAACTTTATTCATAATTGCCAAAAAACTGCACCTGCACCTATATTTTAAAAGTTTGGATTTTAAAAGATGAAATGCAAGTAATGACAAGTCTAATTATTCTGCCTAAAACAGAGTTCAAAAGCAGCTGCTCTGTGAAAGCACCCTTGCTTACAATCAGGCCTTAATGGTGGCTCTCAGATTTACGATGCATTAGCATCCCCCAACACTCTGGGCTGGTGCCACCCACCACCAGAACTTCTGACGCAGTGGACCCCGGTAGGGGTTCCAGAATCTGCGTTTTTTTGTAAATTCTAGGGTGTGGCTGCTGCAGCTGATCTGGGAACCCTGCTTGGAAAACCACTGCTCCAGGAACTGTGCAGCCATGAGGTGGTCCCAGTTTTTATCTTGGTTATCAGTAAATATGAGAAAACCAATTAATACTTTCCATTCTCAGAAACATTGAGCCATCTGGCCTTGGTAATGCTGGACACTCAGAATTAATTCCTAACCAAAGTGATGTAAGTCAGTTGGGGCTGCAGGGTTCATCTCTGGGCCTTCTGAATGGAGAAGTGGCCAAGTCCACAAGGTGATGGGGGTCACCTTCGTCCACTCAGACTCCCATCTAGGCAGGGACACTCAGAAACCCTTTCCTCGAGTTTTTCAAGTGCATCTTTGTAATGTTCAAACAATGTTCAGAGCGTTCTCCAGATAAGCTCACAGCCAGGCGGAGAGGGAAAGCAGGCCCTTGGCTGAGGGAGGCAGGAGCCTGGCTCCGGTCCAGCCAGCACCTTCTCTGCCTGCAAGAGGAAGCTGACGTCAGCCAGCCCACCTTCTAGGGGTGGACGCAGGGTGCCCTAATGAGCTAATCTGCAGAACTGCTGTGACCATGCCCGCAATCTCGCTGTTTGGAGATTTTGTCCAGAAAGCTCTTGAAACTCAAAAACAATGAGGACGTTCTCAAGGACAGGTGCATCAGCAGGAAACAGACGTGGTCTATAACCAGCACTCTTCTTCTGGATTAAATGACAACTCAGACCTCGCCTGCTTCTCTCTCCAGCCCCTGCACCCATCTGGGGTTTCCCAATGCATGCCCCAGGGCAGAGTGTCAACCCTGCACTGTGCCAGCGCAGGACTGAGACCTGCACACAACCACAAAAAGGTGACTCTGCTTTAGCCACATGCCAAATAACAGTCACCAGAATCGTTAGTCGATAGGCTCATTGTACTTTTCTTTCCAAAATTTAGTACAATATTCAACTACCAATAAAATATTTTTAAACTCTTTTACATGCTAAAATCAATTTTCATACCATGAAGAGTAAATCTTAAGTTCTCATTGCATTGCATTACAATAGACCTGCTTCCTGAGGAAATTCAAGAATAATACCTAGCAGTGACCAAGGTCACATATGAACCAAAGAAAAAGATGGCCCCAGGAGAAGAAACATAATCCAGTCATCACAGGCTTGTAAGGAAAAATTCACTGAGCTAAGGTTCAATAACTATGTCCATTTGCACATTCACTTTTAAAGCATTTGACCCTTGCATTTTTTTGCACATTCTAACTGATAAATTATGGATGGATGGATGGATGAGGATGGATGAACTGATGGAGGGATCAATCAATCAATTGATTGGCAGATGGGTGGTTGGGTGGAAGGATGGATGGATGGAGAGATGGGTGGATGCTGGACAATGGAGCAGAGTCATCACTAGATGCAGAAGCAGATCAGCTGCCTCTCCTGTTCAGTAGCTGTATAAACTTGGTCAAGTCCCTTTAGCTCTCTGAGTTTCATTTCCACAATTTAATGAAATGATAGTTATTACTGCCCCACTGACTTTATAAGGTCTTTTTGAGGACCATGTTAAGTAATCAAAAAGCAAAGATTGTTATAATTACATTTATCCATTGGCTTCTTTTCTTTCTTATTACATTTGAAACCTGGACTAATGTGAACAAGCTTTGTCCAGTATTTGCAAGTGATCATTAGTACCCTATCTCAAATCACTGGGTGACATGAAATTTTACAGAAAAGAGTCAGCCCTAAGGTAATAATAAGACCCCACAATTTATGAGGTGGTCTGAGTTGTCTGGCATTACTTCAAGTGCTTTGTTTGTAATCTCATTTAATCCACAAACAACCCTCTGAGGTAGGTACTACTATTGAACCCATTTTCCATGAATTAAGACAAGGCAAGACCCAGCAACTGGCCTGGGGTCATGCAGTTAGTAAGTGGCAGATTGAGGTGCCAGCCGAGCTGTCTGCCATTACAAGCCGGGAACTGTTACAAGCTCGCATTGGAGTCAAACACACCACAGGGGAGTTCTGCAAGCTCCAGACCTTACTGAGACTCACTAGCCTACTTTCTCATATGTAAAATGAGCATGGTTGATATTCCTATTTAAAACAATTTTAAGGATTAAATGAGATGACACATATAACCTGATTAGCATTTCACCCGGCACATAGAAAGAGCTAAAAAATATTCCAATTTGCTTTTGACACTTACCACTCTGGCTCTATTAAATTACAGAGCACAGACTAACCTGTAGGTATTAACATCCCCCAAGCCCAGCTGTTACCAAACAGAGCGTGTAAATGTGAAAATATGTGCTGTGTGCTTGTGTAGGTGTGTATAAAATATGTGCACATGTATCTGTGCTGTGTGCTTGTGTATGTGTGTATAAATATGTGCACATGTATCTGTGTGTGCTTCTGTATGTGCATAGTGCATAAGTGTGTCTTTATGCTTGTGTATGTGTGCATGTTATAATTGTATGCATGTGTGCTGTGTGTACATGTATATAACTGTGTGCACGTGCACACATGTTGTGTATATTGATAGTCTGTGCATGTGTATAGGTATTTTTGCCTGTTGTGTATAAGCGTGTGCACAATCACATGTGTGCATATGTATGTGCTTATTTATGTGTATGAGTCTGTGCATGTGTATAAGTATGTATATGTGTGTAGGTGTTCATGTGTTTGCATACGTGTGTGCACATGTATACTTGTGCACATGCGTATGTGCAGGCTCACGCACTTTCCTTTGGCTGAGCTGCGATCATTATTAGCTGATCAAGAAGGAACTTTGAAGCAAAACCAAAAATGCTAATAAACTTGGGCAGCTGTGCTAGGAATTTAAATAAAATGTATTCCACATTCGGAGAACAGATTAAAAGCCTGTGGAATCTCCATTGAATGGCTAAGGAGGCGCTTTCTGAATCCTCCTCCAATTGCTGCTTTGTCAAACGCACCCAGGTCTTTGGTGATTTTACTGGAGACTAAATTTTCACAAATTAGCTGAGCTGCCTCTTCTTCCCCATTCTCTCAACAAGAACCAGTGGTTTCCCCACCAAGGCTAGGGAGCTAACATGCTCCCACCTGCTGTCCCTCCTCCTGACATCCTGACAGGCGGGGTACCTAATGAGACCGAGGAGACGCTTCCTGAACCCAGGTGGAAGCCAAGTACTCCACTGGTGTTTTAGTCAGCTTTTTTGCTGCTGTGACTGAAAGACCCAACCACAACAAATATTTAAGGAAGAAAAGTTTATTTAAGAGCTCACAGTTTCAGAGGTCACAGCCCCTAGACAGCAGTCTCCATTCCCTAGGGCTCCAGGTGAGGCGGAACAACATGATAGAAGAGTATGGCAGAGGGAAGCAGCTCACATGATGGTCAGGAAGCAGAGAGAGAGGTCTCCATGCTCCAGATACAAAATATATACCCCCAAACCATGCCCCCAAGGCCCCACCTCCTCCAGCCACACCCCACGTGCCTCCAGTCACCGCTCAGTGGATCCCTATCAGGGGATAGGTCACTGACTGATTGGGTTAAGACTATAACCCAATCATTTCTGCTGACCCTTCTTGCATTGACACACGTGAGCTTTTGGAGAACACTTCACATCCAAACCATAACAACTGGCAACTTGGGCCAGCAGGGGAAGCCAAGCTTGCCTCTGACGGCAATGTGTGGGTGCTCCGACTGCAACCCCAGCTTCTTCCAACAGCCTGCACTTACACACTGGGTCCCCGAAGTTGTCAGAGCAAACTAGGTGACCAGCAGCCCAAAGCTGCACAGTCACTGTCACACCACTGTGTGGGTTGGCAATGGAAGGTCTCAGGGAGCTAACCCACAGTGTCGCGGGCTGCCCTTGCCCTGCCCCTTCCCCCTGTTTTCCTGGGTTTGTGGGCCCCCCCTCCATCTGGACCCAGCAATGGAGGGCCAAGTCCTTCCCACAACACATCACTCTGTCCCTTCTTCCTTCCCCTTTTAGGGATCCCAGTGATGATGTGGGGCCACCTGGACGATCCAGGTCACTTTCCCTAGCATAAGGCCAGCTGAGCAGCACCTCCGCTCCCCTTCACCATGGCCAGACTTATTCACAGTTTCTGAGGATCAGGATGAGGACATTACTGTGGGCAGCAATTCACTCACCTCCTTCACGGAGGAAGAACTCTTCCTCCAGTAAGAACTCTGCTTGGGAGAAGCCTGACCCAGGGGAAACGACTCACAGGCAGGTGTTAATTGTTGCTTCACAGAGACACATAGGACCACTCCCATCATGGACACCTGGGCAAAGGTCAGCAAAAGGAATGGATCCCTAACTGTAGCCCTGAGGGTGGCAGAGCTACAGGAGGGAACATGCATCTTCAGGGGTGGGTGCTGGGAGTCCACAGCCTCTGCTGGCATCCCCCATCGCTGATTTGGTGACTCTCCTCTTGGGTACCGAGCACCAGGACAGGCAGCAGATGTCCTGTGTGCAGTGGAGCTCCCAGAGCTGCATTTGGTATTATCCAAGGTCCCGAGGAATTAATGATGCAGCCCATGAGGACACAGGAAAGGCCACTGGGGGCTCTACAGTGCAGCGAGAGCCCTGCCCTTCCTCAGTGCCCTCCAGGGCCCAGCCACCTGGGCAACTCTGCAGTAAGCAGGTGAGGCCCACACCCTGTTTTAACTGCCATCTCCACCCCTTCCCTCCCACAGCCTTTACCATGGTGCCAGGACATTCATGGAGAATCTTTATTCAATGTAGGCCTCAAAAAGGCCAAATGTTGCCAAGAATGGTCCAAAATGGGGCCATCTCAGCACAGAGGATCTCTGGGAAGGTGGGACCAGCACTTGCTTGCTGCTTCTGAGAGCAGCTCTCAGCAGCCTGGACCGTAAATGGAGATCATCACACCAGCCGGCTGGGTTGCTGTGAAGGTGGAGTTGAATGATATCAGATGTAAAGCAAGCACAGCCTAGTTGGTACCCCTTAAATGTTGGTTTTCTCTGCTTCCTGCAGTTACTCACAAATTATCAGCACTTGCTGAATCCTGAAATACTGAGAAGTTACTCAGAACCCACCATTCCAAACACTATGTTTGCTGGCTGAATCTTCCTCCAATTTGAGCAATCTCAAATAAAAACCATTTAGGGACGTGTGGATCTAAAGGAGGTGCCTGTGATCTGGCAGGCAGAGCCCCAGCACTGGGCCTGTTCCAACAGTGTGGGTTTCTCTCTCTCCAAAAGGGCCACAGTAGAAAGGAAGTCAGGTTTCCTTCTCTGTAACCCACCACACAAAGCAAAAATGATACAAAATAAACGCTAAACTCAGGGACCATAGGAAAGGCTCCCACACCCAAATAATAGATCATCAGAAACATAAACAAAGTGCTAGATTTGTGAAGGACACCCAGGGCCAGACAGAATGAGGGGCAGACTTACCTTACTGAGAAAGTCTTAAATAACCTGGGAAGAAGCAGATGGCACAGAAGGGAGGAAGGCAGAGGTCCTGATGGGAGCTCAGGAGAAACAGTCAGCACCTAAGCATCCACCAGAGAGGATCCTAGACTGAGAGGACACAGGAGGGAAGCTACAGTGGGCCTCCCTCCGAGAGCTTCTCTGCGAGAGGCTCCAGGCCTGCCCTAGATTAGGAGCCCACGCAGGAAACACAGGGCCTCTCCTGGGACTGCCTCCTGCTATTCCTACCTAAACAGCAGGTCCAGATAGAGTGGCCCTGTTCAGAGCTGAACCGTACTCTGCAGTTCAAGTTCTTACACAGCTGTGCCTCAAGCAAGAAGCGGACGTACCCGGGAAAAGACCATCCAGAACGTGCCTTTGAAGAATTGCTCCAAAAAGCAGGAAAAAAATCATCAGGATAAAGACTTCTTAATATTCTCAATAAATTTAAAAGAAGATGGAATATACAAGTAACAGCTTTCAAAATAAAGATGTGTTAAAATAAACAGGCCATGCATGTACCTGGTAGAAAAAAATATAAAGTCCTGATGAAAGGAACACTTTCCTAAGGGAAAGGAAGTCCTGATCCCCAAAACCACTGGGGGAATGATACAGGGCTGTCAACAGCAAACTACATCCAGAGGAAATGACTGAATTTCAAAGTTAAAAAAAAAAATACCCTTAAGGACAGCAAAGCAGAAAGAGGAAATCAACTAACAAAGGGAAAATCCTGGCTGGCCAGAGATTCAGAGATTTCACACCACTGCTCAGCCCTAGAAGCCACAGCACAATCCAGCCGCACCCACCTTGGGCTTCAGGCACAGGGGCAGCCTGGGAAACCTCTTCGCACTGTGGAGTCCCTATAACCACAGGGTACTTCCATGCCCCTGGAGTCCCATGCCTGGCCAGGAATCTGCACTTAAAAAAGCATCAGAAAATAAGTGTCTGGAAAATCACCCTTTGAGAAACACGGGTACCCAGTGTTCTAGGGAGGAAGGACTCCATTCCAGCCCGATGCTTTGTAAGGGAACAGCATGGCAAGCTGAGCCCAGCCTAGGAACAGCCAAGCTAAGGCACTCTGGGGAAGCAAACAGAAGCCAGGAATGGGAACAGACTCACAGGGAGCTCAGGTATTTAAATACAGAATCCAGGGAGATCAGAGTTATGGGATGAAAGCTGAAAGCAAGTGTTGGGTTTTTAAAAAAGAAACAATATTAAAAATATAACCAAAAAAATCCAGAGATCAGGGGAGAAGAGGGGAAAAGCTGCATATCCCCCCACCTTTCCCAGGTTGGGTGAATCAATACTATTCAGGGTTGATCAATCAAGAAATAGAAATGCAACTGATTTTCTAAAGTAAAAGCAACCACCATGAAAACTAGAGGAGCTTCAGTTTCTCCAAATACTGGGCATGCTCACTCTTTTCTCTCTTGCTTTCTCTTTGCTCTCTTCCCCCCACTTGAACACACACCAGATTGTGTACACAAAAGCTAGAAAGCAAAGGAGACACACACAAAATGCTACAGAAACAAATTCCAAAAAAACAAAAAAAATGCATGATGATTTCTTAATTTACATGGGAAAGAATAGGTACAATTTCAATTGCCATTTTATAGACAATAATAAATAAATTGGACAAATTTATCTAAGAAAATATTTCATAGAAAAAATTAAAATTTGACCACTTGCTGGATGAAAAGGACATCTTTATTAAAGGACCCAGAAAGGTTGAAAGTAAAGGAATGCAAAAAAAAAAAAAAAAAGAATATCAGCAGTCAGCAAGGCGATGGGATGGAGAAGCCAGAAGCCTGCAGGCTAAGCTCCGCGGCCTGCACCCTCAGGATGCTTCCTGAGGCTCCACAGGCTCCCTGCCCTCCCTGCTGCATCTCCCTCCCGCCACCAGCCATCCAGCATCCTGTGGGCTGGAGGTCTGCTCTCTGCCCTCATTCACACAGGAATGTCGGCCCACAAAGGGCAGATGTTTTCCTCTGCTCGTGCCTATTGCCTAGCACCGCCCATGGCTGATTGCAGGAAATCACGTTTCCAAAAATGAATACAGAATAGGGACAACGTGAATCACAATTTTATAAAAGAGCCGACATAGGAAATCTATTAATGTAATTCACGTATTCATACATAAAAGAGAAAAATATGATAAATGACTTCAAAATAGAAAGTTTATAAAATCTAAAATTCTTTTCTGATTTTAAAAAGTAAACTTTAAGAAATGGACTGTGTTTGTTTTTAAACTGAGCACAGTTGTGTGTGCACATGCACGCACACACACCCGACAACAGCCATCTGATAGTGATGTTAGGAGGCACGGCCATACAAATAAAGAGAAGGCTCCCACCACCACTCATCTGTTTCTTAAGTCACCAATTAAGGCAACCCTTCAATTCAAGAAGTGACCAATCTTAAGCCCTTCCATCTTTCTAGAGGAGAATGGACATGTGCATATTAAAAATTTTTAAGTAATTATTAAAATAACAGAAATAAAATGTTTACAAACCAATTGAGCATGGGAAATGAAATGAGGAATCAAGCAGAAGGCAAGAAATGAGAGAGAGAAAGCCAAAGGAAATTGCAATTGTGATTTACTATTATTTATTTATTACCACTTACTACTATTGTTATTATAAATTATGAAAATAAAATATTTACAACTGAACAATAAAGATGCATGTCTTACAGGATATAACCAAACCAACACTTAGGTAAAAGTAGAACCCTGGATGTGTAAGAAGAAAAACATAAAAGTATGATCCAAGCAGCCTGCTCAGGTAGGTGGACAGGAACCAGAGAATGACCAGAGGCCGGATGGGAGAAGGACCTGACAGAGATGGTGCACAGGTGAGTAAAACAGAATAGGGCACATCTCAGGACACCAGCCTACTAGAAGTAGTGAAATATCAGTGAGCTTTGTCTATAGCATTGCTTTTCAGAAATCAATAGCCTGCCTGCAAGTAAGCAGATCAGCTGCATGCTGGCCAAGAACTTGCCATTCACAGAGCAAGAAACCACACCAGATTCAGGTTAGAGAAACTGAGAAACAGGCAAACAGCTGAAGAACACGTAGTCAGCTGTGGACACAGGAGAGGGTCAGCACAGGTCACATGCCCGACATGGGACTGCAGCTGTCTAAAGATCAAAAAATCAAAATTGTTTAGAATTGGACAAAATTATTTTAAAATGTTCATATGGAAAGATGGTCAAGAAAAGTTTTTGGGAAATCTTTACTGACAGAGCACATTTTGAATCTACACGACTTAGAGCAATTGGGTGCACTACATAATGTGCTAAACTTCCAGAACACTGGCTGAAAAAAAAACAAAAACTCCTTTTGCAACATAGTAACTTAAAGAGTAATTTTTTGAAAAGGGCAACATGATGTAGACATGGGAATATTTAGGTGAGTAGGTGCAACACGATGGAGTCCAGAAGTCAGAAGCCACGCAGAACAGTGGGGGGAAAGATGTCCCCAACCTGAGGGGCCAGAGGCAGCTCCACTCGCCACAGGAACCTCTCCCACCAGGGCAGGAGCATCCCAGCAGAAGCAAGAGTTTTCCTGGCAAACCCAGAGCATCTGAAAGGGCTTCATTGTGTAATAAATAAAGGAGAAGACTGAAAACTCTGGCTAATATTGGTAAATTCTGCAAAGTAAAAATTCCAAACACCAAATCAGTAGGAAATCAGAGGGAAATGCAAATGACACCTAGGACAGGCCAGCGAGCTCCCAGAGTTGGGAAGTCCCCTCTGTTGGCTGTAACCTGATGAACCGAGGGGATGGCCAAGGAGGTCAGCAGGGTTCGAGGCAGGAACACAACACCCGTGAGCACTGGAAGTCCAGGCTGCAAAGTTGGCGCAGGTCTGCGCCCACCTGCTGCTCACCACAGCTTCTCCATGCAGGGAAGTCTGCAGAGGCACCGTCTGGCCAGCCACTGCATGCTGGGCACAAGGAAGAGGGCACAGGGAACGTTCCCCAAGAGGTAGGTGTTAGCCTGCAGCGCCATCTGGGACCCAGTCATCAAAGGGCCAGATCCCTGTCTTCTTCCACACCTCTCTCTCTCTCTCTCTCTCTCTCTCTCACACACACACACACACACACACACATCTACACACACCTACACAGATATCTACACATACCTACACCTATACACAGACACCCACTCACACCTACACACACCTAGAGACACACATATACCCCTACACACCTATATACACCTACCCACACACCTACACACAATAGACACATCTACACATACATCTACACAAACCTACAAACACCCACACACATACCTACACACACCTATGACACCCCTACATACACATCTACACACACCTATACACACCCACACATACCCTACCCAAAACACACCTATACACACACCTACACACACTCCCACTCAAACCTGTACACACACCTATACACAGCTACACACACTCACACACACACATACACACGAGTGTTTGCTCCAGATGACATGCAGAGAAGGCTCTCCCTGCACAAAGTCCTGGTGGTCACTCTTCCGCACGCCCTAGTTCTCCAGGTCAGTGAGGCACCGAGCCACAAAAGAGCCACTGCTGGGGAGGGCAGGAGGCCCCTCCAGCAAGACTCCCTCCCTCCCTGCCCTCTTCCCTGAGCTAAGCTTGGACGCGCTCCTTCTGTTTGTAATACTGGGAAACAACTTCAACGTGTCTTCATGGAGGATAAGATAAATAAATTAGCTTCTGGATTAATTTTCAGCTGGTCAATTTTATGTATAAAGTCTCCAATAAAATGAAAGAAAATTCTAAGGAATGTGGACAGAAAGCCAGGTGGGGTGGTGTGTCAGTGCTACTCCTCAGGTGTGCGTGGGAGCAAGGTACAGGGGGCCAGCCCTGGTGAGCCTCGGGGACAAGTGGCCAGCCCCTGGAATCGGCTGGGGTGGGGCAGGGAAGGGGCAGAGCACTGAATCTAGTGCATTTTGTACTCTTTTATTTTTAATAATGAGCATGTCTGTCTTTTATGCTTTTTTTAAAAAAGGCTAATTTTGAAATCAAGAATAAACACTTCCTGGATACTTCCCCAGGATGTGAGTCTGTTCCAGGGGCACACCCGGGCCAGGAGGGCTGGCCGCGTGTGACAATACGCTTTCTAGACAGAGGAAAACAAGACTCCAAAATGGGCTGTTTCCTCATAACTAAGGCCACTCAGTGCGGCTCCTGGTTTGGGTACCCAAAGTCGCCCCCGATAACATTTTCCCCCTGGTTGTTATACAGAAGGGGTCTTAGGAAACCTTGCCCCATAAGGGCGTGGCCAGCAGCGCCTCTGTCTTTACAGGACTTCTTCCCCCATTGCTCATCTGTAGAACAACTGTCCAGGGTCCCAGGGACAGGGCCAGCACCCCTTTTCTCCACAGCGCAGGAGTATTTCACGTCCCATCCCGAGCACTCCCACCACGTGGGGGCTTCAAGGCCCAGAAACCACGTTGCTCAAAGTGAAACTCCGAATTACAAGGGATAGTTCCCTGTGCTCAGCCACCCTTCACCCACCAGGAAGATTTTGAAAAGGCTTACACTTTAGGTTAAGTACCCAAACCAATCTACTGTGGCATTTTTACAAAAGAAATTAGAATTTCATCACCCGGGCTTGCAGAGCGCGAGCTGTATTCCGATACCCTTCCCTTACACAACATCAGCGGCGTGGTCATCTGCCTGTTGGTGAGTTTCCATTACTGGTAATTAAAAAACAAAACCCACTTCAGTTAGGGAAGACATACAACTCTTATCAGAGGACTGTGGATGTTCTTCTGAACAGTGAACAGACACGGAGATTAAATTTCAGAGAGAGATTTATTTTGTGCTATTGTCCCGTTATTCACCAGAGGATTGAGCAATGCGGGTAATCTGATCAGAATAATGCATAGGGACATATTTCAGAAAACCAATAATTGTGGCAGCTCTGAGCTCTGCAAGGTGCCAAAATAAAGTCCAGGATCACTCTCTCCCTTTTCCCCCCAATTCCTTAATCATGACTTGGTAACGCACCACAGTGCCGTCTGTTACAGCAGAAGCGGGTACAAATCACTATTGAGGTTCCAGGACTTGTTGTAATTTGAGATCCAAAGCACTTCTCTGGACCCAAAATCAAAATGATATGTCATAGATAAACCCTAGCAAGGTTTTACAGCTTTTATATCCCAAGGATTCTCTACTCTGGGCTAGGTCCTGCCAGTTGTTGTTGTTGTGTTTTGTTTTTTTTTTTTAATGTTAAGTCAAACAATAGAAAAATTACCAAAACTGGCTATATTTAAATTCTGTTTACTTCTTTAACCTTTTGACTTACCTACATAAAAGGTAATCTTTCACAAACAAGTCCCAAACAGAATCACTGCCTATTTGCTTCCCCCAAGTCCTTATGGAATAAACAGAATCTGTAACAAGATCCCTTTAACCATTTTTTATTCTGCTCGTATTTGCAATGATTTTATAACGGACGGCTGGGTTGCCTCTCACATTATCACAATCAGTGCATCCTGGGATTAAAAACCATTTAGGGCCCAAGCCTTAAACAAACTCCCCACACAGCAGTATAATGAACATTATGCATTGTTTCTTTTTATTGTTGCTAGCTTTATTGGTTCGGCCAAGAAGCTGGGGAGTCGGGTCCTCATTTCTAAGCAGAGGAGAGACTGGCTTACCAACGAGCAAAGTGGCATCATGCAAGATTGCACGGGGGCAGGGAAGGAAATGCATGAGGCCTTGATGGCCTCCTCCCCGTTCCATCATGAAATGGTCACACTAGAGACCTCTCCAGAGACGTTCCTGGAAATATTTCCTTTACAAACATGGACTAGTGTCTAAATTGCTCAAGAACAAATATGTTGAGTTGTTGAAAAATTGCATTAAGAAGAGCAAAGCAATCTAACAAGTGCCCAAGAAGTCTCCTGGTGGTGGAAGTTGACGGCAACTCTGGGGAAGTCTGTCCAGCAGACTGCAGAGAGATGGGCCAGGAAAAGTGCTGCTTCTCCCGCCTGCAGTGTGTGGCCCCCAGCAGGCAGGGTGCCCCTACTCCACACAGGGAGAAGGCAGGGGATTCGACCGTGCTCAACTAAGAGTTCCACGGCCAGGTCAAAGATAGCAGCTGCCCTGCAGGGGTCAACTACTAGAGGTGACAAGTCACTCTTTGTGTTGTTATCCAAAGATGATTGGGCTTGGAATCAGATGAATCTGAATCTGGACAGTAAGACAGAGAAGATTTTAATAAGCATGTAGGGCCCCTGCCTTGCTCTTGTACACTAGCCTGCAAGTCTTCCTTGGTGAACAGTTCGCACAAGGAGAAAGGCCACACAGGAGCCAGCACTGATCTTCAGTTTATCCATGAAAACAAGAAAGGGGAGGTTCTGGGGGAAATCCTTCTGGAAATCCATGGGTTCTGGGGGAGCCCACGTCATTCAGGTTAATCCAGTCGGCCCACTTTCCAAGTAGAGGGTTCCTGTGATTTCATTATTTCCACTTCTCCACTCTGTGAACCAGGTCGACATTCTCATCATTCTCATTTTAGGTGACAAAAGTGGAGCTATGTGAAAATGTTGGCTGTGCTTCCGTTTTAACCAGGTAGAAGGAAAAGGTATCTGTTGTCACTGTGACTGCTTAACATTGAAAGGTCGTCTTGGTGTAGGAATATGTGAAGCATAAAAAAGAACCACCATAAATGACAAAATCATTACCTTCAAGTTATATGACCACTAACATGGAAGCTCTCCGAATCAGTAGGAGCATTAAGTAGCCAAGACACTCAAATATCAAAAGAATCTGCTTATTAGAAGATATAATGGGAGAAGATTACCTTCATAAGAACAAATACGGACATAAAACACAAGCAAAAATTGTAACAAGGATTGTACAAAATTTGCAACAGGAAAACCACAAGTATTTCCTGAGCAGCACTGAAAATTTTTATAGAAATGTGCTGTTGTCATCAATGGGAAGACTGAATAGAGAAAGATGAATAGTTTTCCAGACTAATCTAAGAGACCAATGGAAGCACAGTCTCATCCCAGTGGGTATTGTTATGGCACCTAACAGAGTCATTCTGAAATTTATATCAAAATAAACAACAAAGAACTGGGGACACAAGAGCAGTCAGGGGGAACTTTCCCTGTCAAAAAGTCTCATTTAACTAATGACTTTTCCTTTAAAAGGGAGAATCACAAAACCACAGAAAGGATTCTAGGTACAAATATTCATATTTAATAAATACTGTTTAGAAAAATGCCTGTAAATAATGTAATGTCTGTAAATAACCAGATAGGTTATCCGCACGTGATAGAACAAAATGAATTCCAGATGATGAAGATAATCCAGTAAGTAAATAAAAAAATAAATGTGTATGTTTTTAAAAATAAGACCTTAAAAATATCTTTAGGTTGTAAATTTTATCAGAGGAAATAAGATCTATTTTTTTACTCCAATGAATGTTGTAGAATGAATGAATTTGAAAATCCCAAAATAATGAAAAAAAAATCACAAAGAAAGTATGAATTAATATGATAATTTTAAACATCTTTGGAAGTAACAGGCAACTAAATCTGCAAAGATTGCAAATAAGACGACCTAAGATCAATATTTTTAATACACAGGGATGGTGTCAGTAAGACAAAGACTACTTGAGAAAAGCAGAGAGCACTTCTTGTGAGGTTCGGGAGAGTTGTTCAGCTGCAGATGGAGGCACACCCAGGACTGTCGTGCAGGAGTGGACGACCAGCCCTCCTCTGCAGGGTCAGGTCTCCCCCAGCCGCTCAGACACAGGGAGCATTGATCTGAATGCGTTTCAACACTCGGACACCACGGCTAGGGATGCTCTGCCTTCCCAAGCAGGATGTGCTGAGCCAAGCTTCGGCAAAACTGGCTTTGCAAACAGCCACGGTGCCAGGCTGCCTGGCTCACAATAGCCAAATATGTCTTTTTGCTTTTCTGAGAGGTCATCTATTTATCTTACATATAAATAAAAAATTGTTTTGAAGAAAGCATGATAAAATTTACTGTATTATCAATTTTATGATTAAGCTCTTCTGTCTCAAGAGCCTCCAGAACACACACACACAAACACACATGCACACAATCTAGCTCTTCAAATCTCTGATGGTGATGCAGGAGCTCTCATCATCCTTGCCTTCCAGCATAAGGAGGGAGGAGAGGACCACGGGAGGCGGGAAGCTGAGGAGTAGTCAGAAAACCAAAAACAAATTACACTGTCCCATTTCCAGACAGCTGGGAAAGAACAAAAATACTTGAGGAAATAGATACAAATGCAAAAGTAGATAAGAATGCAAAAACCGAAATGGTTTCCTTTAATAAGAGAAAACGACATAATAACACTAATTGCAGGGGAAGCCGAGTTTTAAATTTTGGGTTTGTACGTCTGGTTGCTAAAGGACTAGATCATCTTTATTTAAAAATTGGAAAACAGGATTCTTATTATTTTGCCTGAATTTTAACTGAATATGTTTCTCTCATCACTCTTCAAATCCTATTGAAATAAGTAAAGAAGCATATATTTTTAAATCCATTACAATATCAAGAGAAAAGAAGTACTGTCAATAGATCCAAACAAAAAGCATTCTAAAAAATACAGGGCATATAGAAATTGATCAGTGGTAAATTTCAAGAAACCAAGGTAGAAGCAATTCTAAATAAATAAATAAAGCATCTTCACGAAAGTGTTTTCCCAGCAGAACCTCAAAGACCACAAGATCAGAGGCGAAAAACAGTTCAGGTTACAAAAGGGCAACCCCAGAAATAACTCAAAGTTTACTCTCCAGAGTTGGCCCAAGGAGCCACATCTCCCTGTTCTCACTCCCTCATCCCATCTGGGGGGCCTGTGACTCATGCTAAATGATAGGAAGCAGGACAAAGTCCAGCTCCTCTGATGAAGAGATCACCTAGAGGGACCAAGGGTGCAGAAGCTACCTGCAGAGGAAGAAGCCCTGACATTGCACGAGAGAATCCCAGCCATCCCAAGCCCAGCCCTGCCAAGCCCTGGGCACACGAGTGATCCACCCCACTGAGACCCCAGACAGCAGAACTGCCCGGCTGAGCCTAGCATCCTGAGATCATGGAACAGGTAACGTGGCTCTCCTCAGTGGAACTCTGATGAAGAGATCCTCAGAGTGGGGTCTGTGGCCATCAATGCTGAGAGCTGCCCTCAAGGCACTCCGAGTGAGGGTTGCCAGCCCCAGCTGCTCGCATTCCCTGGAGGAAGCCTCACTGGCCATCCACGAGACTGCCCTGCCCATCATCAGGTCAGGGCCTCTGGTCAGAATTGGCATGCACTTCCAAGGTGGCCCAGGGCCAGCCCCAATACCACATGACTGACAGCTGTCACAGTGGAGGAAAGCGGCATGGAAGAAAACTATCAATCACAGAGGGCGAGGGACAGGAATGATGGAAACAGAAGAAGACGCTACCAGAGTGACAGCAAAGTGCTCAGAAAACAAGATAGGAAGCCGATAGGGTGATTGTGAAGTTTCTAACAAAATTTATGAATGTAAAAATCAGGTTCCCAGGACAAAAATTTCAATAAAAAAGAAAAAAAAAAGGCAAAGCTGGACATCAAATTAGGAAAGTGGAAAACCTGGAAGTCTCCCAAATCAACCCAAAAGGACAAAGGCAAAAAGGGTGAGAGAATTTTAGAGATAAGTTCTGAGGTGATCCAGGAGCTCTGCCACCATGACCAGAGCTTCCAGGGGACACAAGGGCTCAGGAAGGACTTCTCCCTGGTGAAAACGGCCTGAGCTCTGTTTTGTGTTGTCTTTTCTTATTGGAAGGGTTTGTCTGGGCTGCACAGGAAGAATGAAGAGTGACTCGGTCCCACATGCACCCAAAACCACCCAGGGAGGAAAGGGCAGACCACCTGCAGGGAGCTCTGTCCCTGGGCCTCCATGTCCGGTCTGCAAAGCCTAGTCCTGGGTGGTGGTGCAATAGGACAAGGACAGCTGCTTCTAGAATTTCACTCCTAGCCCAGTTCCCAGTCAGCCAGGCAGAAAAGGAAATTTACAGACATTCAGTGTCTCAGAAACTTCACCAGCTATTCCAAAGAGTAACAGTGACACGTTTTGGAAAATGAATACAATAAAGAAAATGATGGTGAGTATAAAAAATAATGGTGAGAAAAAATAGCCAAAATATACAATTTTAACAAGTAGACTTATTCTTATAACAGAGCCATAGTTGGTACGATTTCTAAAAGGTAGAAGTGCAATGCAAAGAATTAAAATAGAGAACTGAAACTATTCTTTCGACAAAGTATGTAAGATGGAGGGCTAGAAATCATGAACATGTCTTTTTACATCTGGGAAAGCTGAGATAGGTGTGGTGGTGCACGCCTATAATCCCAGTGTCTGGGGAAGCTAAGGCAGGAGGATTGCAAGTTCAAAGCCAGCCTCAACAACTTAGTGAGACCCTGTCTCTAAATAAAGTATAAGAAAGGCTGGGAGTGTAGCTCAGTAGTTAAGAGTCCCTGGGTTCAATCCACAGTACCAAACAAATAGATAGATAGATAGATAGATAGATAGATAGATAGATAGATAGATAAATTTGAGACAAAAAGGATATTTAAGAAATTATATTTTATATCAAAGACCTTGATCAATAGTATAAGTGCATACTGATCAATAAAACGTCAAAATATATAAAACAAAGTACATAAAACAGAATAATAGTATAATGTAGAGTATTTTATAAAACAGAACATATTTTTAAAAAACAAGCAGAAGAAACTTTTCCATACAATGGGGTGAGATTTCAAGGTGCTCTTAAAAATGACAGAGTGAAACACACGAGGAGAAGAAGACCAGGACACCACGTGAACTGAGGGAAAGGTACGGAGAGCTCCGTCCACAGCAAATGGAGAGTCTGTGTGTTCTTCAAACACTTGTGAAATATTTATTTGAAAACATGCCCATGTTTTTAGTGCATGAAGAAAACTCAGGAGATTCTGCAAAACCAGAAAGCACAGAGACCACATTTTACGAACCCACAGCAGTGAAACTAGAAATGAACAACCAAAGGCTGGCCCCAAAATGTCAACCTACTCAGAAATGTGGGACAGAACCTTTAAATAACTTATGAATGCAAGAGAAAATAAAAACTGAAATTAAAAATGCTTAATAATGAGAGTATTCCATGTTAAAACCCAGGGGCATGGGCAAAGCATTCCTCAGAGGAAAATTTTGAGCTTTGAATGCACTTTCAGAAAATAAGAAAAAGACAAAGTAAATTAAGCATTCAATCCAAGAAGTTTGAAAAATAACTCAAAAAATCTCAAGTAAAAGGAAGTAATTAATACTGTCAAGAACAGAGGCTCACATTTCTCCTATCACATTTTAGGTTTGGGGACCATCCCTTCCACCAAGAACAACTAAAAGCGATGATAAATTTTAATCACTTTAGCGACCTTCACTGGATGAAAAGATCACTGACACAGCGAGCAAATGCTGGGCAGACTCTGAGGAAAGCCAGCGCTCTGAGGGAAGGTGAGTCCTGGGCCCCCAGAATTGCTTAACCTAAGAAGTTGATGAGCTTGGGGTCCAAGGTTAAAGGGACAGAGTCAGGGTCCCTCCATGGTGGGCGAGTATCTGAAAACAAACTTAGCCTGTTACTTAGTGAATTCAAATACAAACAATGCCCGTCCGGGGGGCTCAGTCTTAGGTATACACCCTGGAGCACCTCTGCAACCAAACTCCAGGAAAGGAACAATGGGCACAGCTGTGCTATATGTAGAAACAAAAAAAAGTGAAGCAGCCCCAAAGTCCATCAAGGAGAGAAGGAATAAGTTGGAATTTGACAGCAAAGGAGTTCTTTGGGGATTGAGCCCAGCATAGCTGTACCCCCAACAGGGGCGCAGTCCACACACACACACACACACATACACACACGTGGCTGAGCAGAAGAAGGGAGGACAAAGGCAGGCGTGGGTTGGGGGTGGGGCACCCCAAGGTTCACAGAGAAGGCTTGGCTGTGGAGGGAGCAGAGGCTGAGTTCTGGAGGAGGGCCGAGGAAACTGCTGGTTAGCAGCGCTGCTGGAGCATGCCTGTGCACGTGAGAGTGTGAGGGTGAATGTGTGTGAGCCTGTGTGTGCATCTGTGTCACAAGCAGTTATTATTGACTCAGTCTCAGGCAGAGTTAGAATCAATCAATCCTATATTATTGATGTTCATCACACTCCAGACACACATCCTAATTCTTAAGTCCTAATTGAGTCTATACCCAAGTCCGAGTCACTGGAACTCCATCAGGGTCGGAGGAGTCTGGTGCAGGGGGGACAACAGCTACGGAGGTCTCCATCTCTCTATCCAGTTCTTGTTAGTCCCATCGCCCCCCAGAAGTCTGGGTTTTGAGTCCTAGTTCAGTTGTGCTTACAGCTGATAACTGGGTGAGGTCTGGGGTGTACACCCCGGGTGTAGATGCTTACATCACTAACTTAAGTCTTTCTAAGTTCTGCAGTTTATCTAAGTTTTGCAGTTCACATTACAACTTGGGCACATTGCTTATAGTCTTTTATCCAAACACAGACACTAATTAATATAATCAACAGCCAATAATCCTATAATATTTCTGGTGCTCATATCAGTCTGTTCGCACTTCTCTGTGTGTGATTTTCACAACACAAAGAAGGGGAAAGTTAAGAAATAATTGAGAAAGTATAAAAATACACCAACACTGAAAGATTTGAGCACCCGAGAAAAAGCGTTCCCAGTAAAGATGGATAACAGCCGAGACATTTTAAGTCAGCTCTGGTAAAACGAAAGGAGGCAGAGAACCCAGAAATTGTGAAATCACACACAGCGTTGGCAATGCCCACCCTTGGAAACAACAAGATGTGCAACTTTGCACCCATTTTTTTACATTTTAAACGTAATGTCTTTATTCATTGTGTTTAGTTACCTGGTTTTCTTCCAGGGTTTTGAGCTGTATGTGATTTGTTTACCTCCATTTCTGGTGGTATAGGTGCATGGTGTATAATTTCCCTCCTCTGTGGTTTAGTTTAGCTGCTTCCCACAAATTCTGGAACCCTAGGTTTTCCTTAGTATAATTTTAGAAATTTGGCAATTTTATTTATTTCCCCTTTGATCCAGCAGTTGTTTAATAGATGGTTTTCCTTTCCCAGGTAGAAGAGCGTATTTGTCTATCTTCTCATTAATCCCTACTTTTATCACACTTGGTGAGGGTGGTTTGCATTACTAACATTGTGTATTTTCTTATTAATTCCTCATTTTACTGCATTTAGTCAGTGAGGGAGGTTTGTCTTACTTACAATTTTGGAATTTATTGAGGTTTTCTTTGTGGCCTGATTGATGGCCATTTTCTGTGAACGTGTTCTTGAAAAGAGACCATGCTCTCTGTTATTCTCTATTAGATGGCTTTTCATTGCTGTGACCAAAATAGCCAATGAGAACAGCTCAGAAGAGGAACATTTTATTTGGGCTCACAGTTTCAAAGGTCTCAGTCTACGGTCAGCCCACTCCAATCCTCTGGGCCCGGGTGGCCAGGAAGCAGAGGGTAGGAGAGAGGATCCAGGGACAATGTACACCCAAGTCATGCCCAGCCAGGCAAGCAGGCCCTGGTCTCCATGTCCAGCCTCTGGGGCACATGGTGGTGACAGGTAGGCTTCAAAGGGCTCGGGCCGTCCTGCCCTATGGTCTGTGGTCGCAACCCACATGGCCTCTCAGCTTCCTAGTTGGGCTGAACTGCTTCCCTCCATTGTGCCTTCCCCCATGATGTTCTGCCTCACCTGGAGCCTGGAGCAATGGAGTCGGCTGGCCATGGACTCCTCTGAAACTGTGAGCCCAAAATAAACTTTCCTCCCAGAGGTGTTCTTGCTGGGGCATTTTGGTCACAGATAAATACTAACACAGAGGAGTAAAGAGTTTGAAATGCAGCAGTCTTCTTTCCTGCATCCTTCAGTCCCCTACCTAGTGAAGATGGCAGACCAGGGTGTCCATATGTCTAGGCCTGGGAGAGGGAGTTGCCTGACTGTGTCTGCCTGTCTGCTTCTTCTCTTCCTCTGGTCTGTTCATTCCTTCCTCCCCTCCATGATTTTTTTTCTAGGTAAGGGTTGCTTCTGAATAAACTAATGTATGGATATTAATAACTATAATGTAATCACTGGAAATTGTGACCTTAAGTATTATAAAATGTCCTCTTTTCCCTTCATTTAATGCTTTTTGATTTGAATACGACCTTTTCTTTTATAAAAATAGCTTTCTTTCTACTAGTGTTTGCACCTTCACCCAGAGTCTTATCTGTTTTTCTCAGTTACTTGGCATTAGGCATAGCTTTAGGACAGAGCTCTGAGTTGTGATTTGCTCATTAGGCAATCAAACATCATTTTTAAAGTCAGTGAGTTGGGGCTAGGGATATGGCTCAGTGGTAGAGCCTTTGCCTAGCACGTGGGAGGTCCGTGTTCAATCCCTATCCCTGGGGAAAACAAAAGTAAAATAAAGCACTGAGTCAAACATTTTTATATTTTTGATATGAATAAATCAGTTTTACATCAGTTCCTCATATAGTTTCATGTAATGTTAGACACATATGCTTACCTGCAGGTGAGCAGGTGTATATGTATGCTACCATACAGATACGTGCCTATACACAGGTATTCTAAGGGGTCCTTTTCTTTTTCTATTCTATTATTTATTTTGGTATTAAGGAAGGCGTAGATTTTTCTTCTAGTGTTTCCTTTGTTATTAGTATCTTTTCGGATGCCCTGGTCTCCTCTTTCATTAGATTCACCAGCAATCTCAACTTGGATTTTGCAAGAGAATTTGGCCCTCAGTTATCAATAAAAAACAAAATATCTTTTCTGAAGCATCTAAGCTTGTATGAGGCTAGTACCATCCTCCAGAGAAAGGAAAAAAAAAAACACAACGTTTTCACTGTGGCTGAATTTCTTTCAGTATCCTGGCTGTGAATGGTCCTGTGTCATGAAAGCAGACATAAAATAGTGACTTTGCCCCTCTCCTGACCCTTTGTCCACCGAGGAATCATCAGACTCCTGGGTTTTTTTTGTGACTCCTAATAGTCACAGAATTCTCCTACTTGACTTACCCACGGCACCAGTACTATTCCATTTTCAGCTGGTACCCAGGGGGCAGCCTGGTACTTTCTTCTTACTCCTTCCTCCTTGCACTTTTTTTACACCACCTCTACCTTGTCAGAGCAGAGGACACACCCTCTGGTCCCTCCTTCCTGTCTGTACTCTGACTTCTGCAGCTGAATACCCCCAGTGACTTCGACACTTCCTGGCCCAGCTTCTCTCATTGTGGCACGATCCTCTCAAGTTCATTTTCTGACTAATCCCTGGGAACATTTGCCCTGGAGCTCTGGAATGTTCCTTGCATTTATTCACGAATTTTGTACTTGAAGGAAAGCAGGCCTGGATATGAAACCAGTCACCTTCTCTTTACTTGATAAGTTTAAAATGGTGCTTTTTTGCATAAGACGTTTCTGTTGAAAAGATTGATGCTGGTCTCATTTTCTTTCCCTTATAAGTTATTTACACATTTTGCCTGGATTCTCAAAAGCTGTTTTCCTTATCTTTGAAGTCCATTGCCTTTACTAGGATACATCTAGGGGTTTTCATTCTGGGTCAGTTTGCTCATGTACTGAGTGTCCTTTTCAATATGTAAAGACTTCTTTTATCTCAGGAAGTTTTATTAAATCAGAATTTGCATTTTGTTTTGTTCTCTTGCTTTGGCTTCATCTTTGGAGACTCCAGTTAAGTGTATTTTGGATCTCCTTTGTTTGGTTTCTATATTTATCATTTCCTTTTCGATACTTTATCTGTTTCAATTTCTACTATGCCGTCTTCACATTTTCCCCTTTTCTATACTCTGTTCCCTTTCTAAGCCCTCCAGGTCTTCATTCGTTATTGCATGTCTTCCAATTATTTCTGTATTGCTGAGATTCTTTCTTTTGTCCTCCTAAATCTTTCCTGAGATCTCCATTTCTTATCTTCCATCTTCTCTTTGTTTTCCTGTCTTGCTTCTCAGATCTAGTAATACCGTTTAATGCTGTTCTCTCAAGTTTCCAGTCATTATCTTAATTAAGCTTAGCTAATCTTGAATGGTGTGAAGACTGTGTGCCTGTGATCATATTTTTCTGGTATGTCACCATGGTGTGTCATAATACTACTGAGCGTATTTTCATGTCTCTTGTAAGAGTTCAATCACGCCCCTTTAGGTTGCCCATGGCTAAACTGCTTACCCAGTGGTGTCTTCTACCCTATTAGGAGCAGGCTGCCCTGGGTGGGACTCGAGTAGGCAGTTGGCAGGTTTGCTGTGCCTGCGTCAGGGCTGTCCTTATTGTCAGTGGCTCAGAATGTGGTGTTTGGGTATCTGCCTCTCTGTCTGGGAGCCAAACTCTGTGTGAAGAGGTCTTTGCAGGCCTAGTTTTCAGGGTACCACTGGCCCTGAGAGGTTGTATTTGGCTGTGAGGATGCTCACCGGGTGAGACTCCCTGCTGCACAGCCACCGTCTCTCCCTCTGCCCCTGGCCTACTCAATGGCCTCTGTGGCCCACCCCACAGCATGGTGGCTCTATCTATCTGGGTGTGATGCTGGTCCCTCTGAGTTCCCATGGGCTGGAGGGTCGCAGCACTCTGGGGCTGCAGTGCCCACATGTGCACCATTTCTGTGCTCACTCGTAGCTCTGAGTCCCGGAGGACCCTGGCCTGGCCCCCTGTGGCTGCCAGCCCGCATCCAGGGAGCCAGTTCCTTAGGGACATTTGCAGCTTCCCCAGGTCCCAGGGCAGGCAGGCAGTCCCTCCCACACTCCTCACAGGCCCCTGACCTCTGCCTATGCCTCTGCAAAGGGCATTTTGGCCACAGCCGCCGTGCTTGCTGGGGTCAGCCGTGCCTTCTCTGCCTCTGGTTTCTGTAGTCTGTACCATTCTTGTCCTTTGCTACCTTCTTCTGTTGATTTGGGTTTCAGAAAGCATCTCGGGGAGATCAAGATCCGCAATGAGGCCACGACTCCTACTCTATGGTCTGATAAATCTTTAAATGCGAACTGAATAAATCACATATTCAAGTTCTTTTTTTTTAACATTTCACAGTATTCTTAAGAAAATGCAGAAAATTGTCTGTAATTATCACAACATAGAGTCTGCCCACCTGCCGCAGTCTAGCTGGGCACAGAATCACAAGCCACCACACAGCTTGTAGATTCAAACAGCAACTCTTTATTCCCGAACTGTCACCGGCACTTTACAAACACGTTCTGGGGAAATCCACGTTCTCTGCCCAAATCCACCCCCACTGGGCTTCTGTCTCCCAAAAAAATACTGTCTGAATCCCGTGAGAACTCAAGGGGAACTCAGGCAGCAGGATATGCCCTATTCCCAGCAGGAATAATCTTAAACCTGGAACCACCCTAAACCCGGATAGTCCTAAACCGGGAACGCCCTAAACTCGGATCCGCCTTGGTCCTTGAGCAAGGTCACCTACATGCAATGTCACTGCAAAATGTCCTATTTCCACGAGTCCTTCCACTAAGCAACATGGGGTATGCTGGCAAGGAAATTGTCATACCTACTTGGCTAATGACTCCCAGCACCCACCCAGAGCAAATTTTTTTTCTCTTTCATTGTTCAAATCTTATTTTTATCTTTCTTGGCGATTTTTGTCACTTTCTTCTTTGGGTTTTCTATTATTCTTCATAATATTTTTCCTAGATACATCCTCTATTTTCTGTATTGTTTTGTAAATACAATTTCTTTTCTACTAATTGTGCTGATTATGGCTGATATGCAAGATTACTATTGATTTTTATATATTTATTTAGATCATCACATTTTTATTATGTATTTCCTTGGTTTGAGAAAATAAAAAGGAAAATAGATTTTTGGCAAAAAGATAAAAATCAAACATATTTATTTATTAAAATGAAATATCAATGGGGAATTTAGAGTAGGTGATTTTAACAATCAATTTTTAAATCAAAAGATCCTTTCTGTCTTATGGTTCATGTTCACCTTCAGGTGAATCACAACTGATTTAATCAGCAAACTTAATCAGGATAATTATGTAAGAATTTGATCCAGTGGTCTAAAATATCTTTGAAAATGATATAATTCTTTGTAAGAACAAGTGACTCTTTGAGTGAGATCTTGTAAATGGCCCCTTTGGAGATGTTCTGAAGAATTGTCTCTGTTTATATTCTGTTACTGGAATATGAATAAAAGTTTGCATATTAAAAAAAGAAATTCTTTGGGAAATTCAGCCAGCAGAGTTTTGATTATAATAATCTTGTGACTTAAATAGTGAAAACACACTGCAGGCCATAGGAGCAGGTATCACCCACCCAGCTAGAAAAGCCCCTGGGTGTGGGTGTGCCCCTCCCCATGCAGGGTTGGCACCAGCGGCCCCGAGACTGCGGCAGAGGCACCAGAGCTGCTGCCCAGCAGGCTGGCCGTTGCGAAGGGTGGGCAGCCTCAAAGGGCAGAGCCAGGCAGAGATGAAGTGGAAAGGGAGGTCCACCCGAGCAGAGGGTGGGAGAGGGGCGACGTGGGACCACAGGGCCACGACACTCTGCGCACAAATCCAGGGGTGAATCCAGCCAGATGGGAAGGAACCACATCTCCAGGAGGAACCAGGCAGCCAGCAGGACCAGGTGGACAGGGCCTGAAATAGCAGCTGTCAGCAAGTCACTCAAGGTTTGGCTTTCAGGTTCATCTCAAACTCAGAAGCAATTCCAAACGGCCCTGTTGGAACCCGTGCATCCTCAGACCCGGCACCACCTTCTCTTGGATCCCAGGATGCACCAACCCTCAGGAATCAGAGGTGCAGAGCCAGAGAGTCCCCTCAGCTGTAAAATGAGACATTCAGAGGGGACCAGCTCTCCCGGCTCACTTCTGACCTGGCATCCTAGAAGCCTCCAAGATGCAAACTGGAATTTAGCTACTCACATTTATTCATCTTTTTAGAACTTTATTTAAATTTATTTTTAATATTTATTTTTTAGTTTTCGGTGGACACAACATTGTTATTTTATTTTTATGTGGTGCTGAGGATCGAACCCAGCGCCCCACGCAAGCCAGGCGAGCGTGTTACCGCTTGAGCCACATCCCCATCCCTAAATTTATTTTTTAACTAAATCATAACAGTTGTACAAAAATTGTGGTGTTTCAATACATCTATACTCTGTGTAGTTTTCAAATTATGTTAAACACCTGTCCATCAGATATCTCTCATTTCTTATGGTGAAAGTATTCAAAATCCTCCCTTCTAATTTTGGAAATGGCCAATACATCCTTATCTCCATCGCCCACTGTGCAACAGCGCAGCAGAACCTCTTGCTCCTACCTAGCTGGAATTCAGCACCTGTCAACGAAAGCCTTTTGCCACCCTGTCATCTCCCCCTCCTAGCCCCCTGGGATCCACCATTCTGCCCTCAGCTTCCGTGAGGTCAACCTTTTGGGATTCACAAAGGAGTGAGCTTGTGCAGCATCGTCTCCCTCTCTGGCGTGTTCTGTGTCCTTGACCACCTCCAGTTCCACCCACGGCACTGCAGAAGATGGATGTTCACCCTTCTTTGCGGCTGAACAGTGTTCTGTTATGAGTATGCACAGGTTCCCTAATGCCCTTCCCCATTGCTGTGACTTAGCTGGTTCATTTCTACACTGCGGGGACAAATGTGGCTGTAGTCATGGGAGTACAGGGGTCTTCTTCCACATGCTGGTTCTTTTATCTGACAATTGTGCGTTGAGACTGAACTATCACCAAGGCACTGGGCAAGCAGTCTTCAGACATGCACCTGAACAGGGTGGACTTGGTGTGTGTGAGTCACAGCTCACAAAAGCCACTTTTTCAGAAGAGTAAGCACAACAGCAGGCCTTGCTTGCTCTGTGATGCTCTCGGGATGAATGGGAAGGGAGGGCACAGTGTGGTGCTGATGCTGACAGAGGGTGGACCCGCCCCCTGGGCATCGTGGAGCCCTGCATGGCTGATAGTGTCCCTCTTAGCCACCCTGGGTCCTCTGTCAGGCCCACGAGGACCCTGGCTGGTAAAGGAAAAGCCAGCCCTCTCTGGGCTGCTCCAGCCTGGCAAGCGTCCAGCCCACTGTGCCCAACGAGAGCCAATTCCTTTCCTCCGCGTCTCTGTCATGTCCCCCAGGAAAACCGTTCCAGGAAGGCAAGCCACAGGGGGGTGGAGGGTGGGCGCAGTGACAGCATGAGAACCCTAAAATGGCCGCTCGTTACAACGCTTGCAATTATTTCAAATTTTGATTTTCATAATAACTTTTCATGGTTGTGTTGACCAGAGGGAAATTTTATTCCCAAATGTGCCTGTCTCAAATTTGCCATTATCTTCCAGAGGAAAAAAAATTCAAATGAAAAGGCTTTTAAAAGAGATAAAGTTTACTCATTGGAAATTAGAAATGAATATTTATTGTCAGATCTCGGTCTAGATTAAAACCTTTTATTTAACACCAGTTGCAAGTGTAAATTATTCACATGTTTACATTTCAATGACTTCTGTTCTCTAATGATTCCATTTTCTGGAGTGTATTAGTGGTGAGATAATGAAACGCCTCATCAGCTTGGGGTATTAAGCAAACAACTAACTTCAACTTTTTAAACAGTGACAAAAGCACAAAGTGGTCCCAACAATTTATTTTGTCAATTTCATGCAACACTCAGATAACTTCCCAAAACAGCAGCGCAGAGCAGGCTGCCAACGGGCGAGGCCAGTGTGCTCCAGTCTCCGGCCGGCAGGGACCACGGCCCATGCACGGCTCACACACAAATCACAGCTCTTGGCAAGATTAGGCTTTCCCAGCGGCAGAGTTAGGGAAGAAAAGATAAAAAAGAAAGAAAGAAAAAAAATCAAGACTAAGCACAAGGGTCCACTTCTCCAGAAGAGAGTAGTTCTTGCTCTTCAAATAACATTACATAACGGCCCACCCCATTCTTCCCTCTCAGGCGATTGCTTAATGTTAAGACACTTTATTGTTAACAGCCATAAATTCCCTCTGTGTATGTGTTCCAGGTTTGCAAAACCTTCACACTACATCATCCCATTCAGAGATGTACTCTTCCTGGAGTCCGGGTGTATCTGTGCACATTTAGAGCTAAATGAACTTGTGCACTGAACTTTAAGGAAAAATTTGTAATTCCACGTGGGTACTTTACAAGTCCTCCAACAGCACCATGCTGCCCACACACTTCAGCTGCCCACCCTAGGACGTTTCACACCCCCTCTGCTGACAGATCCCCACTTCGATGGAAATGATGCTTCGTGCGCTTGCTTTTGTTACCGCAAGTCTGCTGGTCTCAAGTAAGCCGCAGAAATGCTCTCTTCAGAAATTGTAACAGGCATGTGGCCAAGGAGTTAAGACACAAAGTCTATCTTCAAAATATCCCTGATCCAGCAGGGAAAACAACACGTTCTAGAAATACAGGCTGAGGAAAGTCAGCAGGAGGGGGACTGACCAAGAGGGGGACAGGGAGGCTCTAGAAGCATCTTCTGAAGCAGAGATGGGCATGGGGAGCTGGAGAGCTCCTTGTGGACTATCTCAAGAGTCCTTTAGAACAAGGAACCTCACCTCAGGGGCTGGAGGCCGGGAGGGACGCTGGGGAGGAGCAGATGCCAGAAGGAAATGCCCATGGTCTCCTCTACGTGGGCCACGTGTTTTGAGCCAAGGGGGTAATAGAGAAAAAGGCAAAGCATAGATTGGGCCAGATTCTAATCTTAAAGCTGGTCAGAATCAAAGGAGAGGAAGCTTAACCTTTTAAAGAGATTTTCTGGTAGTGTTCCTCCAAAAATAATGTGTGACATGAATTAAATGAGAAGGAACTTTGGTTAGGGATGCCAACTGGAATGGCCTTCTAACCACATCAAGGAAAAGTGACAGAGACCTCAGTTGGGGGTGGCAGGGACACAGGGGAGAGACAGCTATGGAGCTCCAGGAAGCTGGCGGAGGCTGGCTCCTAGCGGGTGCCGCCACATAGGAGGCTGCGGAGAGAGGGTGCACAGTGGACTCCAGACCCCACCTGGGCTGCTGGGAGCCCTGTGCTGTGTGGCCACAGGGAGGTGAGGGCTTGGCCCTGGCAGAGCCAAAGGTCAGTCTAACTCTGGGAGGAGACTGCAACAGTCCTAGCACACAGAGCAGAGCTCAGGAGAAGTCGGGCAGGCACATTGTTGCTGAACCTTCTGCACAGAAGTGACAATTGAGACCACAGGAGTGAGTGGGAAGCCCACCGGGAAAGGTATAGAGAAGGAGCTCCAGGGACCCAAGGATAGGGTGATCCAGGGGTGGGGGACCCAGGCAAGCTGCACTGGCGTAGCTGGCTGGAGCAGCAGAAGCCACTTCCGGACCTCGTGTCAGAGAAACGAAGAGACACCACTCCAGTTGCATAAGTTCCAGGCACAGGCAGCAGACATTGATTCCAGTTTTTAGTCCCCAAACTGACCTGGTGAACTTTTAAATCAAATGGGACCTAGGGTATGGAATACTGTTCACCAGATTCAAGTAACCTCTGCCCTCTCCTTGCGCGTGAACACGCAGCTTTTTAGCCAGCGCAAGGATCCACAAAAGCGCTTCCTCCAGGATGGAACTCTGGCATGCTCAGCAAGAGCAGCCCCCTGCTCCAGCCCCCACCCGCCCTGCCACAACATCAGAATTCTCTTCAGCTGGCCAGGAGTGCAGACCATTTCCAATTTACTTGCACATTTCTCTGACTCCACCTCTTCAAGTGTCTCTGAAGAACACATGACCCCAGGTCCCCCTGCAGCTTTGTCTCAGAAAACCCTCAGTGTGTAGTATCCAGTGCTGTCACAGGGCCCAACTCCCTGCGCCTCCAGAGCCACGGCTGTGGTCTTGTTCACACACAGGCTCTGTGTCACTTTATGGAGAAGGATCCTGCAGCAGAGTTAGACCAGACACAGGGTTAGCGAGTGGGAACAGGACTCTAACACCTGCTGCAAGGCTCTTCCCTGGCCTTATTCTCTCGTGTGGGGTGGCCAGGATGTTATCTGAACATTGCTGTAAGGCAATTCAGAAATTCTTACAAGGAAGTCACGAAGCAGGAACCTCTTGGTGTACAATTCACAGAGAAGGAATTCGTTATTCTTGGACAAGAGCAAACTCTAAAGATATAACTGGGTCCATGGGGAATGGTCATCCTTTTCCTTACACTGACCCTTTAAATTAAGATTGGGGTCGCCCATGACAGCTAGCTTGGGAAAAAGACCCTGGATGGTTTTCCATGGCTCTTCCCTCCAGATCACCATCACAGTTCACTCTTCCTCTCCGGTCTTGACTGCTCGTTGCTTCTCCCCGAACTGAACTTCCCTCAGCACCTCTTCCTCCTCAGAGCGACCCTGTGTCCTGATTTTCCCGGGCCGTCTTGGTTTCCACCTATTGCTCTAGAACAGAGACTTCTGTCACTTTCAAAAGAGCCCATAATAAATGAGGACACTGGCTGAAGTCATGCAAGCCGGCGTTAAGTGTGCCTTTGACTAGCCAGCCAGGAGGCCCATCAGGGGACATTTTCCTTCTGCCACCTGTGCCCACTTCTCAGGAAGCTGCATGTCTGTGTCCAAGGCCCGCACACTCCCACACGGGGTCACAACTGGAGCTCGGCTGTGCACTGGAGCCAATAGAAGCCTTTGTCCATGGAGCCGGCCAACGCCACTCACCAGTAGGAGAATCCTCACAACAGGAAGTGTACTCCTCATCGTTCGGCTCTGACGGTTGTGTTTGTGCTTACACAGATCTACGATTTCACACTATGACTTTTGTTAGGCTGCTGTTCATACATAGAACTTGAATTTTTGTTCTTAATTTTGCATTTAAATTGCTTCCTATGTTTCCCATGGCCTACCTTCAATAAAAATATATGCTTGACAAATAGGTGCATGCATCCATTTAACAAATGTGTGTGAACTGAACTCTCTGTAAATATTGGCTGTGCAATAATGGATGAGATGGGCAGGGTCTCTTTTGTGTGTGGAGTAAGCTGAGAAGGGAAATCTGATGCAAATAATTCCTTAACTACAAATGTGACCTGGAAGCTGTGCAGGAGGAAGCCTTCCCAGGGACAGTAGTGCACAACTGAAATCCCAGCAGCTGAGGCAGGGGGATCCCAAGTTCAAAGCCAGCCTCAGTAACATAGTGAGGCTCTAAGCAACTCAGTGAGACCCTGTCTCTAGATAATATATAGAATAGGGCTGAGGATGTGGCTCAGCTGGAAGAAGAAGATGATGATGAAGAAGAAGGAGGAAGAGAAGGAGGAGGTTGCATACCTTAGCTTTGGTGGGAGAAGAGGTTAGAATCGAAAGGTCCTGAGGTGTAGTGAGTGGGATGAAGTCTGCCAGGAACAAACCTGGTGTGATATCCTGAAAGACAAATGTAACGGCTAATCCAGAGATGGGAACAAATAAGGACATCAGGGACACCACCAGAGGAGCAGTGTGTGGCCAACCCAGTCCCCGAATCTCGCCAAGTTCAGATTCTATCCTAAGAGTAGAAGGGTTTGATGGGAGCAGTGATCCTCACACCTGCTCTCCTCCACGGTCTCTGCTGCAGGGGTGGACAGAGCTCGGGGGGCACACCCTTGGACAGCAGACATGCTGTTCGGGGTGGCCCCAGGGGACCAGATCCCAGTGACAGTGGGGATGTAGAACAGGGTACGCCAGACACTGCTGGACAGGGGCCAGGTGCTAGCATTCACTCTTTACACCAGCTCACTGCCTGGCTGGCCCCACTGTGAAGCAGAGTGACCCTGGGTGGGAGGTGAACTGGCCCTGAAATGGTCCCCTGGGAGAAAAGGAGTTTGGCTTGGATGTCTCTGGCCTCAAGTGCCGTGACTTGCTGACACATCAGTCTAGGTCTTGGACTCAGGGTGAACTGGGTGCACTGCCTTGTAGACACCAGAGCCATGGGCTTCACGGGGTCCTCCTGGGCCATGCAGGGAAAAGAGCAGCTGGCCTGAGCACTTCCCACGAACTTGCCCCATCAGGGAGAGGAGGAGGGTACAGGGAGGAGAAGGAAGACAGAGGTGAAGTATGGCCACCATGGCGCGGCTACTGGAGTCCTCAGAGAGAGGACCTGCCCAGACACCTGGGGACAGTGGAGGTGGGAATCATCCTGGAGTGTATGGGGGCTGGGATGGCTGCCACAGGACGGCATGGGCCCTCGGATGGGCATGCGGGCCCGGAGGGGCGGGCTGTTTGCTGTACTGGATCTGCTGTGGGGGGAGGAAATAATGTGCTTCTGTCCTGCAAGGACCCAGCAGAGGACTGAAAGAACAGAGAGAAGAGAATAACAGGTGCTGCTCCTGAGAAGCCAGGGCCACGGAGGGAGGGGCCTCAGAACCTGTTCCGGGTTGCCTGACCAGTGGGTGGTACAGCGGGCCCAGCGCTGGTGCACCGTGGAGGTCAAAGGTTGCCCCGCACACGCCCCATCTATGGCTTCAGCCTGCAGCTTGGGAAGGGAAGGCTCTTCCCCATCCTGCCATCCTCCACAGCATGGGCTCCTCCTCTGCTTAGATGTGCAGGACACTCCAACCACAGCACGCGGTTCTTGTCCTTATTCCACTGAATGCTCAAGCCTTTGCATACTTCATTGCTACCTAAGAGAAGACGAATCGATGCCTTTGCTATTGGGCGAGTGCTGTGAGTCTGATGTAGAGGGTCTTTAACAGAAGGTTTTACTTGTTCTCAAACTGCTCAGATACTTGGAGTAAATTCATGCTGACCAAGGCTGTCCTCATTGCTTCATTGTTATTTGTATCATACTTTTAAATACATCATTTCTGTGGGTAACAGTAACTCAAGAAAAACATCCTAGGCTTCTCCACTGCCTCCACCTGCCCTACATCTATAGCCTAAGGGCTCGGACTCGCCTGCCCCAGGTCGGGATCCAGGCAGGGAACACAACAGTGGTCCTGGGGTCTTCCGCACATTGAAAACTTGGTTTTCCTCCACACATTTCATTCCAGTGTGATAGAGATTCTTACCACATGTAAATAAATAAATAAAGTGCAGTGATTAGGAGAGTGGCCATATCAGATAAACAAGGGGGAATTCTGTTACCAAGGGACAATCAGTCATCGTGGTTGGGCCATCAGCTCAGGCTTGGGAAGGGCACCAGGGATTTTGACTTTGCTGTAAGCACTTGTGGTTGCAAAACCCTTCTCCGCGTCCAAGGATCTGTCACGACTGCCACAGTTGAACAGAACAAAAGTTTGGATATTTTTTCATTCTGTCCAACACTTTAGAAAACTATGTATATGACATTTTTTTTAGATCCAATGCAGTATGGATATTTAATTCAAATCTGTATTACGAGTATAAAAATATTCCAATCAGTAAATTCAATGCAGAAAGATAAATATATTGTTACATGTTTGTACAAAACCCCTTTTTACATTTGCTTTGGTACTGAGGATTGGATGAATCCAGGGGTGCTTAATCACTGAGACACATCTCCAACCCTTTTTATTTCTTGTTATTCTGAGACAGTGCCTAGATGAGTTGCTGAAGATGATCTTGAACTTGTGGTTCCTCCTGCCTCAGTCTCTCAAGTCACTGGAATTACAGGCATGCACCACTATGCCTGGCTGTTTATAACACTTCTTTCATTGAACAAGTTTATCTGAGAGAAAACAGCTCTTCAAGTTTTCAACGCGTGTCTTCATGTTTCTGCACAAATGCTCGTGCTTTTGATCCTGACCATCAGCAAAGCTGCAAAGTACCTGGAACATCCTTAATTGATAAGTCATTTTACTTTGCTGTCATTGCAAGTGTTTTGTCTCCTTGTTTTTGTGTGAAGTAGGAGGTTTTGGCTGTGTTCAGTCAACTGATAGAATTTAGTGTAAAATTGATTAAATGCAGCTCCAAATTACCAGACTTTTATGTGTGTGTGACTTTTTATTCAACAGAGACAGGGACTTGCTTAGGAGCAAAGCAGACTCCAGCCCTTCAGAGCCAGAACCCCTTGGCCGAGCCCTGGCCTCTTTGCACCACCCTCACTCCTCTCTTCCTGGAAATAAGCATATTTACTGTGCACAACGACTAACCCAACATTTACCCTCTCACATGCGCACTAGCATTTTAATTTAGAAGAGTCTTGAAAAACATGAAGCAGCGGGATTTTGGCATGCTCTTCAGAATGCACAGAAATAAATCTTTTCCAGCAAATCTCCAAGGGTTTTAGGCAAATCTTTGTGCATGCCAGAGCAGAAAGCTAAAAACAATTTCGGGTTTGTTTGTTGAGCCAAAAAAGTGGACATCGTGTCCAAAGTACAATTTAAAGCATTATTTTTTGTATTAAGGAATTTAGTAATGTGCATTTCCAGCTCAAGAATTTATCTGCAGAGTTTCCCAGGCATGTTCTGCTCCTCCCACTTCTAAACTCTCAACAGAGAAAGCCAAACAGAAAGAAGTGCGGTGGATGCCGTGTCTCCACAGGGGCCTCGCAGACTGGAGCAGTGAATCAGTACTCCCTGAGCCCTCAGTTTTCCTCTGAATTGATTCAAAACCATGAAGACAACTGCTATGTGCACAGTTCTGTCTTTTCCCAAAATCCTCCTGAGCTGTTTTTTCTTGTTGACAGAGATAACCATCCCCCCTGTAGCACAGTACCTGGCACATAATACATGCTCAAGAAATACTTGTTGAACTAGAAATGAGAAAGAGCAGGAATGCAGAGTTGTGCTTGCCTTTTGTCATTTACCCACTTTTCTTATTTGTTAAAAAAAAAGTGCATATACATTTTAAAAAGAACGTTTAAATGTGAAAAGAAAAAGGCTCCCTCCAGCCCTAACAGGCCTGTCCCCACCCTGCCACCCATGTCTACCCTGCCTCCCTTGCACTCTCCAGCTGCCCAACCAGCCTCAGCTGTCTCCTGTGCACTCCCTCTTGCTCCACCTAGTCACACTCCCCTTCTCATCCTTCACTACTAACAGCAAGATACCAGGTGCCACGGCTACACTGGAAGGCACTCAGCGAATAGTCCCATTATCCTAATATTCCAGTGTCCCAACTAATGCTGTAGGTGGAGATTCACAAACACCCAGCACTGGCACTTAAACTCCTCCTGACAGAGCCTCCTGGAAGATGAAGGTACATATGCAGAAGCTGGGAAGTCCCACCTGTCATCCCTAATGCCGCTGAGGGTTCCGTAGTGTGTGTGCACAGCACGCGTGGTTTGCGTTGTCCACACAGGTCTGTGCTGGAACATCTGGTCTGCCGAGAGCCCCAGGGCTCAAGGGAAGCCTCCTAGAAGCCTGCCACACCTGATATTCTCAAACAGAAGTAAAATTGACTGTAAGAAAACTGGCAATGGCTCATTTTGTGAATTGCCTTGATCATTCATTTTAACCCAACTCCATCAGTTCTACTTACTTACATCAAAGACAGCCTTGATGATTTAAAGAGAAACACGTCACACAACCAAGAGATGGGGTGCATTTCTAGTGCTCCACTGTCAGAGGAACCTCGATGGCAGCTCGAGAGCCCAGCACGGTCCCCACGCTGCCCTCTCTCCTTGTGCCCTGCGTGCTCTCTGTGTTCTGGCCACACCAATACCCACTCAGGCCGTCAGTGTGCCACACCGCCTTTCCACAGAGCTTCTCACGCCTGGCTTCCCTGCCTGAACCCTCCCCTCCATCCACACACTTCCCCAGCTCAACCCACTCGGACTTCAGGTCCCAACTCCAGGGCCAGTGGTGGTGACACTCCATTCCTTGCACCTACCTCACACCTACCCAAGGTCAAGGTGATACTTGACCCTGGAGGAATCGGTCCTTTCTATTGTTCTGCAGCCCTGTTCTAGTGCATTATTGTAACACTAGTGTCACAATGATTGTTTGACCCAGGTCTGTCAACAACAAGAGACTCGGGGCTCTGGGACAAGAGCAGTGCTTCCTTTTTTTCCACAAGGGAACTCTCACATTGGTGTTGAATTAAGCCATGATGAAGGGATCAATGATGGTCAGCCAGGATCCCTCACAACCTACCTCAACTTCTAGGGGGCTCACTCCCTGACTCACCTCAATCTCATGCAATCATGACACCTCTCTCTCCTCGGTGGCCCCACTGTGTGGTTTCTGGAGCATGCAGAACAGAAACCCAGGCTCTGCCATCTTCCCAACAACAATCATGTAAAGCAACATGTTTGCTCCCATCTTGTCCTCAAAACTGACGGAATAGGCAGAAAAAAGCAAAACAAGAGACCTAAATGCAACCACATACTGTTTACACTGGGTGTAAATGGGTGAAAAACTCCAGCTAAACAGTGTCTCTGCAAGACCTACGTCCATCATGTCGAGAACAGTCACACAACGCAAAACACTAAGAGTTGATCATAAAAGGCAAAACAGAAGCTGTACAAAGAGTCACTGTAAGCAGGAGGAACTGACAAGGCAAAACATTCTTGGCTACGTGTGCCTTAGAACAAAACTGACTGTAAGAAAAATTGCCTTGCCAGAGATTAAAAAAACACAATGTCGTGAGGACACAGCAATCATCAGCGTGTGTGCTCCCAATCATAGTGCTCCCCAGCACAGGAAAAGAAAACCGGGAGAAACGGCCAATCAACCATCCCCTCTCAGGGAGCAGCAGGTGGTGTCCGGACGGCCGAGCTCACATGTCCAGCAGTGAGCTGACGGGTACCAAAGAAGACAGTCGGTACCAGCAGCTCCTTTCCACCTGCATCAAGGGGACACCACAAAGAAGCCACGTGCTGGCGATGAGCACGTCTCCATACACAGGAAGTGACTGGGATCCACATCGGAGGCATTTTAACCACAGTGAATCAAAGCCAAAACATAGAACAAAAAGTTACCTTTCAAATACCTCAATAATTTGGAGGTGGAAGAGTATGCCTGTGCATAGACTATGGATTGAGGAAAAAGTTAAAAAGGGAATTATAAATATTTCAAACTAAATAATAATAAACATACAAGATATCCAGTTGCATTTAGCAGCCAAATCAGACATAGAGAAGAAACTTACAGCTTTAAACACTGATACTAGAAAGAGTCTTCAAAGGCTCCAAGTCAGGAATCCATGTGGCTGTATTAAAAAGCTAGAAAAAAATCAAGTAATCTGAAATTAAAGTAAGCTAAAAGAAGACAATTCTCAAAGTAAGAGCAAAATTTAACAAAATGGATTATAGATAATTGTAGAAAATAAAGTAAAAAAATAGCCCTTTAACAAAATTGATAAACTCATCAAAAGATTGATCGAGGGAGAAAAAGAAAAACGACTTACTCATATTGGAATAAATAGATGACATGACCAAAATCCTACAGCATTAGGGAATGAGGAAATGACATAAGCAATTTTTTGCAAATACCAAACTGACATGGGACGGAAGAGGACTCTAAGAGCCTATTCCAGCCAAGTGAATTGGATTCGCACAAGTAAAGCTCCCTGAAAAGGAACCAGCCGAAGACTGCAAACTACATGAACTACGGACCAATATCCCTCATTAATAAATATGCAAAAACTTTTAACAAAATTTTTGCAAGTTGAATATAAAATTACATAAATGAATAATACATTATGGCCTAATGGGGCTTAGCCCAGAAAGGGAAGGTTGGTTTAACATTTGGAAATCAATCAAATGTAATTTACCATATTCATAGACTAAGAAGAAAAATTAAGATCATCTCAAGGTCATAGAATGAAATCTGACAGACATTGTTGATAAAAACACTCCGCAAAAAAGGAACTGAGAACTTTCTCCTGCACCCTGCCTGAGAAAGGAGCCCACCCAGCACCTAACTTCAGCCAATGATGAAGACCAGACGACCCCCATGACCAGGAGGCTCCAGAGAACCTCCTTGATCAGCGCCATTCAGGATTCTCTAACCAGTGAAATCATGCAGGAAAAAGAGAATCAAAGCCTGCAGATTGGAAAGGAAGAAATGAAAACCAGGTTTATTTTAGGTGACACCATTGTTCATATGGAAGACCCCATAAAATCTACCAATTATTTTTAAAAGATACCAGTATCCAAGATCAATATAAGAAAATCAGTTTCATTCTATATACCAGTAACAAACAACTGTAAATTGGGCAAAACAGTTTAACAATCACATCACAAAGGAAGATATATGGAAGGCAGTTAGGCAGTTACACACATTAAAAGATACTCAGCATCATTTGGCATTAGGGAAATGTAAATTAAAACCACAGTGATTTACTGCTGCAGGCTGGAGCACTGAAGGACTGAGCGTGTCAAATGTTGACAAGTTTGTGGGAGTTAGAGGCCCCCTTGATGCCGTGGGCATGAAAATGGCACAACCCAGGAGCACAGGTGGGTGACTTCTTAAGTAGTAAATGTCCCCTGTCAGATGGCCAGGTCACCCCACCTGTCAATATCTACCCAGGAGAAATGAAAATACATGCCCATGTGGATCCCCCTGAATACAGGTGGGTAACAGCTTATCTGTGGTGACCCCACAGTGCAGATGACCCAACATCCAAATGTCTATCAAGAGGTGAGTGGATGAGCAAACCTTGGTGGATCTGAAACACAGGGAGCAATTCAGCAATGCCAGGGGATAAACCACCACTACAACAGCAATCCTGAAAGCAACTGCTCCACGGAAGAGAAGTCAGAAAAAGGAACAGCACACAGGATTTCACAGATGCACACCTGTAGGAAATGCAGGCTGGTGCACAGGGTGGAGAGCAGATCAGTGGTTTCTGAGGAGGACAGGGGTTGGGGAGAAAGAGCAAGAGAATATGACCAAGGGTTCATCAAGACATCTGGGAACCATTCTAAGTTTGTTATCCTAACTTTGTGATGGGTTGACAGGGGTACATATGTCAAAAGTTCCCAAATTTCAACATAGACAGTTTATTTTACATCAGTGATACCTTTATAAGATCTTCTTTCAATCAATGACTACATTTTAGCAGCAACAAATACGGATTGAAAATAAAAAATACAATTTCATTTATAATAATTTCAAAAACATAGTACATAGGAGTAAGTTCAACAAAAGACAGGAAGAAACTATAATTACAACCAAATTTTGCTGTGAAAAAATTTTTAAAGATGCAGATAGCCAGAAACAATGTTCACGGATTAGGAGGCTCCATCTTGGGAAGACGTGTCCTCTGGAAGTCACTTATTCATCCCATGCCACCCTTCCCAGGGGTCTCACAGCCTTTTTCACATAAATTGACAAGTTGACTATAAATTAATTTAAATGGAAATGAAAAGAGCCCCCTAAACACCAAACTGAGCAAAGTGAGCTGAGGACCACACGGCCCAACTGCACAGCCTGCTGTGAAGCTGTGACCACGAAGACCGGTGGATCGTCACAGGTAGGAAAGCAGATCCAGGAGCACACCTGTTACCCCTGCAACTCAGGAGGAAAGCAAGTTCGACGCCAGCCTCAGCAACTTACCAAGACCCTAAGCAACTAAGGGAGACCCTATCTCAAAAGAAAAAGTAAAAAAGGGCTGGGGATGGAGCTCAGTGGTTGACCACATCAGGGTTCAATCCCCAGTGCCAAAAAACAACAACAACAAAAAAAAAAACCCATAAACACAGATCCAGGGAACAGGGACTAGGAAGTCAATACAGAACAACACTCACATGGTCAGGAGATTTTTAACAAAAACGCCAATTAATTCAGAAAGGCAATTAAATCCAACAACTTCTACTGGAACAGCTGAAATCCACACGGGAAAAGAAAGTTATCTTGCATCCCTAGGACATCTCACATCATAAAAAAATCACCACAAGAAGGATCATAGACTACATGCAGAAGCTAAGTCTACAAAAGGAGGCTATTGTTGCAACCTAGACACAGGCGAAGACCTACTAGAAGACAGAAAGGAGCAGCCACCAAGAAAACATGGGACTACACTTCCCGAAACTAAAGACCAAGGCTCATCAAAAGACGCCGTGATAACTTGGCAAACCACAAGTATTCACAAGACATTTGTATGACAAGAGATTTACTTCTAAAACACAGAACGACTTCTGCAGCTCAGTAACAGGAAGACAACAGCCCAACTAAATTAAAATGTGGGCAAAATGTTGAAAAGACGTTTCTCCCATGATGTGAATGATAACCTCACAAACTGGCATCGGGCAGCACTGGTCCCCAGGGAAATGTGACTTGGTAATCACCGTGAGCCATCACTCGAGAATGGCGGTGGCGAGACTGACCACCAAATGTCAGCATAGAGCCGACCCCAGAAGTTAAGATGGAAAAGGGCTGTCCATTCCGTGTAGCTGACCATCCCCACCCCTAGATGCTCACCCAGGAGAAATCAAAATGTATGTCCAAGGTCAGTGCTCGAGAATGTCCATGGCAGCTCCTTCACTGTGGATGAAACTGGAAGGCCCGCTGTCTGTGCAGCAAACACGAGGTAGCAGAAGAAAAGAGCATTAATAAGTAGATTTGCATCTGAGCTGGACCCGATGTCTGGGGCTCCTGGAGCAGGATGCAGGCTCTACTCCTGGCTCTGGCCTGGGCTTTGGGCAAGTCGGCTGTGCGTCCCAGCGTCCACCACACACGATGGCCATGAAAATTGCAAGCGATGATGTATGTAAAACAATTGCAGTATGAAGTGAAGCATCGAGGTTGTTAATTAGGGAGTACAATTTTTTTTTTTTTTATCAAGATCACCTGAGGGCACAGTTGACAGTCAAATGAAAGAGAAACCTGGAGGGTGAAGATCACGCTGCTTCTTCTTTGGAGGCATTGGGTCCTTTGTGGAATCGTGTCGAATGGACACAGATCCTGCTTGCCACAAGCAAAGCTCTGAGCTTACGGAGGAAAAGGGCGAGTATTGGCACATTAGTGCTGGAAAGAAGTAAGGCAGGTTTTACCTGTGCTGTGAATATGCAGATGGGGACAAGAGTTAATTTTATTGTTAAAATTCCTGTAGAAAAAAAAAATAATCATGTTATTGGGAGCCCAAACTAGCCCCCAACTTTTTTTCCCTATTGAAATATTTATGCCTGTTTGTGGATTTTCATAAACACAGCTTTTTGGAAGATGAAATCATTCTACCCTGAGAGGAGAACACGTTTAAAACAAAGCAACACAGACGCAGTGCACTGGAGAGAGCAGCCCCATCCCCTGGTGATACGGCACGTCTTGACTGGAAGGAGAGTAAACCAGGACATACAGCTGTACCCAGAACCCAGGGGTCCACCACTAGGACAGGTGCGCAATGATCTGTGCACTCCACAGGCGTGGTCCCGTGTTTCTAAGCTGCCCTGTGCCCCCGCACTCACCACACTGACAGACGGTTCCCCAGAGCCCGGAGGGACGCAAGTTTAGGATTAGCTGGAGCTTGTGCTTATGGCCTTACCTGTCCCCGCAAAAGCTGGCAGAAATACGATGGGTGCCAGTGCCTGCCTGGGAGAAAGGTGTTCGGGATTCCAAAAGCTGGGGGCCCTCCTCCCTGATGGACAGGGACTGGACCAGACGCTCTGCAATTAAGCTGGCTGAGCACTGGCCCTCAGGCTCTGAGCCAGGAAGGCTTGTCTAGAAATTCACTTTTCCAATCTAGCTTTAACAAGTAAAGAAATTTATAAATGGAGATGTCAAAACAATTGTAAAGGAAAATGTCAAATGGAAATTCAGATAATTCTGCTCGTTTGGTGGGAGTTCTAAAGCTACAGGTAACAGGACCAAAGCAAAGGGATAGGCGCCCAGTAGCCCCGGCCACCAGGAGTCATTACCGCAATTCCATATCCACCACTCACCTGTGATGGCTCGTCACAGAAGAGATGGACGACTCGCAGCAGGGCCCTCGGGGTCTACACGGCCGTGCCCAGCAACGCGCACAGAGGTCTGAACCATCAGAATGTCCGCACATGCCAGGACAGATGGCACGTGCTGTGATCAAAGGTATGGCAGAGAGAAACGAGCGGAGCAGGCAGGGAAGCCAGCCTCTGAGAAGGACCGATGGCAGTCACCTCCTAATGAGGAGGTCCGCATGACTGCAATGACATGCCAAAAATAGCCGTCCAGAAAGAGCCCCGAAACGCAGTCACAGCCGGGGTGGCTGCGGGAGGACAAATTGGGGGTTTCTAATTTTCCTAGTGTGTCAGGCATCAGCTAATAAACACCAAGAGCACAGGTGCCTCACCTGTCCCTGTGACTGCTCCCGGGGCCACTGCCATCCCCGGGGTCCATGGTGGACACTCTTGTGTCTTGGCCAGTCACTGTAGATGAGAAGTTCAACACCAAGCATAGGTCAGACACCTGTGCCATGTACACAAGCAGCAGTGGACACGACAGCAGCCCAGGTGTGCGGGTCACAAAAGCCTCAGCATGAAAACAACACTAAGACGCACAAACAAAGGGTAAGTAAGGTCAAGTTCACACGTCTCCTTGGTTCTCTGTCACTGCTGACTGCAAAGCACTGGTCAGTCGACTTATGGGACTGGCCCTGTAGCTCCTCTGAGAGCCACACCATGGACACCTGAGGGAGGCGTGCACCCAAGGCCCAAGTGACACTTCCACTTCTCTCTTGATGAGCAGGCACTCTGCCAGGTCCTGGGGGTTGGGGACACAGACAGAACAAGGGGACATTGTATCAGTCTCCAAGAATCTGACCGCCCAACTGGGGGAACAGATGGCAATAAGTATAACAAAGAAAGAAAAAGAACCCAAATACAATGGAGACACAAAATACCCAGGAAACACGAAGCCAAGAGAGATGAATTCCATCTGGACCACAGGGGACAGCCTCGGGAGGGGGAGGCCTGCGGGCTGACGGCTAATGGGAGGGAAGGAACCGGACCCTCAGCAGGGCCCGAGCAGTAACAGGGAGCAGGGGGAGTGGACCCAGGATGCCCTGAACAGACGGGCCAGCAGGCCGCAGTGCAGAAGCCACACTGACCGCCTCCTGTCCCAAGGCAGGCGCTTCCCAGCTCAGACAGGCAGATCCAGCCTTCACCAAAGGGCAGACCTGATTCACAGTTTACTTCAATAGTTTTTATATAAACACACCTAGTGATTAAAAATATGTATAAGTATATAACTGTTCTGAAAAGTTAAGATAAATTGATAAAACTTAAACAACCTTCTAAGAATGTGTGTTTTTATCAGAATATAATATCTGAGACTGGAATAGTGCACAAAGGGAAAATTAATTGATGACTGTCAGTGATTACCTAGTAAATCATCCAATAAATGATGCTCTAAAAAATATTTGAATTATTTTATAGTAAAGGGAACATCTAAATCTGAAGAAAGGGAACACCTGATGAGACAGTGATAAGATTAAATGTAAAGTCCACTCACTCTGAGTAACAAGCAGAAAACAGCCCAAAAAACTAAAGCTACGTGGTTGCCCTAAGCAAATGCACTGCACATGTCCCTTAAGGACGCTTGGCCATGGGCAAGACAGGGCAAGGAGTGTCAGCAGGAGCCACGCTTGGAGACAGACACATACTGTAGACATTCCAGAGTGGGCCCCGAATTCCAGAAAGGGCTAATATCTCCATTTCTCCTTCATATAAATGAGGGCATTGTGTGGAGAGGACTAAAGAAACGCATCTGTGACCTCTTGGAATACAGCCTGGCCCAAGGGACAGGAGCCAAAGGAAAAGTACCTCTCATGCCCCAAGAAGTAGAGGCCACCCCTCGGTGAGATGTCTGTGCCCGTGTTCACTGCAGCCTTAGACCTGACAGCTGAGAGGAGGGAAGGGCCTGTGTTCAGAGGTGGAGGGACACATAGAGGAAGTGTAGTGTGTGCGTGTGTGTGTGTGTGTGTGTGTGTGTGTGGTGATTCGGCCTTAAGAAGGGAGGGAATCCTACCATTTGCAATAATAGGCACGAACCTGTCAGAGAACATTACATTAAGCAGCCACAGACAGAAGGACCAAGCGGCGTGATCTCATTTGTGTGGGGAGTTCTTCAGAAGACGGACTCTTAGAACAGAGTGGCGGTGGTGACTGAGGCTAGAGAGTGAGGCCAGTGGAGAGGAGAGCCAAGGGCTCCGGCCACCAGTGGCCAGTGAGGCAGTGCTGCAGACCCTGAGGAACAGGCTGCGCTGCACACTGGGAATGTGCTGAGGGTCCCTCTGAAGTGCTCTTACCACACAGAAGACAAGAGTGCCCGTGTGAGGCCAGAGACGTGTCCAGGCTGATGCGGTGACTGTTTCAAAATGTTGACATCCTCACGTGCACTTAAATACACATGGCTGTTATTGTTGACTACACTTCAGTAAAGTTGAGGAAGGAAGAAAGCTCCGGATTCTAGACAGACCAGTGATCTGTCTAGAGGCCCTGGAGATCCCCGCTGGCCACAGCGGAATATCGGGTTCCAGTATTTTTCTCATTTCCTAGGGGAGGAGGGAAAATGACTCCCTGAAAACAGCTGAGGAAAGGCCCCTGGTGCTTTGAAGCCTGTGACATATTTCTGAACGAGATTTCAGTGGGACTTGAAGCAGAGGGCTGAACCTCCCAGCCCATCATTCCAGAGACAGTCGATGAGTCAAAAGCGCCAGCTGACCCTTCTGCTTCCTGGAGGTTCCGAGCACAGTCCCCACGGAGAGCTTGACAGCGCCTTGTTAAGGTGGTAACCACCTTTCATCTTAAAGCTCCCCTCTGCTAAAGTCTGTGCTGGGCACTTTACATGTCCCTCGGTCTATCCCTACAACCTGTGAAGTGGCTGCTAGCATCTTTACTACAGGTGAAAAGCCAGGCACAGCACTTAGCTCACCGCCCTGAACACAATTATTGCTTAAAACGCAGCTAGTATTATTAGCTACTACTGCCAAACCTGCACAATTAGTACAAACAGACTTGGGATCTGGCCCCAAGACCACTTGGATACAAATGCATTAATGAACTGAACTAACAAGTAAGGAGTAGGGGTGATACACCTGGAGTTGTCCTGTAATAAAAAGACAAGGAAATAAAGGAAAGCCAGGAGAACCATAACATCCAGAGGGGCAGGACACAGGCTCAGCGTCTTGCCTGTGCCCAGCATTGCACCTGGGCCTGGGGAGTACCTGGAGAAAGTGCGGTTTCTCCCTCCTTGGGACAGAGGTAGACTGGAATGTCACACACTGCGCGCGGCTCATCTTCAGGACAAGGAGAACTGCAGCCTTCACTGCACACATGCTATGCCCACCAGCAGGGTCCTGCCCTTTGCTGGGAGCACTCCAGCAACCCAGAGTCCAGGACCTGAATGAAGACCTGGAGCGCCCACTGGAGCACTGAATCCACACCTCGGGCAGGAAAGAGTGAGCCCGGGCTGTTTTCTTTAAAGGGGAGTTTGGGAGAGATTAGACTTTATTCTGTTTGGAATTTTATAATGACCTCCAAACCTCCAGTCCACCCACCTGAGATTCCACCATCAGATAGTCACTCCTCCTCCATTTCCCAGGAGCTCTCATGGAGGGAAGGCAGGAGCGCCCCAGGCACGTGGAACCCCTCTCCATGGCCTGGAGAAGAGAGCCGGCCTTTTCAAGATGGTAGATGTCAGTTCAAGGTCAGATCTTTGACTTGTCTCTAGACAACACTGTGAGTTTGAGCCTGTGCTTCTGGCGACCTGAACAATAAGTGAGTGTCCCAGGCAGGCCTGGAAAGCAGTGCGCCACTGAGCGGGTCCATCAAAGCCTCAGCCAGCCTCCCTCTTGCCTGTGAGACCCAGAGCACCAGGAGCTGCCTGAGGAAGTCTGCTGCCAGCACGGGGAGGAGGGCTCTGAGAAGGTTTTATCTCCAGGTGGGACACCAGGTACTCGCTTTCCAACCACTTCTTCCCACCTGGATGTCAGGTGATTCTGGAACCCACAACAGCAGTGCAGCCACAGTAGCACCCTAGGAATGGAGGACAGAAAGAGAAAGGTCCGTGTTTCTTTATGGTCTTGGACAAAAGCAAGAAATGTAAAATTGTCCTGAAACACTCCATGGTTGTGAGGCCAATGACTTTCTTGAGTGTCACTCAGGTGATTGCCAAAAATTTTAGAAAGAAAACCATAAGCTTAAAGAAGAGAGAGCTAATAGTCAATGACTAGAATTCCAGAAGAAAATCATTTAGAGTATATTCTCTCACTATAAAAGAAATAATTTAGAAATAAATAACAAAAATATAACCAGAAAAATCCTGAAAATTTTTGGAAATTCAGCAATATGCTTACAAATAACCCATGCAGCAAAGGACAAATTTTAATGGAAATTAGCCAGGATTTTGTATTGAAGGATGACAAATAATAACACAACAGAAATTATGGGAGACAACTAAAGCCATGCGTAGAGGAAAATTAGTAGCCTTAATGTTTACACAAGGGAATTAAAAGACTTCAAATCAATTATATAAATATCATCTCAGGAAGTTAAAGAAGAGCAAATGAAACTCAAATCAATCAAGAAAAATATTTTAAAATGTAAAACAAATCAACAAGACAGAAAAGGAAAGTTAACAGTGGCTCTTCTATTAAAATTTAAGTAAATTGACAACTTCAGAAAGAGAAGATAAAAGGGGCTACAGATTATTAGAATGAAGCATTAAAAATGGGACCTCACCACAGAAGCTACAGGCATTAAGAAAGTAATGAGAGATGTTCTAAATAATTTCTTGAAGTTTAAATTGGGAAATACTAGAAAAATTCCTACAAAAGCCCAAACTAAAAAGCCCATAAAAGAACTATAAATGTCAATAGTCTCACATTTATTAAATGAATTCTATTTGTCATTCAAATTCCTCAAGCCTTTCCCCCTTTTCCCACCATATACAAAATCTCCAGCTCCAGATGATTTCATTAATTTCTTCTTCTAAATATTTTTGGAGGAAATTACACAAATCTTACAGGTGCCTTTCCAGGGACTAGAAGAAGATGAAACACTTCCCAACTCACTTTATGAGATAACTTTAATTGAACCTCAGAAAGAAGGACATGGATGGGGAAGAAAAGCTACAAGCCCTCTGTCCCTATGAGCATAGACACAAAAAACTAAACAAAATTCCAGCACAAATAATCCAACCAAAGGCCAACGGGAGCAAGCACTAAGCCCAATGGGGTTCCCTTCAAGAATGCATGGGTCTAACAGTAAGAACACCAGCCAGTGTGAGTCAGCTTCCCTCCCTTCTCTTCCTTAAAACTCGGATCCATGGCTACTTGACAAACAAGGAAGGCATCTGTGACGCCAAGTGACCTGAGGAAATGGAGAAACATATTCAGGGTAACACCAGCCATGGTTTTCTCAGGGCTGCAGAGGAGAGTTAGAGATATGGAAATGGAGAAAGTGAAGAGGACATGGTGCTGGACGAGAATGAGACCTAAGATTAGAATAGATAGAATAGATGTATAGACCAACACAGATACTCAGTTGAAATAAATAGAGATGCCAGTGAACCATGGACATATACTTGTGTACCTGTGCATATAGAAGTGCGTTCATGTTTGTGTTTAGATGGTGTTTGACTAGCTAGCCTTCAGTCTGCATGCATTGCCTAGCTTGGCCAGAGAGGTGCTGGGGCAGCAATACCCCAACAGTACTAAGCACACCTAGCTCCAAACCTTAGTTTCTAAACACCACTTTCCACCAAAAGAAATGAGGGGTCCGTAGGAAAACAGTATATTCCAGTGTGCAGCAGGAAGAGCAGGAGATGAACCTGCAACTCTTACTCCAGACAGCAGGAAGGTGCTCGGGAAGAAGGGACCCTGCCGACGGACACCCAGCCAGCTGGGACGGGCTCCCATGGGGCAGACGGGGCAATCTGAGCACTGGGGTGAGTAATGGGAACAACAGATTGTGCCCCACTGAGAGGAGGAGGAAACCATGAGTCCTTCCAGAAACTAATTAAGTAATCTGTTTAAAACTAAATGAGGAACAAGGTACAGAGTGTCAAAGTGCCTCCCCACAAAAGGCTCACTGATTACCAAGGAGCAGTGAACATGCAGACACCACCTTAATCAAGGAGTCAAAGTAAACATCATTAAGAATGACACATGCAGCTCTTCGTGGCCTTGCAGGACCTGACAGGAGGCAGCGGAGCAGGGCGAGAGCCGCCCTCCAACCCCATGAAGGCATCAGGCCAGGCCAGATTGGGGGACATGCCACAAAACAAATGGCCTGTGATCTTCAAAATCAGGAGGCACGGAAGGACAGAGGAGCTCAAGGCGAAAGGAAATAAAGGGACCCACCAGGAAACAGCACGGGTTCCCAGAGGATCCTCCACCCACGCAGGCTGAATCAGTCGGGAAGCCCGAGCGGGCCTGAGGCCTGGATGTGCAACGCACACGTCAGTGCCCTGATTTGGTGGTTGTCTAGAAGCGTGGTCCAGCCGTGGAAAATCCCCTGAAGTGCTGAGGAGAGGCGGAGGAGCCCTTCAGCAGCAGACACTCAAATGTCTTTGCAAAGCAAGTTCTGCCTGTATTTCCGTTAAGTCTGCTTTTATTACAAAATTGTTCCAAGTTTTTAAATAGATAAAAATACACGTGAACACTGGGTATTTATACACATAATTCACCACACAGACAAGATGATGGACACAGGATCATGATAACACGATCATCTCAAGAGATGCAGGAAAAGTACTCGACGTGATTTTACATGTTTCATTTGGGAGACCCTGGGATTAAGCCCAGCACCACACAAAAAGAAGAGCAGGGGGGAGAGGGAGAGAGGAAGGAAGGAGGAAACTTTCACATATATTCATAATTAAAAAAAAAAAAAACTTTTGTCAGACTTGCAGCTTCCACCTGGAGAAGCACAGCTCTCACCTCTTCAGCAAAACAGAACCCAATTAACATCACACCCACCCATCAGAGAGCAAAGGTCACTGGACAACTAACTGAGCCCAAAGTTAAGGCAAGATGTCTGCAGAGAGAAGGGTGCCAGCCAGGACCCACCTGGGCAGAGGCAACAGACACGATCAAGAAGCATGAGCTAGAACAGGGGACAATGGGAGAAGGTCCTTGCGCTCATTGGTGGAGAGGTCCCTCCACTGGAGGACTGCAGCTTCAGGTGGTGTGCATATCTTCTCACAGGCCTTAGCCCCCAAAGTTCCCACAAGCTCTGAAGAATGGCCACTGTGTGCACACCTGGGTCAAGAGGAAGTGTGAAGGGATCTCCCTCTTCTCTTTGCACAAGAAACACAAGTTTTAATTTGGGGATGAGGCACCAACTGTCCTCATGACATTGGTGGAAACTGCACCAAGCAGAAGGGACCAGAGGAATCCCTGTTCCTGGGGAGACTCGGGGTCACACTGGGCAGCCACATCTCCTTGGAGAACCAAGCAAGGCACATCCTGAGACCCAAGGACATGGCTCATGTCTCAGATTGAGCTTTAACTGAGATTGCAACTGACATAATTAATCCACCATAGAATCATTTTAATATATGCAGATAAAGCATTCAAAAAAGAAATTCAACAGACGTTTCTGGCAAACACTCTCAGCAAAATAGGTAGGAGAAACTAAGTCAGGGGTGGGGGGACTTCCTTAAACTAATAAATAGCATCTGGAAAAAAAAAACACACAACTACAGCTAATGTGACAAAGGACTGAACGCTCTCTGCCAAGGTTGGAACTGGGGGAGGATGTCATCTCCATCCCTCCTACTCAGCTGTCCTGGAACACAGTGCAGTGAGCTAGGAGAAGGAAATAAAAGAAATACATAAAATGGAATAAAATCTCCTATGTTATGATTGTCTACTAAAAAAATCACAAAGAGTCTATAAAAAAGCACCTAGAAATAATGAGATCAGCAGTTTGCAGGACATGGCATTAACATACAAAGTCTAACTATTTCTCTAGATATTAGTGGACAATTGGATACTAAATTTTTTAAATATCATTCACAATAGCACCACAAAAATGAAATGCTTAGGTATAAATCTAATAAATCATCTTCATGTTCCGTATGTTGAAAATTACCAGAGATTGATAAAATACAGCAAAAAAGATCTAAATCAATGGAAAGTAAAACCACGTTCAAGGACCGACAGACTCATACTGTTCAAATATCAGCTCTCTGCACTTCAACCTGTAGATTCAATGTGATAAGAATCAAAATCTCAACAGGATTATTGTAGACCATCCTTTCAGTTAAAAAAAGAAACAGCAATACCAACTTGTTATGCTTTAGATAGGAGGCACCTCCCTAGAGCTCGTGTGTAAGTCAATGCAAGAAAGTCTAAAGGTGAGCTGATTGGGTTAGGAGAGCCCAAATCTAATCAGTTCATTAAACTGCAGGTATGGATTAACTGGATGGAGACAGTAGGCACATAGGGTGTGGCAGGTGGGTCACTGGAGATGTGCCTTTTGGGTATTTGTCCCTGATTAGCCAAGCTGAGTCCCTCTGTCCCCTGGGTGGCATGCCCTGGGCTGCTTTTCTCCACCACGCCCTTCTGCCTTGATGTTCTGCATCAAATGGGCCATCTATGGACTGAGACCTCTGAAACTGTGAGCTCCAAATAAACTTTTCCTCCTCTAAGATTGTTCTTGTTAGGTCTTTCTGTCACATCAGTGAAAAGGTTGACTGAAACATGAGTGTTGGAGAAAATACAGAGCAACTAGAATTCTCCCATGCTGTTGGAAATGAAAATTGGAATAGCTACTTTGGAAACCTTGACTTCTTGGAGAAGTAGTTGTCCCAGGGCCTGAACTGGAAAAATCCTAGATGGACCTGAAGCATTTTGTGATGCCAGCCAGCAAGGAAGTGCTTAAGGGGCTGTGGAGGGTGCAGAGAGAGGGGAAGGGGGCATACCAAAAGGGCACTAGTGCCAACCTCAAATACTCTCCAAGGCCAAACTTGGAGCAACTGTAGGAATAAGTAATGATAGAACTGAGCTATAAGTCAAACAAGAAAATACACATCCATGTGTCACCTGGGATCATCAAGATGGGGCCTTCAGCACTTCCATTTGATGGGGCACTGAATGTCCTGGTGAGCAAAAAGTGACAAAGAAAACTCAAATACAAAAACTGGAAGAGAAAAATAAAGCATTATTTCACATGACATGATTTCAAACTTAATCCAAAAAATCTGTAAACAAACTATTAGTACTAACAACAGATTGAGCAAGGCCAACACAGGAGACTGAGTCATGAAGCCTAAAGGTTGGGGCTGAGTACTGGTGATGTCACATGCTCCTGCCAACAGCAGTCACATGCAGCTCAATGCTCTTAGGAAACAATGACAGAGCAAACACTTAAAAGACAGTGATAATAGCATTGGAGAATATAAAAACACCAAGGAATAAGTCTAACAAAGCATGTGTAAGATCTCTGCACTAACAATTACAAATATTGGTTGAGAGAAATTTGTAAAAGCCTATATAAATTGGCTGTAACTTGGACTATTCAGTATAACCTCTCTCCACTTCTTTCCCTTTCCTTCTTCCCACCACCCTCTCCTTAATCCACTGGTTGGGGTCCCCGTACTGTATTTCATGTAAGTGGTAAGGGTGGGCATTCTTCCCTGTCTTAGAGGGAAAATCATTATCTCTTTCATCACTAACTATGATATGAGTTGTGGGCTTTTCATAGTAATCAATTTCCCCAAAATTGACCTAGAGATTTAATGTGTTCTCAGTCAAAATCCAAACTTTTTGTATGGAAATTGACAAGCTGATTCTAATATCTGTTCAGGAAGTCTAAAGGCCAAGGAGAACCAAGATGGTCCTGTACAAATACAACAGTGCTGGCAGAGTCTTCTGCCACCTGTGAAGGCTTTTATGGGCTTCCTAACATGGTACAGTGTGGTATTGGCTCCTGAATGGACAAGCATATCCAAGTGCAGAAACAGAAACACAGGCTAGTGGTCCCTGGCTTTATGACAGAGAGAACATTGCGGTCAAGAGGAAAGGGCCATCAATTCTGTAGACCACATAGACACGGAAAAAATAAGTCCTGACCAATACCTCGTACCTCACACCACACAGGAAAGCATTCCTTGATGGCTCGTAGACCTGTATACAAAAGGTAAAACAATCACGTTTCTAGGAGACATGGAAGAGTATCTTCATGGTTCGAAGATAGGGAAATACTTACGTAGACACAAAACTCTAAGAATTAAAAGTTTAGTGGGTTAGAGATGGGGAATTCATCAACAGATAAGGAAATTTTTTTATGAGGCACATCAACAGATATAATTGTGTTTAATTAACAAAATTAAAATTTTGTTCAGCAGAAAGACAACAGTGGCCCACTATGAACAGCCCACAGCTGATATCATAATTAGTGATGAAAGAGATAATAATTTCCCTCCAAGATAGGGAAGAATGTCCAGCCTTACTATTTACATTAAATATAGTACTGGGACCCCAACCAGTGAATTAAGGACTGGGTGGTGGGAAGAGAAAAGGGAGAGAAGTAGAGAGAGGTCATACTGAAAAGAGGGAGGTGGAAGAGCCTAAGGAACAAACATATTGGTAAGGTCACAAGACACAAGGCAGTCATGCAAGAATTACCTGCATTTCTATAAACTAGCAATAAGTAACTAAACGCTTAAATTTTAAAACACTATTCATAACAGCATCAAAAAACATGTATTTAAGGTTAAATTAAATTTAAGGTTAAATTTAAGGTGAATCTATGGTTAAATTTAAGGGTAAATTTAACCAATCATTGGAAACCATATATTTCTGGTAACATGAATTCAAGAAAACCTGCATAGATTGGAGCAATATGGCACCTGCTCACAGGCTGAAAGGCTTATTATTAAAATGGCAATTTCCCCCAACTATGAACTATGAACTATAGGTTAACTATGAACTCAGTGCAGTACCAGTCAAGATCCCAGAGAGACATTTTTGCAGAAATTGGCAAAAACTTGCTCTAAAATTTATAGAAAAATGCAGAAGATCTAGAATAGTCAAAATGAGTTTTTTAAAGAAGAAAAAACATTTGAAGACGTATAGTGTCTGGTATTAAGAAGTCTGGTATTAAGAACATGGTGGGGCGATGGCATAAGGAGGGGTAGGTAAAAACTGGAAGAGAACAGAGCAGAGAAATGCAGGCGTGTTTAGGGCCAGTGTTCAGCAGAGGGCAAAGATGATTCAATGGAGAACAGTCTTTACAATCAATGAGGCAAGAATAAACAGACCTCCAAATGGGAAAAAATGATCCCAGCTCATTTAATAATGCTATATATGAAACTGGCTTAACATAAAATTCATCAAACCTAGGCAAAAAATTTATAGACAAAGCACAGAAAGCACAAAAAAATCAGATAAAATGCTGATAACTTAGATTAAACAAAAGATGCCATTAACAAAATGAAAAGGCAAGCCAATAACAGAAAGTATTTGCACATCATGTATTTACTAAAAAATAAAATAAAATAAAACAAAAATTATATCCCAAACATATAAAGAGCTCTTAAAACTCAATAATAAAAAGTCTTCCTTAAATGTTTGGATAGAATCAATAGAGAAATTTTGTAAAATGTGCAATTACTAAGTATATCACTTATTAAACTTAGAGAAAAATATATTTGAAGACATTCTCCAGCCAGCTGAAAGATAAGTTAAAATATAGAATAAGAGAATTCTAAAATCAAATTATAAAAGTACTCAGATAAACAATAAAACCAACCAGAAAAACCCAGAAGGTAATATTTGTTTAAAAATGCAGCTGTGAAGATGTGAAAACATCAATAGTTCAGTGATAAACTGGTTCTACAAATCTCACAGTACAAAACAACAGGAAGTGAATTGGGAAGGACAGAGATAAGGAGTGCTGATTTCCTCGCCTCTTCTGAAGCACAGGCAGATGTAATAGGGCAACTTGATAAATACACCAAGGACCGGACATTCTTCTCTCAATGGCCACCCGTTTTACATGTAGGAATTTGTCTTACGGAAATATCTCTACAAAAATAGCTACACAGATGTATGATTTATGGCTGACAGAAGTTGGAAGGGTTCTGAAGGCCCCACAGTATGGGATTAGCAGAAGAAGTATGGTATCTTCACCCTCGGAAGCACTCTTCATTCACAAACAGTAGGTGGACAGAGATCACCTGATTATTTATTTTTCCTGATGCCAGTCTATTTAATGCTAAGATTTTTGCCGTGTCAGTCACGACTCTTTATCATCGGGAGTTATTTGACATTGTCCCTAACCATTTCCTATTGCTTTGCCTAAGAGCTTTGATGCCTCTTGGAACATTTTCATGTGGAATAGTTCATTTTAACTATTTATCCCTCTCCCACAAATGCTATTTCATGCTTTAAATACTGGTGAGGTTTTGCTTCCTAAAATGACAGTAGTCATGATTTACTTCTAAAAGGAAAAAAATAGCAATCACATCATTTAGAAGTGAGTTGCTTTATGACACTAGTGCAAATAAATTCAGTGCTGAGTTCCAAAAATGAGACCACAGCTACATTAAGTTCCAAGAATCTATGGTTTTGACAGATTTGAATGCAACACTAATTGCAATAACAAAGTAGAACTAAAATTTTATTTTTAACCCATCTCCAGTAATACATATTTCTAAAAGTAAACAAATACACATTAGTAAATCAATTCAACAGGATCTCAACATGTATATTTTGTGAAAGAAACTGATCTAGCAATAAAATTTTCTTTACCACAAATGTGAGCCAAACCCATATTTCACTTATTTCAAATACTGGAATACTCCAATGTCTGGCTTGCAGTCAAGTCCCTTAGAAATCCTTTGCAGGAACTCAGAGATAAAAAGTCCTCTCCTAGCAGTGCCTGGGAGCAAACTTCTCCCATAAGCCACGTACCCGCAGGGCTCCTACCCCACCCCCCAACCCCAGGAGAGCTGAGGCCCACAGCCCACAGGCTCCTGGCTGCCAAGAGGGAATGGAGGTGCTCTGGGGCCTGCAGAAGGCTCCTCCATCCACTGGCCCCAGAGACGCTTTTCCCTGGCTTCATCCTATGGCCTCTGATCACCTCCCCATCCTGCGTTGGACTCTTGGAGCCAGCAAACAACAACCAGATCTCCCCTCTGGAAGCTCCCCACTCAGACAGGTTCGCATGTGGTCTGCACGACTAAATTGGCTGTCATAAAATATCTAAAAACTTTCTGAAGGAGGTCCCTGCCCTCAAGACGCTGCTCAGCGGGCACGTCACCACCACGCATCAGGATCACCCGTGCTCCCACAGGGCTCAGCTCTAAGGTGGTCCACACGACTCTCCAGCCTGCGGCCCATGATCTTCCTGAGTCCTCATCAGAAACTGCGTAAGAGACCTACATTTCTAGGCGGCATCGTTACTGTCCCCTACATGTGATGAACTCTGTGATTATTAACTAATCAAGACAAATACCCTTGCCCTTAAAATTCAGAGGTCAAGATACCTGGGACCCCAGGCACAGACGCACTGACTGTCCACACGTCACTGCCCACTCCTGACCCACCTCCTTCCGCTGTTCTTCAGATTCTTCAGGCAAAGCCCCCATTGGCCACATTTCTGGTAAAGAAAAGGGAATCAGATCAAGTTGCCCTCATCCATGCACAGAAGTGAGGAATCTAAATATTTGTAAAGAAGCAAAACCCCATTTGTTTGCCGAGCCCTGTGCCAGCCGGCTCATAGCTGCAGCTGGAATTCCAGCATGTCACTGAAGCCTCTGCATGACCTGGTAGGAGAGAGATGTGGCACTTTACGCTGTCCTTGGAAATCAGCAAAGCATTGCATTCGGGGCTTTTTTAAAGAAATTACACAGCTGTTGTTCATAGAAAGGACATGCCTGAGCACCTGTTTCCCTCACCTAGGGTTTCCTTGTCGGTATGTGCCTAAGTGTACTTAATATTAACACCATTCGACACAGCTTTCATTGGAGGCCTCCGAGTGTTTCCACTGGTCTCTGGGAAGCTATGTGAACTCCCAGCCATAAAAGCAGAGCTGCACGTAAAGGGTGCGTTGGATCTGGTTTCCAAGCCTAATCCAGAGAAGAATGTCCTTCTGGGGACTCCCGCTTTTGTTTCCGAGACATTTGGAAGTAAGTCTTTTTATGGCAGACTTTCTCTAAGCATCATGCAACACTTGTACCATGTGAAAGAGGCCTTCTCGGGTAGCAGATGGTGTGGCCCTGGTGAAAGGAGAGGGTCCTGCTCTCAGACACAGCACTCTCCATACCTCCCTATGCACACAGCTGAGAAGAGCCATCACCAAAGTGCTGTATCCCTAGGGATTTCCTCTATGGCCCGTGAAGAAGAA
>NW_026000206.1:10337652-10414474 GCF_001458135.2 Marmota marmota marmota
AGGTGACAAAACAGTTGTCCCCATGTGCACAAAATAAGGACTCGGTGTTCTGGGAAGAAGGCCAGGGGCCTGCTCCGGCGCTTAGTTCTGAGGTGTGGAGCACACGGCAAGTGGGAACTCCATCAACCAAGGAAGTGAAGAAGGCAGCCTCATCAGAGAAGGATCTGTGTTGTCCCAACACCCCGAATCCTGGAGAAAAACCAAAAGCAAACATCAAAACAGCGTGACGACCAGGCATGAAGGTAGAGCTACGTGCACTGTCCACCGTCCACCAAGGTGGAGGAGCTGCCTGACAAGCTCCCAGGACAGAGGATTGCGGTTTCCCTGTGCCCTGTCCACGATGAGTTCACAGCCTGAGGGAAACCAGCTCAGCACCAGGTGGTAGACTGCCCATGTGTTCCGGGCACAATCACAGCGTTCCAGCTAGGAGAGGTGGAGATGTGGCCACACAGGGCTCAGAAACCACAGCAAGGGGAGAGTGGAGAGCAGAGAGGCCACACCAGTGGGAGGACAGTGCTGGAGCAGGGTCTGGATGGCTGGGCATTGTCTTGTCAGATAGGTCCCTCCAATAGCCACAGGGGAGTGACGCAGGATGACGAGTCCAGCTACTGTAGGGAACCTGCCTCTTCTGCCAGGGGCAACGGCTGAGCAGTGGGCCCATCTGCAGCAGCACGAGGCTAGCCCTGGTGGTCAGAGTGATCAGCGGGAGCCAGCAGTCCTCAGTCATGGGACGGAAAGGGCTCCTTTAGGAACACTCCTCAGACCGAAGGCTCCACGTGCCACGACAAAAGCAGAGTGACCACTTCCTGAGTTTCTGGGTGAGTTTTACTCTAACAGCCCCCTGACATTCCCTCCCCAGGGCTCCTAGTGACACTTGAGGTGGGGCTCCAGTTCCTTTGAGAGCCACGGTCAGCACAGGGATGGGAACAGTGGCTGACCACAGGATCACGGGGTGGCTCCTTACTCTGCTTGTCCAGCCGGGCTGGCTCCTTCTCCTCACACCCTCCACCCCCTACTCACACAGATAACTGTATTTTTTTTTTACTTTGTTAGGGGAATCCTTCCAGCCTTCTCTCTTAACTCAACATGTGGGTTTAAATACATAGATTTACTTTATAGGAGTAGGATTGTTCTATACACACTTGCTTATAAACTTGATTTTTTTCATGGTATTTAATAAATGGAAAAATCATTTTAATAGTTCCATAATATTCTATTCATCTTCCAAATTAAAAAAAAAAACTCCTAGACTGAATTTTAAAAAGCTTCATATGCACCTTTGTGCATGCATTGAAATACTTTAGTACAAATTTTACATTTTGAGATATATAATTTTACCCTGAAAGCTTATATCAATGTATGTTTCTATTCCCTTATCAGCACTAAATATTGTTACTGTATCTAATCATTGTCCTTCAGGCAGGGGAAATTTTGTCTTTGATATTCTCATTTGCATTTGCACTTCTATTCTGGAAATGGAGAGTTCGATTTTTGTTAGAGTACCACCTTAGGTACATCTGAGTTCTTACAAATTACATGATTTGCTTAAGAGACAAAGACAGCTATGTCTTAATTTTCTCATATAAGAAATAGGAATAATAACTTTGTTCACACCACTTAAGGTCATTATGAAATCCCATGAAAAAAATAAATGTAAGCATGTAAAAAGAGCAACACAAAATGATAAAGTGGGGCTCAGCCCAGGAATGCAAGGTTGGCTTAACCTTTGAAAAATCAATGTATTTTGCCATGCAAACCAACTACAAAGGGAAAATCATAAGATCAATCAAAAACTCACCAAAAGCACGTGACACAATCCCACATCCTTCCTGATAGAGACTCAGCAAAGCAGGAACAGAAGAGAGCTTCCTAAATCTTATCAAAGGCATCTGTGTAGACCTGCAGCCAACCTTGTGCTTGTGGGCAAAGACCAAACTTTCTTCCCTGTGATGAGCAGTGAGTCAGGGATGTCTGGTCCCCACTTCTGTTCCATCTCACCAGAGGTTCCATGAGGAAAGAAAGTAAGGCTAGAAAAAATAAATAACTAAAAGACAACCAGACGAAGAGGAAGAAGCAAACCTATCCTGATTCAATGATTGTCTACCTGAAAAATCCAATCTATTCTACCAAAACTCCTAAAGAGAATAAATGAGTTTAACAGGTTGATAGGGTTCAAAATTACAAAAAATATCCATTATTTTTCTATATATTGCAATTATCAGAATCTGAAATTAAAACCAATAGCATCATTAACAGTAGCATCAAAATACATGAAATATTCAGGGTAAATCTGGCAAAAGATGCACAAGTTCTGAACGTGGAGAACCCAACGACATTCCTGAGAGAAATTAAGGAAGATTTAAATTAATGGAGAGACATAATATGCTTGTGAATCACAAAACCCAATGTTCTAATGGGATCAGTTATCTCCAAAATTGATCTACAGACTCAACACAAAATTTCTGTGAACATTTTTATAGAAATGAAGAAACTAATACTAAAAATAGAAATGGAAATAAACTCGAATAACTAGAGCAGCTTTGAACATAGCAAAGGGGGTGGCCTGAGGATTGCAGGAGCTAATTAGAGCTGCAGTCATCAGTGGTGCAGCCCAGGTTCAGGTGGCCAGTGCAGAGTCCGAGCAGCCCATCAGGCACGGACTCCCAGTTCTTACAGATGTGTGAGGCAGTGCACTGGAGAGGACATCCCTGTGAGCCCTGCCACACACACAGCATGGCATCGGAACCTGCACTGCATACAAAAATCAACTCAAAACAGAGAAAAGACTTGGGTGTGAAAACTAAAACCATAAAAATTCTAAAAGAAAACATAAGAAAAAATATGTGTGACCTTAAGTCATGGAAAGATTTCTCAGATACTACACCAAAAGCCTGAAGAAAATGTCTTGAGAAAAATTGAAAATGCTCTGCTACAGACACTGTTAAGCAAATGAAAAGACAAGCTGGGGACTGAGAGGAATGGTTTGCAGAGCATCTATCAGATAAAGAACCTTATCCAGCTACTTCATAAAATGAAGAACTCAAGAAAAACAAACTCAACTTTTTAAATAGGCAAAAGATTTGAAGACATACTTTGCCAAAGATATCCTTTTGAAAAATAAGCACATAAAAATATGTTCACTTAATTATTCACTGAAGAAATGCAAATTAAAGATACAATAATTTACTACTACATGCGTAATAGAATGTATGCACTTTAAAAGACTGACCCCATCAAGGCTGATTCTGAAGGAACTGAAATTGTCAGGTTCTGCTGGTGGGGATGTAAAATGCTGCAAGGACTTTGTAAAACATTTTGGCATTTTCTTCACAAATAATCTACCCATATGATTCAGCTATTCCACTCCTAAACATTTACCTGAAAGAAAACACGTGTTCATATAAAATGGGCACAAAAATGTTCACAGAAGCTTATTAATAATATCTAAAAACTAATTTTCTGGTTTTGGGTGAATGAATTACAAACTGTGGCATCCACATCTAATGGAATACTATTTAGCAGCAAAAAAGAATAAACTATTTTTTGAAATAATAGAAATGTACTATTGCAGTGCACACAACATGGATAAATCTCAAAATAGTCATGCTGAGTAAAAGAAGACGAAGAAAGAATACCTATTATATGGTGGCTTTCTGTCCATTTAACTTTTTAGAAGAAGACTTTTAAAATGAAGGATGTTATCTCCTGTGGTCACTGCTTTGTCCTTCAACTCCATCCTGATTCCTGATGCCCCACCCATCTCTCAGACAGTTCCATACTTTGAGAAAGACAAGCTTGATTCTAAATATTCCATCTTGTCTCCCTTTATAGCTGTGTTGAACCCTGACTTGAAGCTAACAAATCCCTCCATTCTCACTGTGCTGCTGGCTGAGTTTTGGCAACTTTCTGCAGTCACGTAACTACGACTGTCTCAGGCTAAGAGCTGCCCTGGTGCCTTCCCACAGTCAGGGCCCCACATCCCCCTCCTGGCAACCTCTTATCTGTATTCTGATAATTTTCTTTTCCTAGAATTTTACTGCAAATGATTATGCAATATACATTCTCTCTTTTGCATCTGGCTTCTTTCACTTACTGGAAGATTTTTAAGATTTATCCATAGAACTGTGTGTGGCAATATTTTCTTTTTATTGCTGACTAACATCACTGATATGGTTAGGAGGAATTCATTTATCTATTCACCTCTTGAAAAATATTTGGTTGTTTGCAATGTTGTTAGTTTTGGTTTCTGGTTTTCTTTTTATTTTAGTGTGATATTTTAAATTGGGGAGCTATGATAATATGCCATGAACACCTATGTTCAAGTCATTTGTATAGACATATATTTTTTTATTTTGAGAGGGAAATACCTAGAAATGAAATTATTGGACTTCAGGTTTACCTTGGTAAGACACTGCCAAGCCCTTTTACAAAGCTGCTGGGCCTTTTTCTATTTCCACCAGCAATGCGTAAGCATTCCAGTTGTTCTGTGTTTTTGTCAACACTTGGTGTTGTCAACTTTTAATTTTTAGCCATTTCTGTCTGATATTTTATCAAAATTTTTAAGTCTCCCAATTTACATTTGCTCTCTTTCCTATAATAAAATTTGGCTCCTAAAATCCCCCTTATCTAATGATGAAATGGACTATAGCTCTTAAAAAGAGGCTTATGAAATGATAACCGGACTCCTCACATACTCGCCATGTTTTTGATGTCTTAAAGACCTAAGCTTTCACAGTAACCTGAATAGTTCTAGGGCTTTTTATCTAAGAAAGGAAATAAGGAGCTGTTCATTGCTAAGAAGTATTTCATTTAGCCTACTAAATATAAACTCTACTAAAAACCATTAGCAGGTTTTGTTTGGGTAGTAGCAAAATAAAAACAAGGAACCAAAAGACGTTTAGGATTAAAATGAAATGCAGTACTTTCATAATTCTCTACATGGTACATCTTATTATGCTCAGATCCATGATTGAGTTAAAAGGGAATGATAAAGGGACCCAGGCCAGAGTTGGGTCATAGGTCAATGTAGAGATCTTGTGAATTGGCCTTCCAGGGTGACGGTGGGGCAGGGGGACAAGCACATTCCCTTCAGATGTGACTACACCCACACAAGTTCACCTGCGTGCTGTCAGGAATGAAGGACCCGTGTTGGTTGAGAAGGGGTTGGGGTGTCAATTCAGGATCCACTTCACACCCAGGGGCTTTATCTACCAAGAGCATTTCATCAACCAGCAAGAGACTGGCAACGGCAGCCTTGAAGGCAGGCTCAGGACCCGAGGACCAGCAGATTAAAGCCATGGCTTCCTCAACACCCTTTCCTGCCTTTGTGCAGGGAAGTGACAGCCCTGACCAGCCAGCTGTGGCGGTCTGCACTCCTCCTTTTCAGCACACCCAGCCACCCCAGCAAGGGGCAATCTAGCACCAAGTGGAATCTGACTCCAGACCTGCATTTCCAGTGCTCCCCACCTTCCTCCTTTCACCGTCAACTCCTCTGACCTGTTCCGCCCAGCCGGCTGAAAGAACGTCTCGGTGTTTATTACCAATATCCTTTCATATTCTCGAGTTTCCAAAAATGATCTGCTTAACCAGGGCCGAGATTGAAGGCTATGATCTCAGTCTAAATCACCGCCCTTCATCCTTCCTGGGACCTACCTTGGAATCCTGGGGACACACACTGAAGCAAAGACACTGACCAGCTCATAAAGAAAGATGCAAACTGCCTGATTGTTATTTCTCAAATAGATGCCCCCAAACACAACAGGAACCTCTTACCATTATAACTCTCAAACCACGGAGTCCTGTCTTCTTCCTCAAAATGCACGCTTATACCTGAAGCCATACAAACTATATGCTTTTCTTGTCTATTTTATAAATAGTAAAAATTGTATAATGCCACATAGCCATTTACTTTTGGGGAGGGATGGTGTATTATTTCAAGAAAGGCGAGCTTCATTCTGTAATTTAAAAGTACTTCAGTGTTCTTGGCTGAAGTTAGGGCAGAGGTAGAAGAAAAATAAATACCCTCACCTTCTCCTTTCCTTCCACTATTTTCTTATTTTATATAATTAACACAACCTAGCAGTACCAGAGTCTTTGCAGCAATTAATACTACATATTTGTCTCTGTCTTTTATAAGAGGCCCGAAAATACCTGAGAAAGAAATCCATTTCCTTAAAGCTTCACCCGCACACAGTCGGCATGGGCATTGTTTCCAGAAATGGGGGCAGGAACCGAGATCTTGCCTCTTCCCAATGAGGCCCCTATTAATATATACCTGTGCACATTTTTATCAGAGGAACTAATAAGACGCTAGTGAGGAAGCAAAGTTAGCTATTAGATAACAATTCTCCTGCCAACAGCCATAATCTGACACAGATTGAGCTGGGCGTAGCAGTCCATTAATGGTTCACAGCTCATACAATAATGACCTGCTAACCTGACGTGGTGTTGCTCTCACATTCTGCCGTCCCCTGGGATGCTACTGTCACTGTGTTATCTATTGCCTGCTTCCCTATCAAAGGAAAAAGCAGAGCTGAAATGTATGTACGCATCGGGCTCTGTAGTTCATTGCACACCAGCCCCGCAACTGGAGGAACAATAGATTTATAAGTTTATCCTACATTAAGCCAAACATGCCTGACTGCACTGTAAATTACTAAATAATAAACCAGGTGGTGTAAGATCCTGACTTGGACAGAATATAAAAATCTATCAACCTGTAAAACACAATAACCATAAATGTGCTGTATAGCTGATGGCCCAGGTAAACCGCCCGCCACCGGGACCCAAGGTTTCAGCAAGAAAATTGCAACAAAGACAGGCTAAATTTTGAACTTGGCTCCCTTTTCTTTTGTGCTCCGTGTCAGCAGAGGAAGGATCACTGGGTTAGAACACTTGAGTGTTTGTTTTGCTTGTTCGATTTCTTTGTTTGGAATTGGCCGCTTCCCCTGTGATCTGCCACTGCTCCAGAGCCGTCGCCACACAGCATGGGACTCTGTCTCCCTACACAACGGCGCCCACTGAGCGCTGCTTCACGCCCACACCTCACATTCAGATGAGCCGGGGCCACGCAGGCTGGCTGGAGGAAGCAGGGATGCAGAACAGACACAGCCTGCTATGATGCTCACCTTCCTCTTGAGAAAAACGCCTTCAAACTGGCCTGACTCAGTCAACCCTGGTCCCAGAGCCCACATTGGGCGGTCGTTGCAGAACCCAAGGACCAAGGGGAGAACGGGGCTCCATCTTCCCCCGCAGTCCTCTGCAAGAGAGAGGCCATCTGAAGGATCTCAGGGAAAGAAATTAATTTGACTTCAGTGAAAGAATCCAAAATGATCCCATAAACTGCAATTCCAAAACATACAAGGCTAATTAATTCCTTTTTAGGAGATTTTCAATAAGCAAACCAGGTTAAGTTTATATGATTTACAAACAGTGTTTACATTCATGGAGGTGCAACTAATTGCTCCGCGGTTTGACATCATTACAGGAAGATGCTGGGGGATGCGGGCTGTTTAATTAGGGGTGGTTTTAAGTTCACTTCATGATTACTATCACAGAGCTTTCTAACATGCTTATGCTGTGTGGCCATGCTAGAACAGGATTACATTTTGCCCGCCGTCTGCCTGAATTTTGAATGAAAAATCATAATCTCCGTTCAGAGGGTCGCGATCATGTGGTTTAGATTCCTTCTGAATCGCGCTCATCTGCCCCTCAGACTTCATCTTCTCTGCTTTTGCCCATCAACTGCAAGCATCGGAACAGCTCCTCGGAGCACACTGAAGTGATGCTGGAAACCTTGATGCTTAGTGAGATGTCTGAGGAGCAGCCTGTCCCCGTCCCCGTCCACGCAGCAGGCACGGCACCAGCAATGCTCATCAATAATTTAGTTCCAAATTACAATTCACTTTCCATTTCAGTCAATGACAATTGTTTTGCCAGTTTTAATTTTTAAGGTTCCATCCAGTTAAGTTGCTGTCTTCTGCAGTAATCGCGGCTGCTAATGGCAGGATTGTCACTTTGAAGGACTGAAGTTGGTAGGGCTGGAACTTGGGGGACAGTGTCTAGATCCCAGGATACCTGGGTTTTGAGGAGTCATTTCCAGCCTAGAATGACCAGGACCTGTGGTCCAGACCTCAGGCTCCATGGTCACCATTCTTAACAAACATACGACCAAGAGCCAACCCCACAGAATTTTCTAGAACCCCGGGGAATGTACAGAAGTTCCCTCTCCTCTGTTCTAAAGACACAACTGTGTCCTAAAGCAAAGGCACCTGGCAGGGGGCTTCCTTTTAGGCTGAGGAAAGGGTGATTTAAGCTGCAAAAGTGCAGCATTCCCACGGTTTTCACTCACTTCTGTGCACACGTCTCTAAGTTTCAGATGAAGCACTTGCAAAACACTTTATGTTCGACTGTTGTCTCCTCTGGATTCTGGCAATTCAGTTCTGAAAGAAGAATAAATGAATTAAGTTTCCCCCAAAGCAAATGATTTTATAACGTAAGTAACACCTCAAGCGGGTACCGGGAGTTTTCACAGGAATTTCAAAATGCAGACATCAGAGGAAAAAATGTTCCACAAACTGAAATTTGTTGGTGAGAGACCCTGCAGTTGACCACTTCCCATGTGCAGCCCTCAGAGGGGAGGAGAGGGTAAAGAGCACATCTTGACACACTGTCTTAGGCTTTGGCCTGACAAGATGCAAAACATACCAAGAACCTGCAGAAATAGTGGGAGCCTGCTTTGGGGACCCAATTGGTCTCTTCAATGAATGGATTTACCTCCAAGGGAACAATTGCTGATTTTCCTATTCAAAATCAAATAACCAATACCTAGTTAATTTTTATAATTTAAGCATGACACCAAAGCATTATATATCTCTGCTAATAAACAATTGATAATTTACAGATCAGAAACTTTAAAGACCATAGGTAGGGGTGGGATTGTGGCTCAGTGGTGGAGCACTCGCCTAGCACGGGCAGGACCTGGGTTCAATCTTCAGCACCACATAAATAAATAAATAAATAAATAAATAAATAAATAAAGGCATTGTGTTGTGTCCATCTACACCTAAAAAATAAATATTAAAAAAAAGAACATAGGTAATTAATTCCCATCTTCATATTCTGTTGCTCTAACAAAATACCTGAGACCAGGTAATTTATAACGAGGTTTATTTTGACTCATTATTCTAGAGTCTGGAAATCTAACATTAGGCAGCCACATCTGGTGAGGAGGTCTTCGTGCTGCTACATAATAATGTGGGAAGCAGAAGGGCATGTAAGGAAGAGGCAGAATTCACTCCATTCTTGAAGTGAGTGGTCCAGCACCTCAAGAGCAAGCACTCGCTCTAGAATGAGCCCAGCCTCCTTGAGAAAGGCACCGACAGCCCTTAGTGACCACATCACCTCTTAGAGGCCCCGCCTCTCAAGAGCACTGCAGGGCCATGAGTCCAAGCGAGCTTCAGGGGGACAAACCATGTTGGAACCAGCAAGCTTTAAGGAGGAGTTTTGAAACTAGCCTCTTGACAGACCTTAGAGCAGCGCCTCCCCCCTCCTGAGGCTCAGCAGCTCCACACAGTTCTCTGGAATCTTCCATGCTTCTTCTTGTCCCACGGTGCCCTCACCAGATCCTCCCTACCTGACTTCTCCATCATGTTCCTAAGAAGGATACCTGGACGTACCAATATGAACTGAAGTTCACAGAGGAGCCGTCGCCCCGCCCTGACTGTCGCAGGTGCCTCTGGTCCTAGGCCCCGGTTGTCCACTAGGAGCACTGGGCAGGTGTCTGACTCCACAGGGAGGCTGGTCACCAAGGATGCTCAGCCCACACCGCTGACTGTGAGCCAAGCAGAGCCACCCAGGAGAGCCGTGCCAGGTGGCCAGCACGTGTGACCAGGACCTGGTCATCACTCGGAATGCATCCTCACGTTCTCCCCGACTGTCACCAAAGGATTCACTTTCTCCACCTTCTGCCTCTGATTCCTGAGCTTCTTCAGAATGAACCCCAAACATTGCTTAGCTGGATTTTCCACAGGAGAAGACAGACTCTGACACTGGGGAAGGGGGATCGCAGGTAGAAGCCAGGTACGTCTGTGAGGATGCGCGTTATGTAAGCAAAGCCATCACCATGACCTCCCGACATTGAGCAGCTTCCAGCCTGGGCCGTCCTCCTACTGTGGACTCACCTACCGCAGGTGTGTCCAGAGCCTTTGCCGGTCCCCATCAGGGGCAGTGAGGCCCATGAGCATCCTCGTGTTCTGTGATGTCAGACGCAGGATGCTGTCCAGGGAGAAGCTCCAACAGCCAGCGAGACGCCCTGGGGAAGCACAGACACCACGGGTCCACAGGTGGCTCCTGAGGGGCTCGGTGGCTCCTCCTAGGACCATAGCCACTGGATCCAGCCACTGCCCAGCACGTCGCTCTCCACTTGGCCCAGAGCTCCACTGCCTGGCACTCTTTCCTCTTCTGCACCTTCTCTCCATTTCCAGCATTAACGAACGCTGTGTGGATACGTGAGGCGACTGGAGGGTGGGACGCCTCATCACCAGGAGCCAGTGAGTCCTTGTCAAGAGCTGACGAGTCCCTGGAGACAGGAGCACCGTGAGCTGCGTCCTCCAGGCTGGTAGCTGAGTGTTCACGGCACACAGGATCCAACATCAGGCTCAGCAAAGTGACAAACGACTGAGCATCACAGACCTTCCAGGTCACCTATGAAGAGCCATAACCACAAAGGTCAAATCGAGAATTCCAGTGGCCTGCTGAGTCAGGTCCCCACACCAGTCCCACGGGCCACGAAAGCCACACATGTCCAGTAAGCTTGATGTGACACACAGGTTCCAAGTTCATCTTACTCTTTTAATTGAAAAGCAACGGGTATCCCTCGACATCAGTGACCGCAGACACTTGCAAGCTGATTCCTAGACACTGTCAAGAAGCATATTAGGAAGCTCTGTATGGCAAGGGACAGAGGACTCCACAGGACTGGTTAAACTCAGGAGACTGATCTCACAAGGACTCCTGCTCAGGCTCCGTGAATCGCAAGTTTCCCAGCACGCAAGGACCCGGCGGCCATCCTCTTGCCCTTTGCCATCTACCATTGAGCCCTCTCCTGTCTTGTTTCACTTTGGGGACCCATTCAAGCAGCCGGAAAGGGACCTTGCTTCTCTCATCTCTTTTTTGGTCATTCAAACCCCTCCTAGGGACCCTTCAGCCTCTTATTGGCCAGAATTTTATCACGTTTTTGCCTAAACCAATCTCTAGCTCAGAAAAGTGATGATTGGCCTAGACCATCATGCATTGCAAACCTAAATTAATGATATCCGTTTCATTAATTGTCTAGCATTTTCAATTGAAATTTGGGTCCCTCTGTAGATCTGAACATACCGCACACCTAACTACCTAAGTGTGCTCACTGTGACTCTGGACAGATGTCTTACTATCTAGCTGAACAGGACAAGCATTCACTATCTAGTTGACTAAGTAACTGGAGAAGCCCTGGCGTAGACCAACCCCACCCACCCACCCAAAAGCCCCTGGCCACATGCAACCCAAGGGAGAGCTGGATGAATTAGGTCCCATGAGGAAGGAAGTCATAGGGACAGTGGTCAGCAGCCGGGCAGTAAGAGTGGGCAGCAAATGAGGAGGAGGCAGCCAGAGTGGGGAGATTCTCGCGTGAACAGAGGTGGAAGCATTCTGAACTGGGCTCTGCAGTACCCAAGGCAACTGCAGGTGCCAGCCAGTTGTCCGTGGGTCCTATGTGGGGGACATGCACGTGTTTCTAGCCAAAGGTGTGCAGCCAACACGGAGGCTGTGGATTATAGGCACAGAAATGCGCGGCTGACTTAATTGAAAGGCTAGAAGCTGCACTGGCAGGGTTTTGCCTTCTGATGAAGAGCTAAGCTCGTCATAGCCAACAACACGGTGTATCTATTGATTTCCTATGACGTGCTTCATGATGCTGCTGAAACCCTCTCTGGCTTTTAACGCAGTGTGACTCAGGAGACAGACCTGTTGAGGGCTGTCATCACCAAGATGCCTCCTGTCATTGTCCTGTCTTCCTAACCTGATGCAAGAAAACTCATATTTAGTGAGGAAGGAAATTACTTGGGGTATGTATCATTCAAATCCTTAAGGATTATTGGCTAATTAAGAACACAGTAATGTAAATTTGCCTGGTATTAGGTTTTCAAGAACAGTAAAATAACATAATTAAGTCATGAACAAAGCAGATCACTCGGGATACTCTTCACTGCAAAGGTATAGGATGCTGAATGTACAGAATGCTGACAGTGTGGGGTGCAGAAGGTAGAGCATTCTGTAGGTATGGGGTGCTGGGATGTAGGCAGCTGGAGTCTGCGTCAGCCTGGTAGCTGAGGAAAAGGGCCTACTCTGCAAGAACCAAAGATTGCTTTATAAAAACAAGAGAGAAACTGTGTCCACTTCACTTAAATCTCTTCCTATTTCTTATGAGAAGATTTTCATTGAAAAAAATCCATTAGGTAATTAAATAAGTTTTTTTTAAAAAAATATTAATTACATTAAAATAAACAAGTAAAAAATAGATAACAAACTTTCTAGAAATGGAAGTCCTAATAAAATCATAAAATAATTTTTAAATGGCATTTCCTAATTTTTTTTAACCTTTTGGTCTATCAGCCTTTATTAAGATGCAAGTACCATTTGCTGCAAGATACACAGGTTTTGTCTGGTCTTCATTCCAGTTTTATTTTAATGTCCTAAACTTAAGATTACTTCTGGATCCAACACAAAGTAACCTACAAAACCTGGTCCAACTTTATTTCCAGCTCTCACCTTTCATCATATAGGTTTCTAATGGCTATTATTGATTACTAAGTAGCAGCCTCCCACTCCCCACCTTACTGGGGATCAAACCTAGTGCCTCAAAGCACTCTATCACTGAGCTACATCCCATCCCCAGCCCCAGAAGATCTTGTACTTACACATATCTTCTAAAGTATGTACCAATATGTTTTTAAATTTTTTTTTTTAAGTTAGTTATACATAGGCACAATATCTTTATTTTGTTTATTTATTTTTAATGTGGTGCTGAGGATCGAACCCAGTGCCTCACATATGTGAGGCAAGTACTCTGTCACTGAACCACAACCCCAGCCCAAGTACCAGAATGTTTAAATTACTAAAAATATGTGTTATATTAACTGTTTTTAATAAGCTGTAAATGATAATATTTAGGTTTTCTAAGAGGAAAAATTATTTTATGATTTTTGCAGTTTTCCAGAAAAACTGGTCTATATTAAGCTAGTCTTAATAATAAGGTGAAGACTTAAGTTTATAGACCTCAAAATCACAGCTTTACTGTATTAAAACAGACAATACTAAACCCAGCTTCAGTGATTCTTCTCCCAAGCATACGCAAAGATGCTCTGTCGGTTTCTCATGCTCTTTGTTTGCTTAAATTTGAATGACCTCCTCATAAGTCTGACTTCATAAAACCCATCATTAAGGTACCATATTTATAGGAATATACTTTAATTAATAGAAGATAATTCATGTACTATATCTAAGTGTATTATAAGATTTTTTACTACATTGCTCAACATTTTTCATACTTTATAACATTTGATGGAGGAAGACAGGTATTGTTCAAAAAAATCTATCTTTAAGATCTAGATAAAACTCATAATGAGTGTTTTAAAACATACTTAAGCAAAAAGAAGTATATTCATGAGGAACTATGAAGAATGAGATTTTGATTGCGAAGGAAGTTTGAAAGTACAGTACTTTGGATTGCCCCAAATGCACCAGGAACAGGATCTAAGTCGTGAAGTTCACTTGTTGACCATGGGTCAGAGTTCAAGCAGTTACTATTTTAAAGTTGTACCTAGTGATCTTCCAAATTGTTTTTAAATAAAGTTCTTAAAGTGTAGCAATAAATAAAACACAAGATACACTTAAATAATACTGTGGTTTATCAAAAAAAGACATAAGAAATTTCAATTCTCATTCTTTGAATTATAAAAATCAACTTTTGGCTAAGTTATAAATCTGTTTATGATGTAATTATTTGTATAACTCTAGTAATGCTATCAGTGGCTATAGATCAGAATAAGTTTTTTAAAAAACACACACAAAAAAATTATATAGCCCCATTATTTACCTGTAGAACATGTTTGTTTATGCCTGTATTTTAGCATTTATTGAATTATCATTGTTCTAATTTGAAAAGTCACATCCATAGGATAAGTAAAACCACGTACAAGTTGGCCTAATTGTTTATTTCTCAGTTTGTGAAAATGACCTTAATTTGTTGATGTAGTAAACTAATTTCAACTTTGATTGCTATGCAAAAAAACAGAAGAAAATCTGCTTTGCAATTAAATTTGTAGTTCAATTGCGTACAGGCAACATGCTATATGTGAAAAAAATTACTAACTGAATTACAAGTATTAAATACTGAAAAAATTAACAGTTTTATTATAATTAATTTTATTTAACAATCTAGGAAGTTCAAAGCCATCAACAGTTCCAGTGCAATTTCAGGTGCAATTGGGAACTCAGGAATCCCAGTGGAGCTGTCAGTGTATCGAACCTTGTAGGTAAAACACATGCATATTTTTGATAGCACATGTGAAGGGATCTCTCTAAAATGGACCTCATTAGTTTCATTTTCAGCAAACTGACCTGGGCTACTCACCATGGTTTTTATTGTTCCTGAGGTTAGTGCATGTTCTCTTTTTACAATACATTCATGACCATCAGAAGACATCGACTTGACATACACGGCATCAGGGCCTTCACGGCCACCGTGGGTTTTCTCTTCTCCATCCATTATGTTCTTATAAACCCTAGAGTGGCTCCACATGGACGTTAGCAGTTTCTCGTCAGCCCCGCAGCCATCGCAGCCAAGTCCGGCATTTCCTAATTCTGACTTCCCTTTGGCTTGGGTGTGTCTGCATGAAATTACACATAAACATGTGAAGTTTCAGCTGAGACTGTCCACTCCAAAAGCCCAGTTACCCTCAATTCTGAGCAAAGACTTGGACTTTTATTGCCCATTGCTCACGAATGTTATCCTTGTACTCAAAATCCTGAAGTCAGTTGCAAAAACCCCAGCAAATTCTGAAGGACATAGAAGAGGCTTATAATCAACTCAAAATTTTTCTGTTCCATCAAGATCATCTGTGGAACAGGAAACTAAATCTGTCATGGCCAAGAGTGGCTGGCCCATCCCTGGGGAGGTTATAATGGGAGGCTGGCAGTCAACTTCCTACTATCTGACAGGCGAGATTCCTTAGGTGGCCACCTCTCCAGAGCTCCCAGCCAGGAGTCCAAAACTCAGATCCATTCTTCACTCTGCTCAGTGCTGTGGAGGAGAGAGGATGACAGTACTGGAGCAACAGATGCACAGAGGGAATCAACTGGGTGGAGGTGGAGGCCAGGAGCAAAGGTGCTGGAGGAGGAAGTGTGAGATTAGGAGAAGGGAGGGCACTCGGCACCCGGGAAGACACAGGTGTGGAGGGTGGAGTTGGTGATGGAGGAAGCAAGGCCAAGGCTCAGCTACAGGTGCCTGATGCAGCTGCTTTGACCTCTTGGGCAAAGGTCAGCAAAGGCATCACTCGGCCGTTCGGAAGGACTCAAGATCCGTTTTCGTCGAGACATTGGCCACCATCACTTAGACAAGGTGGCCCTTCCCAGGGGGAAGGTGGCTAAAATAGTTCAGTGCTGAGAGGGAGATAGAATGTGAAGTGCATCTGGTGCTGACCCAATTTCTTTCTGCTTACAAGCCAAGGTGAGGACCAGAAAACGGCAAGTCCCAAGCTTCTGTGCGCGCCAGCAGAGCACTCCCTGTGTGCTGAGGTCCCGGTTTACAACCACCGTCCCCCCGAGTAAGTCCAGTACTGCAAGGCCCTCCTAAGACTAATAAATGGCTGCCAGGTGCTACACTGGACCCCACACCTGCTTTCCTCCCAAGTCAGAGGCCATCACTGGGCCCTGGATTGGTTCTCCTCTCTCTGAATGTGCCCCACCATAGCCCATAAGCAGGCTCCTGCAGGCGGAGTTCTGCCCAGTCACTTGATAACACGCCTTCAAAGAAGTGATGAGTCTCATCACAAGCTGTCCCCTATCCACCGGCAATTTGTTTTTCTTGGGTACCAATGACCGTGTCCTTCTTTGTTAGGCCATGCTAAGGGTCATACTTAGGAATCCCAAAACAAAACACGGCAGGAAAAGCTCTCCAGGAGTGAACTCTAACACCTCCCAAATAAACAATGTCATGAAACATGGCAAACAGGTTTCGTTAGCGTTCAGTGTGGATCTTCCCTCACTGACTTCAATGCCCTCAGATACACGCTGCAGAGCAGAATGGCGCTAACCCAACACTGTACAGTTCTAAGCATTCAGACTGAGCATCTGTTTGTTGGATCTTTTTGAGCATAAGTTTTTCCTTAAAGGATATTTGCCACTCTGAAAAGTGGGTCACTATGTTCTTGTGACATGGAATGGTCAGAAGAACCAAAGCCAGGAGTCATTAGGGTGACAAAATGTCCATACCTCCACATCAGTTAAAAGGGGGAAATGACCAAGATCTTCCTTGTGCCACCTCCCCGGATGCCTGACATTGGTGATAAACTCATGCCATAGGTCTCTCCCTCCATGAGGGGAGTCACCACACCACCTGCGCTAAGGTGGTGTTAGAGTTATTGACATATAAGCATATCCCCCTCACCCACTAGTGATTTCCACAAATATACCCACCGATGGTCTTTTTTATGTGCTTTCCAGAAATTACGGGGAGGCCCAGGGGGCCATTTGGGGGTTCTGTGCTTAGGGGTCTGACAGGAAATGTTAATGAGACTCACACCCATGTTTATTCCAGGACTTATCTACTTGGAGTGGAGGGTTCCGGTTGCCTGAGCCTTGCTGAACCGGCCGCGGAGAGGAGAGGGGAGAGAGGAGCGGGAGGCAGCGGAGGGCACCTCCCGGCCTCTGCCAAGCCGCCTCCACGAGCACCGTTTACAGCCTCTTCTGCAGGGACTGCCTCCGTCTGCCCTCGTATTGTCAGGTTGACAAGAGGAGAAAAAAATTAACCAAAAGCCAAATCAAATAAATGTGCAACTCATAAATTCTGCAGCTAAAAATGTACCCCTGAGGGACAGCATCAGCGCACCATGGAAGGCTGCCCCTCTCCTGCCCTCGTAAAGACAGGAGAAGGGAAGCTTCTCCGCTCCCGAGGCCCCAGCCAGGGGACTGCGCCAAGCGCCGGCTTCCTCCTGGTCTTGTTAAGGAATTTATTCCGTCGCTGGTGGCCTGAAGCTGCTCTCCTCCAATGTGAGGTCAGCGTCTCCAGCCCCGGCACCGCTGAGCGACTCCAGCCTGGACCAGCCTGCGGCTGGCTGACCATTCCTCCTGTCCTCAGCCTGGGCCGTGGGGAGTGCTCCTGCAGGATGCTGTCTGCAGCACAGGGCTGAGGAAGAACAAGTGGGGCGCCATGGGGTGTGGCCAAGGACGCCCACCGAGCTCTCCAAGCCCAAGCAGAGCTCCCACCCAGGCCGGGAACTTCACTTCTCCTCTTCTGACTGGGGTCCTGGGCGTTTCTAGTGAATCTTACACTCTCTCCAAGATTTCAACCAGAACCAAGGATGAATCAGCCTTCAGCAGAAGCCAGCCTGTGGCCTGCCTCTGACAGAACCTGCCAGCAGCAGCAGGAGCTTCCAGGTGAAAACGTTGGTCAAGCCACGCAAAGCGGCTGTTCCCATGGCGGGCAGAGCATCAGTTCTACGTGGGACATTCTTGTTTGTGTGTGGGAACATTAACCAGTGCAGCCAGGAGCCCTGTCAGAGAGTGTGCCTAGGAAGACTTGGAAATAACAGGGTGCCTCATGCACCCCAGTTGTCAGGGGAAATTAGATTCTTAATCAGCAAAACTCACAAAACGTCATCCGCAGAGCTCCATCTTGTGGCAAACGGTGCTGCTCTCTGTACCCCCTCTCCCCAAAAGGGGTGAGGGGCATGGAGACCAAGGCTATCTATCCAGTGCATGCTTTGCATCTTGGGGGTTTTTTACCTGAAAGAAGAGAGAGAAAGTTGTCAAAGCAATTAAAAAACAAGAGGTAGACAATTTGCTTAATCCGCTTCTAGATGATGCATGCAAACTCAAACTTGATTAATAGATCAGAAAAAGTGCAATATGTGTATATTTGCCAAAGCCTCCTCCACAAAGGGAGACTGGCAGAGAAAACACAACTTCTTAGTAACCTACAGAAGCAGCCACGGTCAGATAGCAGATCTTCACACGGATTTCCAAGACATACTGGGTGCTTTTGCTGTCAATTATTGCTTGCAATGTTATTTCATATGAGGCATTTGTCAATTAACCTCAGTTAAAAAAAATGACACAGATAAGTAAATTTGTAAATTCTACTAACTGAAAAGAGGGAGCTTGTGCAGCATCTTTTATTCCAACTCATGTACGTAAAATCACTTTCCACCAGCAAAGTATTGAACTCACAATATCCTTATTTTTAAAACAGGAATTCAAGAGTACAGCCAAAGCATCATCTGTATGCCCAACCGAGATTTCTGAATTTCACAACAGCACTTTCACAGGGCGAGTGGCATCGCTGCTGTAATGATTTAGGTTAGATTGCCGATTCTAATAAGACTAATTCCTGAATGATGCAATAAGGAAACTGCAAAGATGGTAACAGGTTTGAGAAACAGAGTGTGTTTTTATGTTATTAAAATAAGAACAAATGAGTCACTGTCAAAACTGTTTCTTCAGTTAGTAATTACTCACTATCAACATTCTGTTAAATCAGGATTTTCTCTTTCTGCACGGGTGATAAAAGAATTGATTGGCTGTCGCTCCCAGGTGCTGAGTGACATCTGTCCTTTTGCTGTTGAGTTTCCGCAACTGGAGGCATTTTGACCAAAATCTATTGAGTCTTTTTGGCTTCACCCCTAGAATCTTTAGCCTGCTTTCTAGAAAACATAAGCATGCTTGTGCACGGGAATTGTCCCTTCCAGAAAGACACCTCAGAACTGCTGTACCCTTATTTCATGTTACAAAAGAGCAGGCTGATAACTCAACAGCAGGGAAAGGTAAAAACCTGCAATGACATGGCCACTTCCCGTGTGGCAGCACACAGAACTTGTGTCACGAGGCCTTGCATCATTAGAATCAACCACAACACTCTCAACACCCTGTGCCTACCTCCGATGGTCAATTTGGCTTCTCTGTGGTGAAACACTGATTTTGTATTGCAAGCATTGGTACCACCTTTTTTTCCATCCATCACTGAGGGTGGGAATTGGTGCCACTTGACCCTTTGTAGGTATGAAGCAAAATTCAACCAAAAATGAAAAACCGTATGCTCTCAAGAAAAGCCTACTGCGGCAACGGAACACAGAGAGAGCGGAAGGCAGCAGACGCATTGGAGGACCCAGGGGAAGCCTCCCAAGTAGCTCCACAGAGCAGAAGGAAGCCCAGCACAGTGGGGAGGGAGAGCCTAAGGTGCTGGTCCAGAAAGATCTGTGTGATGGTGGGAGGATGCTCCTCAAGTCGGCAGGGACGGTTCCTGCAGCTGGGAGAGGACAGGCTTTCCCAGGAAATGAAAAGGAAGTGTCTAGAAAGGCTGAGAAAACACCAGCTTCTTGGAAAGAGGAACTGCGAAAGTTACTTCTGTCCCTGCGAAGAAGCCAGGAAAAGGGCTGCCAGGCAGTGGGGACCTGCAGAGGGAGGGACCACAGCGGGCAGGACCCACCTCAGCAACTGCTCTGGACTTGGCCCCCATAAGAGGACAAAGCCAGAAAACAGCATTCACTGGACATGCCCATGAAACCCAGGGGGACAGCAGAGGCTTCCACTTGGGGAAATAGAACACATGGATATTTTTGATTGCAAAGATTTGTGATGAAACTACTGTCCAGCTGCAGGTAACCATCCATTCAGGGCAGGCTGGTGAGAATCTCACTGTGCATCCAGAAGGAGGCTCACAGAAGTACCATCACGCCCTGTGCTCCAGAGCTTCCCCAGATTCACAGTGGCTCCTTGTACCCTCACGACAGCCTCGTGGGCTGAGCTGTAAGAGCCAGGACAACAGAGGGTCATCATGGGCAATTGACTCACCTGGCACCCAGCACTAATGTGGGTCAGTGTCCAGAGCTAAACCCGTCTTTTGACTCAGTGCCACCCAGCCTGTGCCAACAGTCCTGTTGGAACACCAGAGGAAAGGAGGGGCACCCTGCTGGGACAAAAGCAAGAAGCCAAGACTACCAAATCTACTCGTAAAAGTGCAGGATCCTGCCAAGCACAGCGCTACTGCCTGCGATTCTGGCAACTGGGGAAGCTGAGGCAGGAGGATCACAAGTTTGACGCCAGCCTCAGCAACTTAGTGAGACCCTCAGCAATTTAGTAAGACCCTGTCTCAAAATAAAATGGACTGGGAATATAGCTCAGTGGATAAAGCATCCCTGGTATTCCTCGATACCAAAAAAAAAAAAAAGGCGGGGGGTGAGCAAGATGCCCAGTTAAATCTGAACCCCAAATAAGCACCAAGTGATTTTTAGTATAAGTCTACCCCATGCATTAGGGAGGATACACTTATGCCAAAGGTACTCATTATTTGTCTGAAAGTCAAGTTTAACTAGGTATGTGCCATGTTATCTGGCATCCCTGGTGAAGTTGAATGCTGATCCTCCCATCTTCCTTCTAACCCATGGGAGAAAGCCCTGGAACAGGTGAAAACCTCCCATGACAGGCCGGTCCCGAGGCAGGCTCTGCAGGGCACTCAGTCCTCTGCCATTATCTCACCCCATCCTTCCTACAGAGCTAGGGCACAGGCTTCATTGTCCCACATCACAAACAAAGGAAACTGTAACTGAGTGAGAAGTGACTTAGGAGAGTTGGTGACAGAGCCAGGACAAGAGCCCCACGTCTGTGTCCCAGTCTGAACGGAGAAGCCGTGTCCTGACTGGTCTCCACCCAAGGAACTGAGCACACAGAACTCCTCTTCAAAGCCCAGCTGCAATTTCATTTCACATTTTGAATCCAACAGCATGAAAACACAAGCTGTCCAGGTGGGGTGGGCATCTTATTCTTCAGTCTTGGTGGACACTCAGTCTTCAAAGCAGCCCTATGGCAAAGGGAGCAGGCAGACTGTGGGGTCCAGGGCCCCTCCGAAGGCCCAAAACCTTATAAGAGAAAACATCTGAAAAGAAATTTTAGAACAAGGGAGGCGGATTATTCTCATTTCCATATTGCAGATCTATTAATTTAGCCTGTAATCTTTGTCCAGGTGCATAAATGGATCGAATACTCCTGCCGTCAAAGCTGCATTTCCTTAAAAGGCAAAGATAATGTGGGCTGGGTATTCTTTTCCTACACATAATTCATTTAAGTCAGAAATGTTCTCAAATGGCTTCTTTTTTTTACTGCTCTCCAAGTTTACGTGCACCATGATCCAAGAAGATATAAATTACCACTGGGAAAAGGGGGCAGGCTGCTCCCTCCCAGGGCACAAACACCGGGATTTCATTTTCCTGATACTTTTATTTTGCTGCTAATAAAATTGGGTGGTTAAACCTCCATGGTGGAGTATGAATATAACACCAGAGTTAAGCTTTAACACCAGCAAAAACTCTATTAAAATGTTGCCCCAGAGACTGTGAATTTGAATTCTGGCACTGCGGGTCCGGTTGGGCCTGAAAACTAAGGAGAGGAAGTCCCTAAGTCTTGCTGAGCAGGCCACACACAAGGATTTTTTTTTTTTTTTCCTTTAGACTAATTTCCTTATGGAGACAAAAAAAAAAAAAAAAAAAGAGGAAGAAAGGCCTCAAAATTCTAGCCTACTCCTGAGAAGAAATGAGCTGTGAAGAAGCAGAGCCCAAGCCCCTGCTGCCCGTGTGCCTGCCCAGCAGAGGGAGGCCCGCAGGTCAGGGCCGGCCGGAGAGGGAAGGAGCAGGGTGGCATTCCAGGTCTACCTTCAGATGCGCCTGCTTCACAGAGCGGTGGGAGTGGCGCAGGCTGGGGAAACACACAGCATTCACCATCACAAGGAGCGGGTGGAGCATCTGGGTTCTAGAAACTTCTCCATCTTGGGCACATTGGCCACTGACCACCAGCCAGTCTCCTCATCCATGAGATGCAAATCACAGTCCAAGGTGATTGGGAAGGTCATGATTTCAAAAATACAAATCCAAAAAAGTTTTTCAGGCATCTTGATATGTCAGCAAGGGGGTTATTTATGAACACAAGAACACTTGTATTCTGTGTTTGTAGAACGAGTTTACTCCTCCTCCTCCTTTTTACTTATTCTTAATGCTAGAAATTCCCTTTAAAATTGGGCTGGGAATAAAAAGTCAGTTATGTATTTTAATCAGTAATAATGGTTTAAAATTTTATTTGGAAACATAACACTTGTCATATCAACAAAATGCAAGAATTCCAAGAACCAGCATGATAAAAATTGTTTTAAATTAACTCAGTTTGCATTTTATATTGTATAACTGATAGAATAAAAATTAGTAAAAATTTAGTAGAACTAGTAAAAAAAAACTTAAATGCAACAAAGGTCTTGAAAATTCTTGGGTTACTAAGAGTAAGAACAAATTAGAAGGCAGGTGACAACTGACAGCCCTGTTATCAAACTTCTAGATGGAGACGGTGCTGACAATATCCATGTTCCAGCAGGCTTGCAGAACGACTGTTCAACATACATTTTACTAACACAATCGATGAATTTAGCAAAGATGTGTTTAAGAAGAGAGTATTTGAGGATTAGGAGCAGGTTTTAGAAATGAAATGGAGGATAAGCTAACAAATCTATCAGAAATAAGATCAACAACTTAAAATTTAAACCAATCTTGAGCATATATTTGAACTTGGATATGCAGAAATGGTGCACAAGTCCCTAAGGTTCAATGATGCACTCAGAGGATCAAGAGCCCTATAGACAGTTAAATTACTCAGAAAGCCAGGGAATTTATCAAACATGAATTTCAAAGTGGATTCTGGCCTCCAGGAAAAATGGAAGTGCCCATTAATGTACATACAAAATAAATGTTGTCTGCAAGCTCTTTCTACTATTTATTTTTTGACCACAAATTGGCTGAGGGTTTTTAATTTACATAAGGTCAGACAAAGAGTCCTTTCCCTTCGATAGAAGTGTTCTGGGTCCAAGTTATGCACAACTATTTACAAATACTAAAATATTGGTGGCCTAACAGGCACAACACAAAGAAATAATTTGCACCACTTCGCATCTCTTGGTGCATTATTTAAAACCAACCCCAATTTGAGAATGTTAACATTAAATAGGTTTCACACATGGAGGAAATTCGTACAAAGCCATCATACATTATGAATGAAAATTATAACAGTTCTGCTGAAATTTGTTAAAGCAGATGCACTGAAGTAGAATGAACACCAAGTCTGCAAGGGTCCTTAGAAACATAATAGTATTTAGCTCATAACCTCAATATTTATTTTATTGATCAAAAGAAATGTTAACTTCATCTACTGTTGACAGATAATTTGTCAAAAAATGTTTTAAATAACAATACTTCATAGCCAAGGTGGCTCAGGAAATTAGTCAGTGGCCTTTGGGCCACAGGCCTTGAGCCTGAGCTGCCCCCAAGGAAGGGGTTTGAGCATCATTTATAAGAGGACTGGGCCCAAACCTGGGAGGGAAGGCAAGATGGCAGCCAGGCTGGGCTGAGATGCAAGTGGACGCCCAGGGGCTCCCTTCACATGGCGACTCCAATGCCACACTGCTTCTTGACCATGAAGAGTTGACATCCAAAAGAATAAGGACTCCTCTTTCTGAGATGATCCCTTGGGTGCACCAGGCCAGAGTGGGGAAGCGCACCTCGGGGGAGGTCGGGGGGGACTTGGCCACTACACACTTGGTGCCCTATCAGAGAACATCCCTCTGACTGCTTGCTCTCTTCCACTCAAATCTCCCAACTCCTGGGTCTCTGACTTCCTGCTTTCCATAAACTGAGTCCTCCTATCTTACACATGGTTATCCCTCTATCCGTGCAGCCACTACCCCACTCCTGCCTGGACAGCAAAGCCACAAACTGCAGGGTCCTGGCCCTCCAACCCACATCTTCCTATAAATGAGCCCCAGATTCACATTGCCTGCTTCTCCTGGTTACGTGAGGGCTCTCCACAGGGCCTTAGGAGACTGTGCTCAGAGGACTGAGGGGAGGTCACTCAGGGCCCTCCCCAGCTCCCTGTGGAACAGGCAATTGGTCACGATGCTCTCAGGTGTTCCTTCTGTCCCAAGAACCTTGGAAATTATGTTGTTCAACGCTCACTCTGCCTCCCCCAGAACAGGAATGTACCAAGGCCCTTTTTGAAGATGGGAAACAAGAACCACTTACAGCTATCATCAAGCGACGCAAGGAACCATGCTTGGGGGGGGGGGCGCGGGAGGACCGCTTGCCTGGACAGTGCCGCTGACCACCGCTGCTGGCTCAGCCTCAGCTGCTGCTACAGGGCAGCGCTAGGACATCCATTTTCTGTCACCTCAAGAGTTCAAAATGAGTCCCTCTGTGGGATATGTGGCCCCAGTGGCCCTGTGGACACACAGGGACAAGCATGTCTGGCCCTCGATGCTCAAGAGTGTTCTGCTCACAAGTGCTCCCAAGGCCAACCCAAGGTGAGTGGTACATCTTTCCTCTGGAGTGTGCTGCCCCAGTGGAGACTTGGCTTCACCCTCCAGTTCCAGCCCCCACCCAGGCCCCAGCATACTGTGCACAGTGCCCTGTCCTTGGCAGGTCCTCATGCGGGGGCCCTCGGTTCCTCCAGGAATGTGTGAAGGAGGAGTGGCCTTCTTGGGGAGCGGGATCCTGGAAGGCGGCCTTTCTCCCACCCTCCATGCACTAGGTGCTCAGGACAATCTGTGAACGATCTTGTACACTCCTCCCAGATGGACCTGCCTCCTCCTGGCTCCATGCTGACCAAGTGCTCCACCTGGGCCAGCAGAGGCCAGCAAGTTACACATGTCCATGGTCCAGAGCCAGCTCTTGGACATTTCCTGCTAACGTGCACTGTTAGTCAGCTAGGGCTTCCACAGCAAACACCAGAGACGGACCTAGACCACAGTAACCGTGCCTCCATTCTGGCTGGAGGTGGGTGTCCGGGTGTGGGCCCGGCTGGATGTCTGAGGTCTCTCCTGGCTTGGAGGCCGCTGATCTGTGTGTCCACACATGTTCATCCCCTTTCTTAAAAACCAGACTGGACTAGGATGCACCTGATTTTACCCTGATCACCTCTCTAGTGGCCCCATTTCCACACACAGCCACATCCTGAGGGAGAGGGGCTGAGGACCTCAACATATTAACCCTGGGGCCAGATTCAGCCATTCCACACAAGAACCTGGCTTCCTGCTCCCAGGAGGGAGTTGCTCTCCAGCCCATTTACATTATGGGAAGTTCACCCCAAGCTGGCTTCTCACCTGGAGACAGATCTGCCCACAGAGGACAAGTGGTAATGCCTCAGCAGAGGACCTGGGGGTCCCACCGAGCACACACGGCAACCCAGGGGGCTTGTTCCCTGCACAAAGCCCTCTCATAAGCGCCCAAGTCTTTGATCCTCCAACTTGCTCTGCATGGGAGGCTGGGGAGGTATTAATCAATGAATGCAGATTAATTTATGAGATGAGGAGAGGCAGAGCAAGCTGCCCAAGGTCACACAGCTAATTACAGCCCACGCCTTGCGACGAGGCGAGGCGCTCCTGCAGTACCCCTTGCTGTCCCCTGTGCAATAAGAGAGGCCTGGGACACCATTCACAGCGGCTCCCTTGGCCTGCAACACGTTCATCATCTTGCCTGAGTCACGACCTGGCCTCCCCACAAGATCGTATCACAATGAAAACACCTCGCACAGGTGGTGAACTTGATTTATTAAATTTTCTCAGCTTCATGTATGCGGAAGTTCCTCTGCACAGGAAAATCTCCTAAATATTGAAAACATATGTACATGGGACAAAGCATGGGGGGGCATTTATTATAATCTATCGCACATGATAGATGCTTTTTTAACAAAGTCAGTATGAACTTTCCACATTAATCAAAAGTGGATGCTGTGTGATTCTGTATAATTAACCAGGAAGTCACATCATGAGTGATAAATATCAGATGGCAGACTAAAGCCAAGGAACGTCGACCTGAGTGCTGGTGAGCAACCTGGGGTCCTGGTGGCCCACAATGCAATTATTACTCAGTTAATTGAAGGGTCAAGTTTCCCAAAGATTAGTAATTAGACTGCAGTGGTCTGCTCCTCAGAGGCTTGACAAGTGCCCAAAGCATCCCCTTTGGGCTTCCTGGACTTCTGGCTGAGAACCCCAGACCTTTGCATTGCTGTAGTCCTTGCAGAGCCAAGACCGGAGGAGAGAACAGTGCCTGTGGGACCCAGCACCTGAGAAGTCTCTGGGAGGAAGGCGCCTGACACAGCTTGACTCAGCTGATGAGGGCGTCTCTGCCACATTTGCATTGAGTGGCTGGCAGCTGTGTGGGTCACCACCACTTGGAAACTGTGAGACAAAACATACCCTCACAAGTCCAAATATCCATGTCCTCTGTGCCTTTTGCTTAGGTCCTCATTGGACTCCAGCAGGTTAGAACTGCCATCAACTGCAGCAATCTCACTCCTCACCTGGTGATTAAGACCCTCCACAAACTTTCAGGAGATGCCTCCAAAGCACCTGCATCTCCCAATGTTTGGGCTGGCTCTGGGGAGGACTTCCCAGTCCACAGCCTTCCTCCTGCTCCCTTGCTACCTGCACTCTTATCCATTCCTCAGAGCTGAGCTGAATGACCTCCTGGTTCAAAAGTCCTTTTGTTCAATCTCGAATGCCCAGCAACACCTGCCTCTCTGCACCAGCAACACTGGATGAATGACCGCTCCCTCCAGCTGTGCACCACAGGTGTGGACCCGCCTTTCCTCTGCCTCTGGAGACTGGGTGCTGCTTACAGGTAAGCTGGTGTCCCTCCATCCTGCACCTGCACTCACCCAGTCCGACACTCCTAGGTGGGAGGAAATGCCAGTGAACTGGAGGTATGGGTGGGGACCGAGAGATCCCGTGCCACCCAGAACATGTGACGGCAGATTGAGCGGAGTAGCAACGGGATCACGGCAGGCAAGAGTCACGAGGAAAGGGAGAGGGGAGAGAGGCCAGTGGCAGAGGATGGGCTCCCCAAAGAGAAGCCAGAAAGAGAAGATGCCCCCTCATGAGTCAAAGGGGCTTGGGATCCTGGGAGGCCCAGAATTGGAAATGCCCTGAGCTTCCCACAGTAAGAGCTGGCTACGACCCCCCAGTGAAATGCTCCAGGTTCCCATCAGAACAGAGAGCAGCATGTGCTGTGCAGCGTGTGCTCTGCAGCATGGAAAACAGGCAGGGGACGGGTGCCCAGGTAAAGGTGCACACAGTGGGCTCACCGGGTCAGGATCACGGTGATTTTTTACTTTACAATTTCTACTTTTCTGTGTGCTCCAATCTTTCTGGAATGAATACACAATGTGGGAGTGGAGGAGGGGAGAGCAATGGTGATTTTGTCTTTAGCTCTGTCTCAGCAAGAGGGAGCACTGTGAAACCCAGGGGACTGGCTGCTCTCCGTGCCAGAGCACACCGCAGGCAGGACAGGGGGAAGGCCAGGGCACCAGGACGTCCAGCAGCAGCGAGCTGAAATAGAGAGCCTTTCATAAGAGACAAAGAGGACACATGGCTAGACACTCCAGCCCCCCCACTCCTCCCCCCACTTCCTGATCTCCAGCCCCAGGGTCCTTAGCCCAAAGCCTGGACCAAGTCAGGCGTCACTCAAAGAGTCGCCACCCACCTTCCCTGTCCACCTGGCTCCAGGTTACCACCTTGTTCCTACAAGGTGCAGCTACAATAGGGAGCAGAGCCACCGGCAGTTCTGCACTCACACTCAGGTCTCCTCCTGAGAACTTAATGTCTCTGTCAAAATCCTGTTGGAAGCAGTGACCCAGAGGAAGGAGCTCCCCATCCCAGTGCCAATCCCCGGTGGCCAGGCTCCTTTAGTCACCATTCCTGTGCAAGAGCCAGCTGTGGCTGTACCCTCCGCCCCCTCAGGACCTGGAAGAAGGCCTCACCCTACAGGGGCACCTTTGCACCTCTGGATGGAGCAGCTACTTCTCAACGCACTTGGAAGAGCCCTCGCGAGCAGGAGAGACCAGGCTTTCCATGGGGCATGAGTCAGGGCCCCTCTCTGGCATCGCTGACCAGTCCCCCCATGCCCCTAAGCAGCATCAGATTTCAACCCCAACCACACCAGGATCAACGGCACCGAGGCGCACGGTGTTTTCCATCTTGTTTGCATTCCCTCTCCTTGTCTTTCAGGGTAAACAGTTGATGTTGTTCTAAGAGGTCAGTTTTAGATGCCGGAGCACCACCAAAGTATTTAGTTTTTAAAATGACACCACTGTTTAAGACCCAGGAATTTTCAGAATGTATGATTTACTGTTGTGGCACTCCATAGGACTCATTTCCTGCCTCCAGGGGAACTCGTCAAAGTGTTAGATAAACATGACGTCTGCGTCTTGCTTTCTTTCCAAAAGCGCAAGCACTGCGCGACTCTAATGGTTAAATACTGCGCCTCACACAACTGAGCCACTGTGTCACACTTGCTTCTTTCCCGTGGCTTCATTTCATGTATTAATTATTTTGTGTTCAGACAAAGACTTTAATTAGGAGTCATAAAGGGTTTCTGAAGAGTGAATAAGTAGTTCCATCCGCATTAAACTGATAATAAACAGACATTTCTAGAACAAGAAGCTGCCCGTGTGCAAGCCTTAACTAAGCCTGAATCTATTAACCACTAACTAAACTCAGACTCATAAAATATTGTTTGGGGTTGTTACATGACAGTAAAAATGATTCAGATCGCCTTTAGGTCCTTAAAGAGGAAATAAATTAATTGAAGTTTGGTGGATATTAAAGGTTGAAACTTGTTTCTGAATGTGAAAAATTCAACCAATATTATCCTAAGCTCCTAAAGCTGATGATTAAAAATTGTTTGGCTCTTTGAAATGACAGTACAAAAGCAAAAAAATTGAAATATAATGTCTTTTTAAGGAGAAGCAGCAAATGTGTGTGCACTTGATTACAATGAATCTGGGGGAAAAAAGGGAAGTAGAGAAAGTTAACTCTGCACGTTAAGCTACGGCTCCCTCTCCACTGTAGATGTGGGAGCTACATCACAGGGGTCGCCTCCTCCTCCAGGCTCTGGGAAGGCTGCCCTCAGCCCAGCCAGAAGGCCGGGGGCTTTCCCCTCCGGGTCCCGTGCCCGCTGCTTGCCCATGGCCGACCTCATGTTCATTGAGCCCCAGCGCTGACCGCTTTGCCAACTGCTAATCGAGAGTAGTCTGCTAGTGTCATAGATTCTCAGAACCAGAGAGATTCTTAAAGAGCATCCTGCCAAGGTGTCCCAGTCGGAGAGCTGTGTGACCTTAACCCTGGCCTCCTGCTTAACCAGAATTCAACACGGGTCACCTGCTCCCTCCAGCCAGTGTACCACCGCTGCGCCATGTCCCCAAGTTCCTGTTCCCCCCAGCCCCACTCCCTAGGGAGGCTGCACTGACTGTGGTGTGGGCCTTGGAGGGCCTCAACCCTGCCTTATTGACCTGTGCATACCCAGTGCAGCACGGAGCAGGCACCAAGTGGGCATTCACTCAAAACTTGTACAAGGGAGGGCAAAACAAAAGGCACCAGTGTCCTCCAGCGTCTGGTGACAGTTTTGGCTGAATACAGGTGGAAAGGGGTCCCGACGTCCGAGTCCACCCTGAGATCATCACCCGTGTCTCCAGGTCATCTGGCCCTGGCTTTTCTCCTGAGGAACAGATTCTTCCTTGTGACCTTGTGTCTGCCTTGTGCCCCTGACATTTGGGCCAAAATTGATTGCGGCAAATAGGGTATTCCAAAGGGCAGCCTTTGGTAGGCTGGGCACTAGTGACCAATGGGCTAAGACCTCCTGGCCTGAGCCTATGGCCACATGGGGGCTCCAAGTTGGTGAGGACAGCCACCCCCCCAGACCTCTCATTGAGAATTCCCCTAGTGCAAAGGTGGGCTGCACAGGCGAACTGGCCTGGCCTGGGGGCTGCAACATCCAGGATCACCTGCTGTAGGGTCTCCAGGGAGCCAGTTGGACCTCTGGCCACAGAGTGAGGGCGGGCACTGCCTGCTCAAGGTCCTCAGTCCCTAGAGCTTCCCTGCATGGCCTATGTAAGAATAGCCTGTCAGTCATGTCATCCCCAATTTTGCCTTAACTCTAAGTGCTTTGAAGACTTCATTTCTGATGCAGGAACCCCAGAAACAGGTAAGGATGGGGGGAAGACAAGAGTAGGCTGCCTCCCAACCCTCGAGCCCTCCTAAACCAGGGCCTCAGTCTCCACCAGCCAGCCCCCACCATTCTCCACACCCAGCATGGCCTCTTTCCCCTACCAGCACCTTCCTGACGGACAAGCAGCTGTCCTACTGTGTGCCTGTCCTCCCTCATCTCAGGCCACTGTCTTCTCAGAACCCAGGGCTCCTGTGGCTTTGATTCCAAGTCACCAGGATCCAGACCCACCCAGAGTTCTAGAGAAGAGCATTCCCCAGAAAGTTCTGTGCACAAAGACAGCCCTGGCTGAGCAGCCAGGGTGGCCATGGCACCTGGGCAGCTGGTGATTCAGAAGCTCAGCCACCACGCATCTATGCATGGGAAGGAGGATGCTAAGTGCATTTCTGCTCCTGGAAGAGAACCCCGGTCTTCACCTCTCCCCAGAAGTATGGATTTCCAGGGAGCCTGATAGGAGCCAATCAGGAACAGTGCCTTGTGATTGGATCACGAAATGCCGAGGCCATCAGCAGAGACGTGTTTCACAGGAGGAAGAGCTCTGAACACAATCTGAGAAGCCTGGGTTCCAATCCCAGGCCAGCTACGTCCTGGTGTTGTTCCTGAGACAAGGAGTTTGACCCAGCCTTGTCCTGAATGAAAAACAGGCTGTGCTGACACCACAGCGAGGAGGGGAAGAAACACCTTTAGGAACAGCCCACCCCAAGCCTCACCGGACCCCTGTGGGCCTCCTCAATCCTCATGGTGGGCCACCTGCTTGCAGCTAGAACATGGAAGGGAGCCCACTCCCATGACTCTGAACCCATCCTGCAGAAGCAACCTCATGAACACACACAGATAACAAACGTAGATGCTCAGGACAGTGATTTTGTTGAGGTGAAAAGGGCAGAAACAACCTGAGGGGACTGAAAAGAAAAAGTCACACAGCGATCACGAGACCCACACGTGCTGGCCAGGAAGAGTCCTGAGTCCACGCGAGCAGAGGCCGGCGTGCAGACCAGTGCACACTGAGATCCGATTGGTTCAGAAAGACAGAGGGGACAGACGAAGCAGATGATGAAACAGCGCTCCTAGATACATCATTGGGTAGAAAGTAAGCTTTGAATGTTAAATCTGTTTCACTGTATGAATATTCCAGGTAAGATCTAAAGCCAGAAGAAGACTTTCCTTCCATCAAAGCAAATCTTGGCATCTGTCCTCAACCAAGAGAGAGAACAGATCCAACGTGGGAAATCTAATGGTGATAAACCACAGTAGGGGTGAGGGGGGCGAGAGAAGGAGAGTGTGAGAACAGACAAAACCCAGGGCAGGACGTATTCTCTAGGAGCTAGACAGTCACACGCCGCTGTCTTTGTGTCTGTGAGCCATTCGGGCTGTAGCTAAGCCCTAAGGACACCTGGCACACATGAGCAGCAAAGAACCAAGTGGGGCACACACATAACTGGAAACTAGAAACAAAGACCAAAAACTAGTGAGTAGAATACGGTGGTGGACGTGTTCAGAGGAGATGGCCGCCAAACGCTTGCACCATGGATTCATCTCCAGTCGGGTGAAAATGTCTGTGGGTCCCGAGAACCAGGGTAAAGCTGCATGTGGTTCCACTTTCATGGGCAAATCTGAAGCCAGGTGGTTCTGGAAAGCGCTCCCACAGCCCTTGCCCTCCTGTGGTTTCTCCGGATGCTTCGGATGTTTTCCTAAAATGAAATTGCAAACATGAACCTCTTGTATGCAAGCAAACTTTCATACCAAGTATGCCAATTACAGGCTGTCATTTTCCCTCTGTAAGCCCCAATTTTTAGCCATAAAAAATGTGCTTATGATACAAGTTTTTGAGCTCAAAAGAACCAATTTGGGGAGGGGGGGATTTGCAAATGCCTTCTGAGCTCTCTTAGGGGAAAACAATCAGATACAAATCAGACAATTCTGGTTTTGATCATGATTCAGTGATTTTTCTGTCCTCAAATAATTTCTAAGATTTTTTTTTAAATCTTACATTGTAAGATAATCTTTGTAAAGTTATGGGTAGAGAGTTTTAAGAGAGAAAGAGAAAAGAGTGAGTGAATGGGGAGGGGAGCCAGGATGTGATAAAATAAAGCAAATAGAAGACACAGGAAGTGGCTTCACACTGCTTGGGAATGGGTCCCTACATGCAGAATGAAAAGTCCACCCCTCCAAGCCACACACAGTCCCCAACACCTGGGCACAGCAGCACTGGCAAACAATAAATAGGCTTTGAACCCAAACTCAAGCTTGTCTGCTGTTAGGAGTTCCAGCCATGTTCTTCACACTGCTCAATAGAGGCTTTCTGTGTGGCTTAATACAGCCATCCCTCCTCCTAACAGCCACACACTCTAACTTTGACATATTAGAAGATACAAGATCTACAGGGAAATGTAGAATCAAGAGCCATAGACACTGGGTTACAGTTCATGAGAATTTGCAATTTAAGTATATGATGACGGAAACAGAGATGGAGATGCATTGGGAAACGTGTCTTTCAGCTGCTACATCTACAAGTAGGTTAATTAAGTCACCGACGTGCTGCAGAGAAGTGTAAAACACAGCAATGGAGTGAACCCTGCCCAGGGTTACGCAATTTATAACCCACGCCGTCCTCAGAGGAGCCGCACGCCTGCCCAGCTCTCGAAGACACAGCTCTAAGGAGCCCAGCTGCAGAGGAGGGACAGGGTAACCCAAACCCTTCCTGCCACACCACTGGGGTCATAGACTGGGCGCTGTCCTTCAAGAGCCTTGCTAGGGAGGAAGGGAAGAGGCCATGGGGCCAGGGCTGCAGGCTGACCCTGAGCAGCAGCTTTCCAAGCCAAGCTCACCCTGCTCAGGAGTGTGGAGAACAGTCTGCACCTCCAGGAGAAAGAAGGCGCCTGGACTCCAGGCTGTGTTGCCCCTCCAAGTCCTGAGCCTTTCCCTCAATAGATGGAGGACCCCTAGCTTCCATCCAGAAACAGGCCAGCACTCAGGCCCCACACTCAATGCACACCTCTAACAGCACCAGAACTGCAGCCTGGCCACCCTCCCATTTCCAGTTTTGAATTAAACCACAGCGGAGCTTGGGTCCTCACCCACCTGTTGCACCTGGGACAGCCAATGTGCCTCTGCAGTTGCTGACCAGAGTCGTGCACCTGTCCTCCGGAGGCATCTGAAATAGCCCGGGAAGGTGCTCTTCCCAGCCCTCCCCAATCTGGTCTGCCTAATCCTTACTCCCAAGGAGTCTCCATGAGCCAGGGACAACCAGAGCAGAGCCCCCCAGTGTCCTCACATCCTAAGGAGAAGGAGCAGGGTTAAACTGTAAAATTGCCAAAACCCAGTGATCCTCCACGGAAATGAGAAACAGAGGGATTACTCTTCTGATGGATCACCTGCCGCAACACAGCCCATCCTGTCCAGGACGCTGGTGGGCCCTAAATGCCAGCAGCTACATGTGCCATGAGAAGGTGCCTACCCCTTTCAACCAAATGTGCCTAAGACAGATGTGAGTGTGAGGCCCCAGCCCCTTCTCCCTGATCCTTCTCCCTGCCCCCTCCTCCACCACCCACCTGCCCTGTACCATCTGTCCTCCTTCTCCTTGAGCAAACAAAACCCCTTGCTTAGTGGCAACAGCCCCAACTCAGAGCCAACTTGGCCAGCCCAACCACTTGCAGGTACATGGGGCAAGTCACTGAGCTGCTCCAACGTGCGTCTTCCCTGCAGGATCAGGCTGATGCTGCACACTTATGGGACTCTGCAGGATTGAGGCACAGAAAGGTGCTCAGCAAGGAGCCGTGTAGGACACACCAGAGCCGAGCAGGTTCTGTATGAAAGCACTGGGCAATCTCTTTGTTCAAGGACTGCATATATCAGCTCTTGAGAGTAGGAAACGTGGCAGTTCAGCAAGCTTTATTCCAGATGCCGAGACAGGCTGGAAATGCCCCCACGCCAAGAGATCCATGTCCTGATCCCTGGAACTGTGGCTGTGACCTGATATGTCAAAATTAACTTTGCAGGTATGATTAAGTTAAAGATCTTTAAATAGATTATCCCAGGTCATCTGGATGGCACAATCACAAGTGTCCTTTACAGAGATGGAGGTAGATTTGACATAGAAAAGAAGGCTCATGGGAAAGATCCTTCCCTGGAGCCTGCAGAGGGAGCACCACCCTGCCAACACCTCGATTCTGGAGGAGTTCCGGCTTCCAGAACTGTGATGGAAGCAACCCACTAGCAATCACAGACACTCACATCGACAGCCCCCTCACGCATCACACCTCCCAGAGGAGAAAACAGAGCCTGACTCCCGGACCACTGAGATGAAAACCTTTTGCTTTTGTGAGTTTTTTGTTTGTTTGTTTGTTTTTAATGTGTTAGTTACAAAACCACCACTACAACCTCCCTGTGTCCACCTGGGATTTCAGAACAATGCAGGTGTATCTAAGTATCCAGGGTTCATTGAGGAGAGGACCACAATTTATTGTCCAAATGAGGACAATGTGTAGAACCAACAAGAGGCCCAGAAGTAACTACCCAGGAGCCTACCTGCCCCAACCACTAGGTGGCACTCCTCAGACTCCACACCCACAAACCACCTGGCACAGTCAGCCTGGGGCTAATAGTCTGGCTGCAACCGGCTCCCTGACCACACTTGACTGCAAGGCAGCAGGCATGCCCACTGTGTGGTGCAGGGTACACTGTGGGTATATTTGGTAAACGAGCAAAACGTTGTCAAAAAAGAAAACCATAGAGTGTGAACTCATAAGGCCAGGGAGCCAGCGCTGCAGGGAGCTTCCACGTGCGGGTTCCTGTGGACATAGGCACAGCATGCCTTCTCCTAGAGCCACACAGATGTAAACACAGGGGGTGCAGACGATATCAGGAACACACAACGGAAGTCACCAAAATCAAGCATTTTTTCTTATAGAAAAAAACAACTTGAATATCACAGCCCCCAGAAAGACGAAGCCAACAGGATGATCCAGCACATGCTGGGCACCCCTGAGTGGCCCTGCGCTGCCACAGCAAGAAGACAAGTTACGCAGCATTTGACTCTCACAGCGACATGGCCAGGCCCCCACACCAGACAGGAGAGGAGCAGAGGGACACACACGTGAGCAGGAGGCCGCGGCTGCCTGGGGCGGGAGCAGGAGCTGAATTCCTGTGAAAAGGCAGCCAGAGCTGGAGCCAAGACCCTGCGGGAAGGCGGGAATGGGGGCGCGCCCCTCCATCCACGCCAGAGGAGCTGGAAGAGACCCAGGTCAACTCTCGCACCTCGTCGCCTGGTGACCCCATCAGCAATGCGCCCAAGGCCAGGGCAGAGCGAAGCTCCAGTTCCACAGCAGCCACACGGGCTGTGCCCAGGCCCTGGCCAGACACCAGAGAGGGAGGAAAGGAGAGAAGACAGAAGGCAAATGCAAGCCACAGGGCCACACAGCCTCCCTCCCCAAAGGCCATGCACCACACTCCCAAAACAAAGCTCAGACACAGGACAGGATGAACGTGCCGGTGTGGACTCCCTCCAGCTACCACGCAGCCTGTGGCGCCCTACCATCGGCACGTGTAGAAGTGCTGAAGGACACACGCGTCCACTCCATCAGTAACGACAAGCCCAGAGGAAATAAGAAGACAGACCCTCAGAACAGCCTAGAAAAGAAAGACGTGGTCACCGAAAGCATGAACTCCAGTGAGAATGTCGTCCACAGCAAAGAGTAAGAGAGAACGCAGACCTGAAATCACGCCAAGCTCAGAGGGCGGCGGCGAGTGTTTAAGGTCGGAGAAACCCGTTACAACACACGGGCGGTAGGTTGAGAGCTCTGAGACGCAGCAAACTGGAATTCTTCATGCTGAAAAGGAGACAAGTAATATCAGAAAATTTAAAGTGAATACTGACTAAAACTTTATAGAATTGAGAAAGACAAAGGTTCTCAGATTATAATAATAATCCACCAGAATAAATTAAAATATCTGCGCCTATAAATCTTAGAAAAAATCTAGAACATCAAAAATAAAGAAACACCCTCAAAAGCTTCTAGAAAAAATAAATGTTTGCCTATAAAGGAATGATAATTATAATGCCAAAAAATCTATCACCAGCCAGAGATTCCACAAGGCAAAGAAGCAATGTCTTCAAAGTGGTGGGGGGTGAGTTAACAGTGACCTTAACCAAAATTTCAAGCCAGTCAAACTATTAGTCAAGAGTAAAAACAAAAGTAAGAAAATTTCAGGCATAAAGATTCAGTGAATATACAACCTACATATCCTCAGTTAAAAAATAAAAACTGTGACAGCATGCATTTCAAGGAGGAAAAACGTAAATGCAAAGGAATTTAAAGTGAAGGAAAGCAAAATTGAGCACCCAAACTGATAAAACATATAACAGTAAAGTTAACTGTCAATTTATAAAATGACAGCCTTTTATGTTAAAAATAGTGATAAAACAATCTCTAAAAACAATACACAAGATAAAGGCTTGTTCCTCAGCTGCTAAAGTCCTTATGGTGGTCAAAAGAAAGGAAATCAGAGTACTGAACAATTCTAGCCTTTCTGAGAAAAATTTTAGTTAAATATTTTTAAAATTTAAGAATTGTTATTAAAAGAATAGAAATAATATATATCTTCCAAAGTAGAAGAAAAATATATAAAATAAAGCATTTTGTTAAATTTCAAGGCAATGAAAATAAGGCAAAGAAAGAGGGGAGATAGAAAGAGAAAATAAATGGTCAGTAAAAAAAGAAATTCATATTAACAATAAAATAAGGTAGTACATATATGAAGAAATATGTTCATTAATCACAATAAATATTAATGGGTTAAATTTATGTATCAAAGCTTATGTTATATGATTGGATTTGAAGAGTTTTAAGAACTCTAGGTATATGTGACTTCTAAGGATCATAAATAAGATGAAACCATGCAAAAAAAATTGAAATAAATAACAAGACAAAACATGTATATTTTATCCAAAAGAAAAATATATACTAGCTATATAATATGGAAAAAATAGCATTTAAAGTAAAATATTAATATCCATAAATAATAACACCCTATCAACAAAAAAATCATCAAAAAGACAAGATTTATAGCTTCAAAATCTGACATCAAGCTCAAACTGGCAGTATCACATGGATATGTTTTTTTAAATTCTCAATCATATTTGTAGACTAATGATAATATTTATAAATTAGTTTTTAAACTGTAAATAATAAGCAATTTCCTTACCTTGATAAAGGACACTTATTCAAAACCTATAACATCCATTACATTTAAGCTAATACTTCAAAAGTTCTGTTTAAAATCAAGGACATGAATGCCTGCTATTGCTATATATTTTTAATATTGCTTTAGAGGCACTAGCCAATGCAACAAGTAAAGAAAAATAAATCAATGTCTTAGAAATAGCAAAATAAGACATGATGTATCTGTTTATAAATTCAATAAAATTAATGGACAAATATTAGAAAAAATTTAGCACGGTAATTAGCTATGAAACTGTGATAGGCAGAATAACAGTCCCCAAAGATGACCACATCCTAATTCCCAGAACCCTTGAGTATACACATTTACATGGCAAAGGGACTTTAAGACTCTGATTAAGGTAAAGGATCTCAAGATGCAGAGAATATCCTGTATCATCTAAGGTGAGCCCAATCTAACTCATGCCCTCTTAAAGTATAGCTATGATAAGGGAAGAAGGTTGAAGAGATGCAATGTCACTGACCTTGAAGATGGAGAAAATTGGCATGATCCAAAGAATGTGAGTGGCCTCTAGAGAGTGGAGAAAATGAAGTGACAGATTCTCCCAGAGCCTCTTAAAAGGAATAGGATCCTTCCAGTATCTTCACCTTAGTCCAGTGAAGCTGTGTCATTCTTCTGACCTACAAAACCACAAGAAAAATAACTCAAGTTTTTTTAATACGCTAAGTTAACAATAAATTTTTACAGCAGCAATAAAAAAAGAACACACAAATCAACAAATAAAAATAAGCTCCAGCACCTCACATTCAATTGCACAATATCAATGCTAAAATTCCCATTCACAGTAGCAACAAATATAAAGGTTTCTTGGAAATAAACCTAAAAAGTATTTGTACGAGAACTCTTCTAAGATGTGTTCCTAAAAGATATGAAATATTTTCAAAGACTATAAAGCAAGACCTCAATAAATGACACAATGTATCATGGACATAATTTAGAACACTTCATGTCATACCTATGTCAAACCTGCCAAAATTAGTTCATAAAGTCAATGTAATTACAGTCACAATACCAAAAGCATTTTCATAAAATTTTACAAGTTTATCTTGAAATTCAAGTGAAATAGCATGGGGTCAAGAATAGTTGAGAGAATGCTGAGATAAATACACAACTGAGGGGGGGTCTCATATTGAGTCTATCCAAAGTCATATTAGATAAGGAGTGAAATCTCACCTCGGGGAGCCAATGGAACAGAACAGAAGCCCTAAAATAACAAAAACAGTATACTTCCCCTTCTATAAAGTTGAAAGAAAGACAAAGCTGAAGACTGCATTGAGGGCTGGGGTTGGGGCTCAGTGGTGGAGCACCTGCTTAGCATGTGTGAGGCTCTGGGTTCGATCCTCAGCACCACCTATAAATAAATTTTAAAAAATCAAGGTCTATCAACAACTCAAAAAAATTGAAAGAAATAGAGAAATTTAATTTTTAAAAAAAGACTGCATTGTGTAAGGATGTGCAGAAAACAGCAGATAACCCAGATGCCAGTTATTACAAAGTTTGTGAGGGGGGAGAAAGGGATGTGATCTAGAAGGGCCACAGGGTTTCCTAAGGTACCAGGTGTGTACTATGGAGCACAGCTGGTGGCTTAGTACTTTGCTTTCCTATTATATATTATTATACTTAATATTGTGTATGTCCCTCCTCTGTTTGTACAAACTTTACAGTAAAATATTTTAACGACGACCATAAAATGATAGCCTATTAAAAAATGAAGCTGTGACCATTGATTATTGATAAGAAAAGAATAAAATTAGATACTGCTAACTTTGTACACTCAAATGCCTCACAGATGGATTTAAGATCTAAATTTGGAAACTAAATCTTATCATTTTACATTAACATTTAGTAGGAGTGTTTAGGCTTTTGTGTCACAGAAAAGATTCTCAAACCACATAAAGTTCATAATATATGAAGTTTGAGATGAATGATTTTGGTAATACTGGGGTTGGGCCTGGAGCTCAGTAGTAGGACCCATGATTAGCATGGGTGAGACTCTAGGTTCAATCCCAGTACCAAAATTTTAAAAAATATGAATAAATCGAATAATGTTGCTGTTAAACATCCACATATCAAAAAGCAGTGAAATTAAGCAGAAGAACAAGCCATAGACTGGGGGAAAAGTATATATAATATGCATAAGAAATAAATTATAATACTCAGATATACATGTTCTATTTATTTAAAAAAAAAAAAAAACTTTAAATAAAAAAAGACATACCAAGTAGAACATTGACCAGGATCATGAGGGCAGTCTGCAGAAGCGAAATCTAAATGGCCAATAAACACAGACAAGATGCTGCAACTCAGAGTGGCTACAGCAGAGAAAACTAGAACACAGCTCCCAACCCACAGCCGTCCAAATGGCAGACACTTTAAATTCAACTTACAACTGTAAGTCAAGTACCCGGGAGGAAGAAGAAGGATCTCCATGCCATTAGTAAGAACACATGAAGAGATTTGCTTTTGGAGTGGCCTGGGACCATCTAACGGAGCTGACAGCATCTGACCACACAGCTCAGCAAATGCAGTTTTTTCGTGGAAACTCCTGCTCATGTGTACACGAGTATGAATGAGAGATGTTCAGGAACATTCAAGAGCCTATCATTGGTTACAGGATGAAATGGAAAATAAGCCAACTGTCCGTCAATAGCAGAATGGACAGATTGTATCAGCCATACAGCAACACAGAGCAGATGAACTAAATTAACTAGCATTACATAGGCAACCTCAAAAATACAATATGGAATGAAACGACCAAAACACAGACAACACACACAGACACGTTTTTAAATCTTCCAACCACCATGGACGACGTCACTGAAACATAAACAGATCCTAAGGTGTGAAATACGCGCAGAAATGAGAACACTGAGGGACTTAGCATTCCCACAAAGCTAAGACAGGTAAAGATGGCGAGTGCGTGGGGACTTGCCCATTGGTCTCTGTTCTTCCTGGAATGCTTGAAACAGTCCCTACCTTGAAAAAGTGTACTTCCCTAGAGAGAACCAAAGGCTCCCTGGAGAGAAGGTTTGTCTGTAGGAGCATCTGCCACTGCCCACACCCAACCCTTGGAAGTCACCCAACTCCCGGGACCCACAGAGACACAACCTGCCACTGAGCACCTGACCTGTATGGCTTCATAAGACACCAGATCACCCAATGCCACAGCCAGGGTGAACAAGAAGGCAGGATGACACAAATGTTTCCTCTAAAAACAGAAGGAAATGTTGCTGTTTATGAAAAAGTCCAAACATAATGAGTGTTTATAGGTCACAAGCTGCCAAAGCGGTCTGATTAATAACAGAGTGGGACAAGGAAACCTGGTAACCTTTTATGATAAATTACAGGCTGCATGTCAGTGGTCTGGGTCGTGGCTGGCTGCGGCAGGTAGTCATTTCTGGCCCCCTCCTTTGGAAGGACATGGTATCGAGATCAGCAGGCTCTTAGAGGTGTGGAAGGAGGTCAGGGATCAGGTGAGGGTAGAGCTGCGAAACTCTGGGGTCTGCTCTGGGCTGCAGTTGGCTGGAGTGGTAGACAGATTTGGGGGAGGCTCGTCTGAGATAAAAACGCAGCCATGAGACAAGACCTGCCATCGAACCACTTCAGCCTTATGGGATAAGATTCCACGGCAGGCACCCTTTCTCTCTGCATCCGGCTGTCTTCTGCACAGACAGCCCACACCCAACCAGGGCAAAGACTGGGAAATAAATGGGCTGCTGTTGATATGCATGTCTTAACCCCTGTGAACATTAATGAGAGTTTTGTGTACGTATTGATTGCTAAAGAGGCCTAAAGTTTAAGGCATTAATTCTGAATTCCAAGATGTTTGTCAATTCCTCCTAGACCTCCGTCCCCATCTGCACCTGGTATTTCAACTCCTCTTCTCTGCATATTTTTAAAAAAGAAATTTAGGGGCTTATCTAATCTGATCTATGTCTCAGAAGCCCACGTCATTTAATGGGTACGTCGATATACATCCATATTTAGGCTGAGATGAATGGGCACAGCCGAGCATTTGCCTTGGCAGCAGGGCTGGGTATCAATCATGAAGATGACTCTCACAGACGTATCAGCCATTTGGCATCCTGGTCCCCCACCCCCACCTGATATGGTTGAAGACACTTCCAATATATCAATAATGATCTGTGTCCAAAAACTTCTCGGGGGATTCCTTGAGCTAGGAGGGAGATATATTTACTGAAGCCCATATTGCAGTCTAGCTGCCTAGGCTTCCTGGACCCCAGAGGTGAGCTCCCAAGCTCTCTGAAATATGGATGAATGTAGCTCACAGCCTGAGACGTCGCTGGCTGCAGCGGCTCTCCGGTGGAGACAGAACCCAGGTGCTGGCGAGCCGGCATCCGGGGAGCTGCCCTCCACGGCTCTGGTTTCCGGCCACACCGTAAAGAAGCTCGCTGGAGCCACTGCCCCTTTCCATAGCACCCGGCCTGCAAAGCCCCACTCCCACTCCCAGCGGGCTGTGGTCACCACTCTCCAGGGTCACAGCTACCTTCCCTTTCAGATGCCTCCCAGCATCCTGCAGATGCTGTGTCTACAGGGCTTGGATCAATCCCTCAAGGCTGATGTGCACCCCACAGAAGCCCTATGCCCCCTGACAACCCCTGCTGCCAGGTGACCTCGGGGGTCCAGGAACCCACTCCTTATCTCCCAAACGAGGTCCTAACCTCCCACCTTTGGGCCCCAGGAGAACAAGAACGGAACTGATGAGAGGGGAGAAGGCCCTGGGAGTGGTCTGGTGACAGTCCCAAGCACAGCGGATACTCGGGCCAGGCTCAATTTCCCTTCTAGTATCATCACAGATACTAGAAAGGGAAGTGGAAACCAAAAGGAATGGGTCAGGGTTAAGGCAAAGGTGGTGTGCTGAGGAAGGGTCTGCCCCCAGGAGGCACCCTGGCCTGAGCACGTCAGCAAAGCACAGCCATGGCTCTGAGCTTCCCACGGGCTACACGCACAGAAACTTCAGTATGCTTCCAGTGAAAGCAAACAAAATGAATGAAAAATTACTCCATGTCTGGAATTCAAATTTCCCTAACCCTGGGGGGAGTCATGGTGCTCTCTGCAGATTGAGAGATGTCAAGATGAAGCAAGTCACAGAAATACAAGGACCAACAGGGCCACATCATCAGGCTGCATGTCCTCAGGGTGGCCACCTGACCTCAGGGAGGGGCGTGGACCTGGGCAGTGGGTGGCCATTGTGCCTCCCTCAGGAGAGGACCCAAAGAGCTCCCAGGGAGGTGGCTCTCCTGCACACTCGGGTACTGGATGAAGAATCAGGCAGAACTAGACTTATATTTGTGGGTGTTGGAGAAGGAAAGAAGTTTAGTCTCCTACTGAGGAAAATATCTGAACTTAATTACTTGTAGCCCAATTAATATCAGAATAGGGGCTCCAGTTCTCTGAGGACGACACCATCATCCATCAAGGGGACGCAGTGCGTCCTCCCACCCCATGCCCAGCAAAAAAGACCTGAAGAAAATTTAGCTCACATCTTAAAGGAATTTTACCCCTGGGCACATCTTAAAAAGGGAAACGAACGTGCCTAGGAAGGTCGTTCACTCACTCTCCTCAGGAAGCGCAGGACCAGGGCTAGAGGGAGGGAGGCCATCTGAAAAGGCCACAGTCTCCTTGGGAGAAATGGCCACATCCAGCCCTCTGCACACGGCGTGTGACTCGGAGCTAAGAATGGCTTTTCGTTAAATGGCTGAAGAGTCTGAACACAACAATATTTTGTGACTCCTCAAAATGCCGTGAGGTTAAAGTTCCAGTACCCGGGAGGAGCCAAGCACAGACACAGGTGCCTGTGGGCCACAGCCACTCTCCCAACACGAGGCAGAGCCTGCAGAGAGGGACGGAACATGCACTGTGGATGGGGCCCTTCACTGAAGAGTCTGTCTCCTGGAAAACAGAACTGCAGCCCTAAGCAGCTCAGGCCCAGGCCCCGCAGCAGGTGCACACATGTCTGCAGAGGCAGGAAAGGCGTTCTGGGGTCTTTAGGGACAGATGCTGGGCAGGAAGGAGGGTACAGAGGGAGGGAAGGAGCCCTGATGAGACACCTGCACAGCTGGCCAGGAGAAAACGTGACACTGGACACATCACACAGCCTGTGTGTGGGAAAGAATGCTTCTTGCACACTTGTTAAATTCCTTAAGGATGGGCCAAACTCTGGGTGAGGGACAAGTTTTCAACATATTAAAGTGAAATCTCTAAACTGTCCATCAGGATGTGCTAGACTTCCTGGCTATAAAGGCTTCCTACCAACATCATTACCTTTCCTTCCTGTGCCATTAATCTGCTAGATTCCTCTTTTAATGAATCTGCAAAAAACAACCCAAAACCACACAGGCCCCCTCCTCCCCTTCCAGTTCACCCCCATGCGGAGGCCTCCTGAAGCCGCCTGCCTGTTGCCCTCGCTCCCCAGCCTGCTGCGCCCACAGCCTGGGTCTGCCTGATCTCACCTCCCTGTCCAAGTCCACTATGACTCCTCAGTTCTTGGGTCCCGATGAGCATCACAAAGCCATGCTCCTGGGTGACCTCAGGCAGCTTCTGCCCCTCTAACCTCTCCTTCCCCCAGCTCTATCGTGGTCTGGTTTTCTTCCCACATCTCTGGCTGTTTTTCTGACACAACCTGGGCCCTCTTCGTTCTCCTTCTTGTAGGGAAGCGTCTCAAGATCCATTCCGTCCCCGTCTGTTCTCTCTCCCTGGGTAACCTTCGCCCTACGTTTGACTTCAAGTACCAGAGGCCTCACTGGGACTCCTATGGAGAAGCTGGAGTATGAGAAAGGCTTTCTCCTTGTTCATAAAACAGCTGGATTTGGCCTTTCTCAAGGTTCCCCGGAGGAATGAGATCAATGCCCTCCCCCTGAAAATCTTCAATAATCCCCTTCTTGGAGGTAAACACTCTTCACTTCCATCATTGGTCTCCCTGTCCTTTCCCGTCAGCCTCCGATCATCTTCCTTTGGCAGCCGACAAAGGCTGCCATAGCAGATGCTCATCCAATACCTCCAGACTCAAGAGAGCCTCTTGATGATGAAGTGGTTGGTGCTTAATTAGAAAACATAGCAATATACATACCCAAACCTAAATGGGCTCGCAAAAGGGAGACTGACAACTGCGCCTTGTCTCTTAAACCTCCAGATACTTTTGTAAAATAAAAAGCAATTCTGACAACATTTAAGATCACGGTGACAAGCATCTTCTGATTTCAGGAGTTCCAGCTGTGCTGCATTCCAACTGTGGGATCCAGGGCAGTGTCTTAACACCTCTGAGCTTTAGGTTCTTGAGGTACCAGTGGGGACAAGGACAGCTCCCGCTAGGAGTTGCTGAAGAACCAAATCACATATCTCATTTCAAGTGCTAAGGGCAGCGTGTAGCACGTAATAATAAGCACTAAATAAATGATAGTGAAAACTCTCCAGGAAAATTAAGATAAAGAAGCAGCCCAAGAGGAAAGGGGGAAACTCAGCACAGGCACCGCCCTGTGCAGACAAGGACAGCAGTTTCATAAAATGCTGGAAACACCAAAAGGCTTTCTTAACTCCCACTAAGTAGCAATGGCTCACCCCACCTTTACGATGACCCAGCAATAAAACGGGAGACAGACTCATGCTGTTATAACCTGACCAAACGATATCAGGCTTCCATGATAGGTAGTTGTTTAAGGGGACGCACGGCTTAACGTGGTAAATCTCAATCTGCTTAATGACTTGTATGATAACAAGCTCCCACCATAAATAACCGATCCCAGGAAAGGGGGCAGCCTCTTGTCCATCACTGCCATCCACACCGATAACTCACAGCACAAACGGGATGCAGGGCATCACCAGCCAGCAGTTATCAGACACACATATGTGCATTGCTTGGCTCTGGACACCCTCCAAGCCGACGTCAGACTGGGTCCCACTGACGCTGGGGAAATTCCCATTCATAGTCCAGCCTCCTACCCCACAAACATGCCAAGCCGCCCACATCTGCCCACGCCAGAGGCAGGGCCTCCAGAAAAGCCACTGTCCCCACCCTGCTCACCCAGCATTGGAGGACAGGGGTGGGAACACAGAAGTGCGGACCCCTGCGGCGCCAGTAAATTTAAGCATAAATCTTCACAGGAGGCATGACAGACAGGCCCCCGTGACAGCTATGCAATTACTGTTGATGGCCGACCTTCCAACGAGGTTCCTTTGAATTATAGGAATCTTATTAGACGCCTCTGACCTCTTGAATTTGCGAGGCAGAAATCGCCTGAAAATCCAATACTCTTATTTATGCTAGCTCTGCAGAAAAGGGGACAGACAGACAGGAACTCTCGTGTCTGTGCTCAAGGACCTACCACCACTCCTACCAGGCAGGCTGTTCACACCAAAACCGGCTGGGCACACAAAGCCAGCAGCCCTAAGGTCCCTGGATGAGGCTCTCCGGAGAAATTTCTGGCCCTCCAACTCCAGTAAAGAAGATAAGAGTAAATAAGAGGAGATGACTTGCCCAAAGTCCCTGTGCTCAGCTGAGAGGAGCTGCAGAAGTTGGGGAAGGCTTTAGGAAGGGAGGAGCGGGGCTTGTACCTGGGGGAGGGCCTATCCCAGAGGGCGAGGCCAGATGTAGACAGGGCTGAATCCTAAGCCACTGGGGAAGGGGTGGAGCCAAGGCTATGGGCGTGGCCAACAGAAGAGGTGGTGCTAGTGGAAAGAGCAGGTCCTTACAATTCCCAGAAAGCTGGGCAGAGGGGCGGGGCTGAGGAATGAAAGGAGGAGCAGGCAGCTGGGTCCTCCCTTTATTATGAACTGGGAATCTTTTTTTTTTTTAAAGAAAAAATGATTTAAAAATGTAAAAGCCTGGAAGGTCACCAGGCCACCTGGTGCCAGGTGTCATAAGGGCTTCCTTCGGCTTTCTTTTTCTGGAGAAGGCCAGAGCTGATCCTTTCAGATTCCAGGAACTGAGGGCTCCCGCCTGCGAGGACACGGGCATCCCCGGAACTCGGCGGAATCCGGGCCTTACCGCTCGGCAGTTTCCGTCGTGTAAGCTGCCTAGGTTCAAGGGTGTTTGACTAGCACAGCTTACTGGGGACTGCATTTTCTCTGGGGTGCACGGCAAGCTCTACATCAAAGCCTGATTGAGCAGAAAATATGTGCTAATGTTCACAGCAGTACTCTATTATAGTATAAGTGTGCTTGTAAATATTCACTACATGTTATTACGCCGTTTGAACCAAGAATATTGGAAGGTGAGAGGTCGCCCTAATGCTCTCTCCGGAGGCAGCAGTTTTGAATATAACCAAATGGGATAATGGTCAGGAATACCCAGAGGGGGCAATGTAACCGTCGTAAAGGATTGTGCTGTGAGTTTTAAGTTTTCAGGACAACAGAGATGCCTACGAGATGGCTCATAAGCAGTCATTATTAATGGAATGACAAGGCTAATGTTAAGCAGAATGTCTTTGCGACAATAAATCTTGTCCCTGTGCCATTAGTACTCCTTACAACTGCAAATAGCAGTTAGGTTGTAACCTAACATGGCAGAATTTTATCCTCTCAATCTCTAATGTATTTTATAATGCTGTTAAAGTCAGGAATCGCAACTGTTTAAGCTCAGTTAATCTAGGAGAAGTTTAAACACGAATTTTAAATGCAAAAAAACTGCTTTGATATTAGTTTTTCTTAATTAAATTGGAGATCTTTATAAGAAGCAGATCTTTTTACACATGCATCATCAGCCTGTAGTAGATGAACACTGTTGAATTTTAAATGCAGAACTTTTAATTTGAGCTCAATTTTTACTATCTGTTAGAAGTCATTTTTTAAAACGGAAGAAAGAAAAGAGGTACCTTCCTGGGTGGGCCAGGTTGCACATCTGTTTGTTAAACTTCAGACCTGCACTGTGTTCAAGCTCTTATTGGGTGATGGTTAATTTTTGTAAAATACTTGTTTGTATGAATTTCCAATAGAGTTTCCTTTTGAAACTGTGTCACCTTGTCCTATCTTTTCACTTTCCTTAAATATAACAGAATATTTTGAAGATGAAAATTATACATCCCCTTCTTTTACATTGTACTAAATGACCACAAGAACACTGAGGCTGAACACACCCAGATGTGAATAGCAGCTGCTGAACAGGGTCCACCCAACAACCCTCCAGGGGTGACCACCAGAAGAGAACCAACCCACAGACTGCCGAGTATGAGCCATGAGGTGTGCGGATGGATGCTCCCTGCAGGCTACTGTGGCCGCCCATCCCACCCCAGAATCTGCACTGAAGGCCTGAGGGCCTGACCCAGCCAGGGCAGCCCATGTGAAGCCACCTACTGCCAGCTGCATAGCTGGTCACAGGACAACATGGGACACCCGGCCAGGCCCAGCAGCTGATCACGCTTATGCTCCTGTGTGAACTCCATCACTGTGAACTGAAGGACAGACTGGTCTCCTCAATGCTGCACAGCCAGGCCTGACTCTTCCCTCAGTATGACGATGTCTCCAGCGGTGGTCAAATGTGTCCTCTTAGAACTTCCTTTGCAGCAAGACAAGCATGTTGCTGAAGCTGGAAGTTCCTGGAAGATTTCCTGTAGCTCCTTTAGGGGAATCCATTTCCGGGGTCAATTTCAGTCCCTCCTCACTATACGCATTGGCACTTGCCATCTTCATCACAATAATTTCCATCATTTGTGTCTTTTCATAGTTTACATATTTGCCCTCATATACATTATTATTCCATTCTGTTCCTCTGGCTGCATAAAATCTTCCCGTCTCCAGATGAGGAAACTGAGGCAGGGACCAGAGTGACTGGGAACTGGTCCACCAAGGTGGCTAGCAGGAGTCCAGGCTCCAACCTGGTCCTCCCAGTCTTCATTTGGCTCCAGCCTCTGGCTCAGTTGCTTCTTATTGCGTGTGACATGAGATGCCACTGATTGCAAAATCACTTTTAGGTACCTGTAACAATACTGTACATCACGTTGATCAAATGGCACATCTTGACTGCTACAATTCTCAATTCAGAAATAAGCCTATAAGCACAGGCATTTCTTGACTTACAATGGAATGATTTCCCTACAAACCCATCATAAGTTAAAGATATCCTAACTCAAAAAAGCATTTAACACCCCTAGCCCCCAAAACATAGCTCAGACTCACCCACCTTAGACATGCTCAGAGTACTCTCTGTAGCCTGGAGCTGGGCAAGGGCATCTAATCAGAGCCCTATTTTATAATAAAGTGCTCAATAGTTCTTATCATTTATTCACTATTGTACTCAAAGTTTAAAACAGAAGGATCATGTGAGTTCACCTTTATACCATCATGAAGTCAAAACATTATGGTCAAACCATTCTGAGGCAGGACTGCCTGTGTCTTCTATTCCTCCAGAGGTAAACTCTCTAAGATCTCATGACTCTTCTATCAAACAACTGTTTCCATCTAGAAATTTGCAGCTGGAAGGAGCCTTAGGGTTTTCATGGAGATGAGAAAAGTAAAATTCAATGGGAAAGAGCTGATGTTAGCTCACAGGGGTTGGGGTCCAAGTAACTACAGGATCTCACATGGTCTGATTTTCTCATGTTCATTCACTCCCAACCTGTTCTTCTCTTTTCTGCAAGAGTCACAGTAGGATGAGGTGGTGCTGAGTGTGCTGGAGAGGAGAGGCCTCCACATGGGTTCATAGGAAAGAGCAAGCCACAGAACACCCATGATATGTCCCATGCCACATACATGCACATGCATGCACACTTCTAAATGCACATATACATATGCTCACACATGCACAACTAGCCTCTGACATACACACACATACAGGCCCATGCATTCGTGAGTGCATACACATATATATACACATGCTCACACTTACACAGCCCCCCTAGTGCACACATCCACATGTGCACACACATGCAATGTTCTGGGTGTGTGTATAACTGCACACAAAGGCACAGCATCAAGAAGGACACAGTGGTATCATCTGTGTGCCCTCAAAAACGGACCCTGCAATGAGAGGTGCAGGAAGGGTTCCAGGGGATTTGACTTCTTCTAACTGTTGAAAGTTTTTAAGTTTGCAAGGCTTCTTTTAAATTCTTAGAAGACTGTGACTCTTTTCATAGTGCAGTTGCTGAAAAGACAGAGAAGGGGCCTGGCTGGGCCTGAGTACATGAAACGTGCCCCCAAGAATCCTACAGCCCTTGGATCTTTCCCTGGAAGGTGGCATTTTCAAGTAACCTTGGAGCTTCATGCTGAGCTGACCTAACTCCGGGGCTGTGGGGCTGGAAGGAGAGAGCTCTCCCTCGGTTTTCAAAGGTTTCAGCCCTGCCCCACACAGTGGGCATCACGGCAGGGCTGGGGGCCCCTCTGCCCAGGCTGTGGCTCTGCGGGCAGCCAGCCGAGCCTGCACTCCCAGGAGTCACCAGGGAGCCTGCTCCTCGCCAACAGCAGCTGGACCTGCGAGGCTGCCCAGGCAGGCTCTGCCCAGCTGGGGTGGGGACTGCACACCACCACCCAGAGGGATGTCCTTTAATTGAAAATTTATGTTTAATTGAAGAGTCACCTGTTTTATGTGAGATCAGAGAGCAGGCTCCCCTCAGATTTGTAATGGGGACAAGAAGTATATCATTACGTGTTTACTTTGTGAGGGAAGGAAGTTTCATATTTAATTCATATGAGGGTTCCTTGGCTAGGAAAGAAAGGTTTCTAGAAGCCAGGCCCACATGGATATTGAAAACACTAGCATCTTGATTGAAGAGGTTTCTGCTTTGTTGGCTTGTGTCCTTCTAAACTGGGCACTCAATGGAAGAGAATTAGAAAGGCCACATCGTCACCAAATTGTTTAAGAATTGCTATGAGCTTGAAACCAACTTAGAAACCAATGCAATTAGAAAATAGATGTGCAGAAATATGTTTAATGGTTAATTACTTTATTATATAAAGAGTACATATAGGTGCATAAGACAAACATACACATACATACCAGCAGACTCATGGGAAAACGGCAGAAAGGAGCAACCCCAGGAGGAAATAATACATCTTTTGACATAGAGAAAAAATACTCAGCTAAATGATGAACCCAAAAAGTGAAGATTAAACAGGGCACAGCTCTACTCCCTGAACTAGAAGAAATTTGTAACAGTGCCATCCAGAAGGAAGGTGCAAGCAGGGAAGGAATCTCAGCTTGTGGGTGCTGCCAGGGCAGGGTAAACCAGGGCGGCACACTTGTAAGACTATCTGGCAGTGAGGAGCGCCAGTCTTAAAATATTCAAGCCCTTTGACCTCATAATTTTGTTCTGGGAATCTAACCAAAGAAAATTATCTAAATATATAAAAAGCTTTATAAAGATATTCACAGAAGTGTTATTTGTAATAAAAATTTAAAAACAACCCAAATGTCAAAAGATAAAAGAATGTCTAAGCAAATTATAGTTGTTACATCTGATGGAATATTATGCAATCCTTAAAGACTCTCTTTATATAGACTATAACATTTTTTCAAATGTAATATGATGTAAGGGAAAATAAAACCAAGTTCTATGATCTGATTATTTATGACTAAAAAACAAACCAAGGGGGAAAACAGTCTGAAAGAAAATATGCTAATATTTTAATCAAATTTGGGAAGAATGGAAGATTTCAATGCCTTGTTTAGGTTTGAGAGATTCCTCATGCCTTGGTATTGCATTTTAAATAAACCTATAAACATGATAATCTATTCTAATCATGTTTTTCTACCTTAAAAAAAATAGCAAACAACAACAACAACAACAAAAAACCCAGGCTGGTCATAGTAGCTGCTGTGGTCTGGGTTAACCCCTCCTACTGGTCAGGAGATGGAGCCCAGAGGCTCTGCACAGCTCTGCGCCACAGCCCCATCAGGGAGCAGCGCCTCTGTGGGATTTGTGGCGCCAAGTTTGTTGATTGTGGCAATTCCCATTACTAACTAACCCTAGAGGGATAGCATTTTCTAACTAGGAGCATGTCCTGGGGTAAACCTCCGCTTCTCCCTTCGCCCATAAACATGCTCGGGAAGCTGACCAGCCAAGACAGGTCTTGGGGCGCAACAAGTGCCCGACACCCGTGCGCTTTGCGCGCACCTCGCGGAGGCGCTTTCCGTGACTCCTTTTGAGAAGAAATAACTTACTTTTTGAAAACTCTGCACCTGCCACTAGTAGGGGCTAATGGATGTGTTCTATGAAATAAATCGGGCTCCGCAGTCTGCAGAGCAGGTCTCCCTTGCAGACTCCCTGGAAAAGCAAGCGCAGCTTTAGGGCGGCGCAGAGCATAGTAGAAGCTCTTGCCGACCTGGGCGCGGACCCATCCACAGTGCAGTTGGACACTTCCAATCCACGCAGGAAAAAAAAGGCCTAGGGATTGGGCCACACCGCGTCCTGCAGACGCCAGGAGCCCTGACTTAGGGCCCATTTCTCTGCACACAGCCCCATCCTTTTGGGGGAGCCAAAGTCTAAGGTCGGAGGCCGTGACCTCCACCGGCCACGCAGCTGACTCCAGAGGAGCACCAAGGTCTTGCTCTGCCGTTCCCCATCTGTATTGCAGCAGCTGATGACGATGTATGCACCCTTTACTTCTCCACCTCGGTTGCTTTTTCAAAGCTTAACACATGAGAATAATTCTACTAGACCCTATCAACTCAGCCTAAATCACTTGCTGGTATAAAGATAAATTGGAAATACTAATGCTTAGTGAATACATTACTCTATACTTCTTTTACTTAGTGAAACATTTAATTAGTATTTACTAGAAAATTACTATCAATTACTAAAAATGACTACAAATTACTAGCAAAATGGATAAATTTTCTCTCTACCACTAAAATAAATTCAATTACTAACTTTAAGTAATTGCGGGTAATTTATTTCTCAGAGGGCAGGGAGCTATAGACAAACTGGAAGGAGATGATTAAGATGCTCAGAGTGGCTGATTTACGAGGGAAACTTAAATAGTGAAATCTGGGTGGCTGAGCAGAGCAAGTAGAAACACATACCACAAGACATCCACAAATAGCTGCCCAGAGCAAGAGTCTCCCTGTGGCCTAGCACAGGCCGGGGAGGCTGCGGTCCCGAGGAGATCAATTTAATCAGGAGCTTTCTGTTAAAATACTTAGAGGTTTTCTTGATGGTGAAGGCTGAGATCCAAATATGGACTCCCAAAGGAAGTGGTCACCACTCCAATCTTAGGACTCAAAGGAGAGCCAATTCTGTGCAGAATGATTCCAGAGGCTTTGCTGAGAAGGGAAGGGGAAGAGCCAGGAGCCAAGTCTCCTGTGTGTCATACTTCCTCAAAGTCTCTGTCCCAAGCCCAACATAGGGGACGTCAGCTCCTTCAGCTGCCAGCAGGTGGATGATTGGTCCCTACTTGGTCATTGCTGCTGTGCGACTGCCACATACATCCCCAGGAGTGGCAGAGGCACTAGGAGGCTGGAGGGGCCATCCTTAAAGCAACATGTCCCACATGCCTGGTGTACCCCACACCTTCTTTGCCTCCCATGAAGTACCCAGCTGAAGTGCTTAGATCCCTGTTCTTATTTGCAAAACTGACATGAAAAGGCACATTAATGACCACTGAATATCACTCGCCACTGAAGCAGAAAGTCAATGGGAAAAGACTTGCATTCCCCAGTCCTGGGTGGAGTGAGACATTATGGTAGATTTGGAGTCAAAAGGCTCTGTTGGGTTCAAGTCCATTTATATTTCTCCAGCCTTGTAAAATAAAAACTAAAATAGCTGTTTCAGATAAACAGACTGGGGCTCAGCCATTCAATGGAATACTAGTCAGTGATAAAAGGAAATGAGACACGCATGGAAAGCCACTAGGCAGCCAGGATGCATGTTGCTGGAGGAAGAAACCCAACCGGAGAAGCTCCTGCAGGATCCCAACTGCAGCCTTCTACAGGCGACAAACCACAGGCACAGCAGAGACCAGCGCGGGCCGGGCGGAAGGAGGGATGGCCAGGTCCTCAAGGCAGTGAGTTATTGGGCACAATCCTGTAATGATGCTGTGCAGTTGTCCAGACCCACGTGATGCATGAGAGTGGCCTTAAGTAACTGTGGACATTGGTGAATATCCGTCTGTCAGCCCTGGCCCCCCTGTGGGGACCAGCACACCACCCCATGGCAAGACGGTAATGGCAGGGAGAACCAGCTGAGGGACCGAGGACACATATGAGAACTCTGTACTTTCCACTCAGTGTTCTGGAAACCAAAACCCACCTTGAAAATAAACTCAACAAAGCAAATAGCTGCTTCGCAGAGTTGCTGTGAGGACTGGATGGGGCAGCGACCCGATTCAGGGCCAGCATGGACCAGGAGCAGTCAGACATCAGTGATAGATGATGGACGTGGGCTTCCCACTGATGTTCAGGTCACGCCCAGTGGGATTTCCAAAGCCGTCCTCACTCCCTCAGGGGTCTGCCTGGTGACACTCTGTCCAGCAGCCAATAAGAATGGACAGCGACTGGGACAGATGTCCCCAGAGCCTGTGTGCAGGTGAGGTGAAATGCAGAGACTCGCAGGGAGGCCAGGGGTGGTGGTGGCCAAAGCAGTGTCCTGTGAGGAAGCTTTGCTGGAAGACAGTGCCCTGAACCACTAGCAGATCCCACAGCCAGTCACCATCTCCAAGGTGTTTCTTGCTTCTGGAAGTTCAGCCAGTTTTTCTTCAGGGGTGCCTCGCAGGGGGACACTTTGGTTTGTGAGCACCTCCTCCTAATGCCTTCTGCCTCCTGTCCACACCAGTTTAGCCATTCAATCATAATGTCACTGTGTCCCCGAGGAGGACACTGCCACCAGGCCCCTTGTGCGTGGGAAGCTCCTTCAAGCATTGAAACCACACGTCGGAGGAATCTCTGTCCCCTTCACAATTTTGGTGGTGCAAGATGAGAGTAATGTATTCCTGAGAGCCACATTTACCATCCTGAGTGGGGCAGTCAAGGACAGGGACAGCAGTCTGCATTTCTGGGGCAGGAAAGAGAGGTGCCATTATATTCAGCGTGCCGGGTACTGCCAGGCTGTGCACACAGGTACCAAGCACACAGGTCACATGGAGACACAGCGTTGGGGGCATCCCAGAGGTGGTTTTGGAACAGACCAAGAACATCGTTTAATAATACGAAATGGCATTTTTCTTCATTTGTCTGAGATTCATGCCCACAGCAGGGACAGTAGAGTGCATTCTTTTGTCGAGCGAAGGAGCAGCCCCTGTCTATGGAGCCTGAGAGACTCATACAGACTCGGTGGCCGAATGCACAGCGGTGCTTTGGGCAGAATTGAGTCCCCATGGTAAAGGGAGCTTCTGTAACTCCAATGAAGACATCCTAAGGTTTTGTACTGTGTCACACAATATCAATTCAATATTGGTGCTTCTGAAAAATGCTACCACCATCTGGAAAAATCAGCCCCGACTGATTGCATGTAACTTGCAAAGGCATTTAGATTAGCTGAGGCCAGCCTTAAAACAGGCTGACAGGCACCCTCTGCTGAGGGTTTAGTCTTGACTTACGCTGCAATCACATTCTGCAATAGAAAGGAAAATGATCAGGTGCCAACACTCGTTGGCTCTCAGGCTGACAATATTAGCCATATAGAATTCACCTAGAACAAGGTAATGGAAAAACCCACAGCACTGAATTGCAGAATATAGTCAGCCTCTAAGTGGCTGGCATTGTCTTTGGGCAGACTGAGGAGGACCCTGTGCAAGGGGCTCTGGGCAGAGGGGACAGGCCAGGGCTCCTGTGGCCTCACCTCACCAACTTCTGCAGGGCAATCCCTGTTGTCTGTGAAGGAGGAGCCCAGGAACCCCATCTCTCACAGGACAGCTGGCAGCTGCACTCCTGGAATCAGCCATCAGGGTAGTGCGGGGTGGACCTGCTCAGCCTGGGCCAGCATGGAACAGACCTGGAATACCTGGGCCCCTCCTTCTTGCAAACAGAGTAAGGAATCCACTGTGCCCACCCACCGGGACCTGGGGAGGAGTGGGCTGGGATGGCCTAGAATAGTCTGAGCCCCCAGAACCCCTATAGTTTTAAGGCCTCTCCCCCATTGTCATTAGAACCTCTGGGCTCTTTTCCAGAAAGGCCACCTCTGTCCTTTCCAGTTCTGCAGAGGGTCAAAGGCATGACCCTCTTTGTCAACTCCTTCCATCCCAAGGTGGACAGAAAAAACAAAGAGACATTATTTAAATTTTAAATCCATATTTAAAATATGAATCATTTTTATTGCATGTCACAGGATTTTATTTTTATATTAAGTATCTAGCACATATTTTTACACACACGTGCGTGCACACACACACACACACACACTCACTCATTGATGTGAAACTCAGATTAAACTGTCCTGTATTCTCCTTTGCTGAATCTGGCCAGCTCCCTGTCCTAGAGCTGAGTTCTATTTACATTTCCGCAGTCATCCCATGTGGGTTAAATGGACCTTCCTGAACCGTCTCATTTCCTGGGGTTGGACCTCTTGGGCACAGCCTCCATGGCTGCTGACACACCCTCACAGGGAAGGGCCACCCCACTCCTTTGGTCAAATGCTCCAACCTCCTCTTGCAGGTGCCACCATGGTCGCAGCCTGAGACCTTTCTCAGGCAGACCCTGCCACACAAGTCACCAGAAACAGGTCAGGCCTTGGCTTTCAGTCACCCAGCAGGCACCTACTGTGTGCTGTACCCACCGCCTGCTAGGGAGGGGCGAGGTTGACGTGCATGAAGCTCCACACTCCAGTGGGTGGTTTCACCCCAGGTTCACAAGTCCTCACCGAAACCCTTTGGTCAGATATGTTTGGGAATTAAAATTGTCTGGATTTTATAAAAAATAACGTGGTACACATACACTATATTAAATAAATCATACTCATATGACATTGTATATTAGATATGATAAATACCCCCACACATTGCATAAATTCCCCATGGGGGGCTGGGGCTGGGGCTCAGTGGTAGAGCACTTGCCTAGCATGTATGAGCACTGGGTTCGATTCTCGCACCACATATACATAAATAAAATAAAAGTCCATCAATAACTAAAAGAAAATTTTTTCAAATTCCCCATGGGCTACAGGGCAGCAACAAGCCCAGGGTGGAAGCAGGGCAAGGCAGGGGCAGCACTTGGGGTGAAGATTTAAAGAGCCCTCAGGTCCCTGGGCCTCACTTGCTACACCTCAGAACTGGCCCTGAGCACACACCTGAATACCTCTGCAGCCACATAGAAACTCTGACAAAGATAGACTCACAAAGACCCTAGAGACTCATGTCGGTGCTGTCAGTTTAGGTCACATGAGTGTGGGGGCCAAGCTGTGTGGATTTGGGTTTGGGGATCAGGGATGTGGTGGGGGTATGTGCTGTGGCTCCCTGGGCCAGGGAGCAAACCCTTCTGTGGCTAGCCAGCTCTTTCCTTCCTCTCCCACCAGAGAGAGAAGGAGCACCCACCCCTGGCTCTCGACTCTTCAGGAGGCTCATAGGTGGAAAACAAGACCTACGGCCATGCTTAGATGGCTTAGGGCTAGTGAGGGGCTTGCATCCTGGGACTCTGGGAAAGAGGCCCAAAGAGGGAGATGCCAGCTGCACTGTGACCCAAGACATATTGAGGATGACATGGAACCACAGCTCCACGGAATGTAGAGACAGCTACTGGCTGGCCCTCCTCCTAGGGTGGAGGGATCTGCTGGTCCCTACCTCAGGGCCAATGCAGCTGGTGGCCCTGGCAGGTCACTGTGAGTCTCCACTTACCTTGTCCACCACCTGGTACAAGGTCCAAGACCACGCCTGGCATCCAGACCTGTCACGGTGCCGGGGACTGTGTGCTCTGATGAACCTCAGCCGTCTTCAGCGCTGACTCTGGAAGGAGCAAGGAGAGAGCCTCGCATTTACATGCTGCACCTCCCCCTGCAAATCCCTCCGCACGCAGAGTTAGTCTAAATGAACTGGTAGACAAATAGAACGACATAATTGCTTTGATGTGCCAACATATCTGAGTGTCAGGCTTGCGAATACATCCTCAGCAGGCTGAAAGAGGTGTGCTAAAAGCGTAATTACTTCAAGTCAATAGCGTATATTCTTTTTTAAAGAAACAACTCTCGCCTCTGAAAAAATGTATCTACAACTGTGCCTTCCAATGCAGGAGCACCGCTGGTCTCATGTGGTTGGTGCTAAATGTTCATGTTAGTAGCTCAAAATAAATCCATCCTAAAGTTTAGTTCCTCAGTTGCATTGGAAACCTTCAAGGGCTCAGAAGCGGGAGGTTTCTGGTGGCTACTTACTGGACAGGGCAAACACAGAACACTCTTTATCTGAGCAGAAGGTTCTGTCGGGCGACACTGACCTCAGACCCAAAAGCACAGGTTCTGTTTCTGTCAGCCACTTTCCCCTTTGTTTCCCAGAGGGCAAGCGGCGCCCAGGCCCAGCTACAGCTGTTACTGAAGCCAGCAGCTCTCCAGAGGCCTGAGGGCCTAAGCCCAGCTGTGGACTGCTCAGGCCTGTTGACCAGCAGCCCTGGAGACAGGGAAGGAGGCCAGCCTAGGAAGAGGACCAGAGGGGGGTTTTGGCCTGACTGGCTAACCAGTTCAAATCCCCTAACTCACCAACAAGCTCCTGGTGGCTGAATCTTAAAGACAAGCCAGTCCTTGGACATCTCCACAGCGTCGGGGACTTTGAACGGTCTTCCTTGACAAAACTTCCTCCCTGACTCTGGGATCCACCTTCCATGAACCCTTTGGCTCTGTTCTTGGCAGAAGCTTCTTCTCACATGAGTTCCCTCCTCAGGGCTCCAGCCAGACCCCACACCTGCCCTGAGCTCACTTCTGCAGGCTGGACTTCTCCCTGTATCTCTGGGCCCAGTCACCCCTGAACACCTCTCCTTGACCAGTAGGCTGGGGCCCAGCATGACCTCCCGGGACCCTCATCTCCACCACCACACCCATCCCAGGCCACTTCCTTCCCACACTGCATGACTGTTCTTGTAGTCAGGACCCCATGGTGCCCACCGAACCGTCCCGCACCCAACCCCACACACAAGCCAGCGTCTCTACCTACTGTATACCACACACGGTCCTTGCTGAACTGTGGACTGCAGGTACTGCCCTCTCTCCCAGCTTCCCATGTTTTTCCACCCCCACAGCCGCTGCCCTGACCCAGATCCAACATTTTCCCCCCCGAGTCACTCCCACAACGCCTGGCTCATCCCGTCGTGCCTGGTCTTGCCCTAGCAAACCCATGCCCCTATGTCTCCCAGGCGCACCTCTCTTCTGGCCATTCTCCTCCACAGAGTCAGCCCGTGGCTCCCTGGCTGCTCTCAGGGTGAGATCCTCCCAGGGTCACATCTCTCTGGTCAGGATCTGTATGTAGGCTTTTTCTCGCACAGAACCACATTGCAAACACATTGGGCTCCACCAGCCACGCTGCTTCTGCTGCTGCAGCCCAACTCTGGGATCATAGAGAAAGTAGTCACAGGTGGTGTGCAAACAAGCAGGCCAACTCTTAATAAAACTTAATTTATAGAAACAAGTCTTACTCCATGTACATAAAACGGCTGAATTTCCTAATCAGGAAAGAAGAAGACTGTACCTGTTTTTGTTCCTGTATATTTAATACAAAAGAAAAAGTGGCCTGCAGCCTTTAGGACCTGTGGGGACATTGCCCACAATATCTTGGGAGCTGTATTAGCTTCCTGAAGCTGCTATAACAAGTTATTAACAATGGAGGGGAGAGGGGGCTTAAAGCCATAGACATTTATTCTCTTACACTTCTGAAGGCCGTAGTCCAAATCCAGGGTGTTGGTAGGGTCATGCTCCCTCCAAAGTCTCAAGAGGAGGCCCTGTCCCATCTCTGCCCTCTTCAGGTGCCCTCGGTGCTCCTTGACTTGCTTAGCCTGACCCTAGTTATCTGTCTTCATGGGGCCATCTTCCCTCTGTACTTGTCTGTGTCCTAATCTTTTCTTGTAAGGACACTGATCGTATGCATATGACCCCATCGTAACCTGATTACATCCACAAAGACCGTCTTTCCAAAAGGACCATGCTCACGGGTGCAGGGGTAAAGACTTCAATGTGACCTTTGTGGGGAAACTATTCAGCCCAACACAGGAGCCAACCCAGGGTCAAGGAGCCTGGAGGTGAGTGCAGTCACCAAGGCAAGAGCCAAAGCTGGCTAAGGGCTGGGGATGGGGCCATGGACATGACAGCAGGAGGCCTTTGCTGAACCTACAAGAGCAGAGGAATCCCAGCCACCACGAGGCCACCTGAACAGGGGCTGGGAAGCCCAGGCAGCAGGTGCATTCTGTCAAGGGGCTCCTTGTGAAGTGAAGGAAGACCCCATGCAGGGTGGTGGAGGAGGGGGCTTATATTATGGTCTGTCTTCTGCTCCACTGTGGGGAGTGGCCAGACTGGGCCTTTCTCATAGACTCACCAGCATGGTCTGCCCCACTGGCCAACCATCAAGTGGTCTGATAGCGACTTACCTTCTGGGTACCTTTTATTCAAATCTGTGTTTTATTATTTATTTAATAAACATATTGCCTTAATAAAAAGACTCTGAAGTCTGGATAAGAAAAAAATGCTAAAAGGTAACCATGATGAGCACTCTGTACACGTCTCTCTAGACTTAGTGTGCAGATACATATTGATAAGGGTTTTAGATAGTGAGTCCCACTCTTCAATTTTTGTCACTTGCTTTTCTACCAGTGTATTGTGTACACCCCTGTGTTAATATATGCACATATACAGGTAGTCACATATTTAAATGACAAAGCGTGTGTGGTGCACATATACATTCATACATGCATGCATTTACGATGCCTACTAGTGTTTCACAGTGTAGCTGCCCTAATTTAATGAGCCAATCTGCTATTCTCAGGCATCAATTTTGACCAAGCGTTCTTTTACTTTACATATTAATCTTGTTGATTTTAAGTTGCTGGATCATAATGGTATTGCAATTTCAGTTTTTTGTTATACATTTGTGCACTTTCCTAAAGTTAAACATCTTATTCAATGCCATTGGTTTTATCTCAAATCTGGGAGATCCTGCTGATGAGGAGAGGATTCTAGGCCCACAGAGCTCCTGGGAGTGCCCCCAGCACATCACCCCTCCTGCAGGAAGGGAGGCTCCGGGCAAATGTACAGTGCTTTTGGACATTTTGTTTGCTTGGTTTTTTTTTTTTTTCCTAAATGTTAAATTAACATGATTAGCAGATCAGCTCATTAAAACTCTATGAGGGAGTTTTTAAAAATGAGGACATGTTAAGTAAGGGTACATTATGCAAAATCAATGTAGTTCTATAAGAGAAAAGAAGCAGAAAACTAACTTTCTGATTATATTGTACTATATATGATATAGAAACCAGTTGAAATTTTAAAACCTTGCCTCCTGTGTGTCCTGATATTCTTGTATTTTTTCTTGTAATCGTTCAACAAATTCTTACCAACAACTGCAAGGCAAGATCAGGCTTGCCGCTGAGAAGCCCGTGTTTTCACATGTGGCAATGAACCAAAGGAGCAGGGGTGGACTGGGGCACCCAAAAGGGGTGTCAGCACTGCAGAGAGGCCAGGGCTCCCGCAGACTTGGGGTCAGGGCACAGAGGTGAGAGCTGACATCACAGGATGCAGAGATCCCAAATGAGGGTGTGAAGAAGATAGCCAGAAACCAGCACCCCCAGGGCACAAGGAGGCAGGGAAGGTGCTGTCCCAGAGTCACAGGCAGCACGAGTTTGATGTGTCATGTTGGCAAAAGTTGAGAGGTTGCTAAGTACCCAGTGCTGGTAAAGCTTTGGGGACCCAGGAGCGCTGACTACTGAGGCCAGACTCCATCTGCAAGCTGTGCTGGGGGCTGTCAAGCCACAGCTAAGAGGATGGTAGGAGGGGTCACCTCTGGTGGTGCAATCCCATGTTGGCGGCAGACAGACTAACAAAACCCATGTGTATGTGACATGTGTGGAAATCAGTGTCAGCACTATTGATGACAGTGCCAAGTAATGCGCCATCTCATGTCTGCTCCTACCATGGGACGTTCTGCAGCTGCGGACAAGGAGGAGGGCTCTGTGGGCACTTCCGAGAGTGGGAACACAGCAAGCAAGCTCACAGGGGCCCCTTTTTTACAAGGAGAAGACATTCACCTGGACACACGTGCACACGCGGGTTGTCTGGGAGAGGTCTGCGGGTCACACGGATGTCGCAGTGGGACAGGAAGGTGGGCGCCGGCAATGGGCCTGTGCCTCTGCGTCACACAGTTGAGTGTTTCAGAGAGAGCACATTTGACTTTTAAAGGTAAAAACAGTCTCTGGGACAGGAGAGGACTGGAGCTCCCCTGCCCTGCCAAGGGAACTTTCCAGGGGAACGTTGGGGACTCAGAGTAGTTCAGGCACCACTAGCTGGCAGCAGATGAGAGTCAGAGCCTGGGCTCCATCACGTGGCTGCTTTCAGTGGCCAAGACACAGAAGTGCTCTCTTCACCATGGGCAGGGCCCTCAAAGACTCCGGGATCAGAAGTCCCAGACCTGGAAGGCCACACACTCCCGGGCCCTCAGGCACCTATAGGTGAATTATACCCAGCTCTTCCTGTTCCAACTGAGCCCCCAGAGACCTGAAAGTTAGTGGCTTGACCAAGGCCGTCCACAAGCATGCAGTGGCAGGTGTGCCTGTCTCGAGTGCGAATGCGAGTCCTGGGCTCCTGGTGACAGAGGGACATGAGCTCCATCAAGGCCAGGCCAGAGCAATTGTGGTCTGTCCAGCCCCACATGCCAGAAGGATCTCAAATCAAGGCCTGCATGGGCTCCCAGAGCAACTCGGGTGGTGTTTGGTTTTGTTTTTATTGCCATAAAATTATCACAGGGTAGGAACTTGTTTTGCAAACTAAGGACTGGTTAAAAAGATAACAGCACATACACACATTTAAAAGAAGGAGGTGAACACCTTGAAGCTGACGTGGAAAGAGACCTACGGCGTAGTACATGATAAAGCAAGGTGTGGCTGCTCTGCATGTTGGACTCACATGCACTGGTACGTATGGGGCTGTTTCCATGAGAATCAGTGACACGTACCAATGATTGTCAGGAAAGCATCAGAGAGTAGACCTTCTACGCTGCCTCTTGCTTACACATTCTCACTGTGCCTGTGCGTGATTTTTAAACTTCGTTTTCTCTCACATCAGTAGGGTTATCTGCTGATCTGGGTGCTGAGATGATGGAGTGTTCTGTCTTTCCCTTGTTTATGCTGATTTTTTTAATGAATAAAATAAAATGAAAACAAAGTTAAAAGCAAATGTTCACTGAAGGAGATTTGGAGGATTCAGGTTAAGTCTGATGAAGCAAATAGAAACCTCAGGGACCTGCCACTACTTGAAGAGGTGCTGACCACTGTCTGGTTGTGGCAACTCCTTCTAGAGGTTTCCATATGTAGGGACAGGCAAAGAGGCATTTCCCTGCAGCCTTTACAAAACCCTCAAACCTCCCCATGCACATTACTCTAAACCCTGAGCACCAGAACCTACCAAGGAGGCGTACGGGTCTTCCTAACCCCGCTGCTCTGGGAACCTGGTCCTTCTCCGTCCTCAAGTGCTGCTCCTGACAGCTGGTCTCAGGTCCTCACCTTCAGTCCTCGGTGCTGAGGTCGCAGCCACACCTATGTGCCAGGTAGAGCCACGGTCAGCCATCCCCCACCTCCCAACACCCACATCCAGTTGTGGATTCGCCATCTTGGTGTCTAATAGACCCTCAGGCCACGACATTCAGGAAAACAGGGGGGAAGCCCAAAATGCAACAGCGTTGTGTAACTGTGAGTGAAGCCCCCTGAGCGGTCATGGAGCTCCTCCCACCTGCACCTCTTCAACTTTTGAAGGTCCCTGCGGTCCAGGGACTCTCCCAGAGGAAATGGAAGCACCAGCTCATTGGATCCCACCCATATCTCCAGCTTCTCATGGTGCATCTGGGTGCTGGTTTGCACCCCGCCCCATCCTACCAACACACACGCACACGCATGCACACACTCCTGGGCAGCCCTAATTCCCTCTGTGTGGCCTGCCTCTCCCTTGGGGAGCTCCTGCTTGTCCTGAAAGCTCTGTAAGATTGCAGACATGTGGGCAAGCAGCATCCACACCTCCATGATGCTGCTTTCAGAGCTGGTCAGTTTTATTACTGCATACATGGTGCTCCCACACTTTAAATCCCTTTATACGAGCAGCGAGGATCACAGTTATGACTACACGGAGGTCGCGCTGCTCTGGAAAAGGTCAAGCTCTCCTCCCAGGCGGTACATGTAAACACAGCGCACACCCCTGGCCGTTCCAGGGACACCCAGTCTTCATCCCCCGCGCTCTGCAGGTGGGTCAGGGGGGCCTGCAGGCCAAATCACGGGGAATTTACCCATAAGAGTTGTCAGTCAGAGGTTGGCCTCATAACTGGCTTAAAGACGTTGTTGCCCTTCGAGGAGTGGCAAGGAGGGCAAAGCTGATGATCCCTTTGTCTTCTCTCCAAAGTCGACTTAAGCTAGGACACATAAAAGGATTGCCCTTTTTAAACAGCTACTCTTATTTTGAAAAGTCATTATTACAATGTCTAATTTAGAGGTAGCACTTATCTCCTCGGAGTTCTCAGGGTTCCAAATGATTGGTTTGGCTTTCTTACAAAAACTATACCCTTGTTACTGAAATTAAGTCCCCAAGATGTATGTAAAATTTATTTTTGAATTCTGTCTACTTTTATATGCAAAAATAATCAAGAAAAGCCACTGGCTACAAAAACTGCAAGCAAAATGAACCTTTAAAGAGCTAATGACTTAAGGGTGGTGTACGGACGTATAAAGTATGTTGGGGGCTTACGCTATTTGTCATTAACACATATTCTGAAAGCTTGGCTAATATAATGTGACACAAAATTAGTCAAACACAATTCATGCAATATTGTTTAATTTTACTCCTCATTTAACTTGGTTTTAAGCAAAATCATTATGTCACATGATAACGTTCACTTGAACAAGAAATATTTCATAGTGGTCGCTGCCTTTAGAGATGAGTTATTAGAGGCTCCATGCTGAACACATTCTTAACTATGGAAACCATAAAGCTAATAGCTTAATCATATTTTGACACCATCTACATACTTTATGCATTATTTACAAGAAAGATATAAAAATGAAACCACTGAACATCTCACACAATACTTCACAGTCATAGTTAACTGGTTAAAAATATAACACATTTATCTTCCAGGGGCTTTCTATTTGCATATAGATATTTGCATACCATGTTGCAATATGCCGTTAATGTAAAATTTAACCTTTGTTCTTTCTCTCTGATGTGCAAGGTATACTCATTAAGTTAAAAATAATGGCAAAAATAAGTCTTCTGGTGATATACATTTCATAAATTATTCCCCAGAGCAGTGGGGAAAGGTAAAATGTGGGTGGGAAAGTGTTTAATTGAATTAATTCCTCATTTTCTGTATTTTTATTTTACAACTCGGAGACAGAGCCATTTGACTAGTATATGTCAACCCCATGAATTGCAAAGGCCCTCCTCTCAGTCACGGGAGGTGTCAGCCCTCCTAATCCTATGCTGAAGCAATCCCCTCCAGGGCGGAGAGGAAGCCGCTGTTCCACACACCTGTTAATGGATGGTGCTTCTCCAGCAGAGGGACACACCACGCTGCCTGAGGCGCAGCGCGCTGTCACCACACCTTGGGCAACAGGTGAAAAGTCCCCAGCTTGCACTGGGTGGTGACATCAATTTCTAATTAAGCCCCTGTGGGCACATTTATAGAAATAAGGCAAAGACTTCAAAATATGTCAGGAGATTGTGGTGCTTGAATATCTAAGCTCCAAACTCCCTTTTCCCTGTCCATACACCCTAAATATCAAAGGCCAGAAGTCATGTTGGGGCCAGGAGCGGCCTGAATCCCGCTCTTGGAAGAAACGGGACAGAACATAAGGCAAGTCCATCCACATTAGCCTCATGTCCAGGACCTTCAGTGAATGGTCAAGTCCCGGACACCTCTGCCCAAACAACTCCATTCAGGGAGGTACTGGCAGGCACCAAGGCTCACGGTGCCCTTAGAGAATGAGTGGGCAGGGCACACACAGAGCCATTGTGGGAAGGGAGCATGGACTGGTACAGCTGGACCACGTGGGGCCAGGCAGCCCCCCCTCAGGGGCACAGAGTAGGCTAGGAGGGGAGACGGCCTGCAGCCAAGGAAAGAGTCTCTGAGGTGTGCACTACATCATCCTCAGGCCCTGAGCTCCAGGAGAGGACCACTCCCCACTGTTCTGCAACCCACGGAACACTGGGGTTGGCAATGCAAAGAAGGGACCCGCCCAGGAGCTGCCAGGGCCTGAAGCCAAGTGGGTCTGGACAGTGGCTCCTGATTCTTGAGGGACCTGTACTCCAGCTCCCCATCCATGGATGGTGGCAATGACTGTGGGACCCCCTAGATCTCCAGGAGGAGTCTGGGAGCAGAGGTTTTGCTCTGCTTGCTGTCTCCAAAGCAATGCACCTGCCCTCCACTCGCACAAGACCCCACCTCCTGGGGAAAGAGAGAGCTCTGTCCCTGCAGCGAGTCTCCAGGGTCCAGTCAAAATGAGACCCATGGACTGGGGCCACTGCCGCAGCCCTGCTGGGTGGACCCCACACTCAGAGCAGCTCCCCAGGTCTGGGGTGGTGCAGGGCCTTCCTCCTCTCTCCTCCTCCCAGGAATCGCTATCTTTTCTCATAATGAACATGCACCTTATTAGCTGATGTGAGCTGTGGACACATATTTATTTAGTATGTTTAGTCTCATTTTCTGGAGACCTTCACTTCCTCGTGGGGGCACCCAGAAGAGATGGACACACTGGGATTAGGCCTCGTTTTCTGCGAGAGGCGAAAGAGTGACCCCAAACGCAAAGTGCTTTTGGAACTGGCGCTCCTGGAGGAAGCGTGGGGCCCTGGTCATGCAGGCAGCAAGCCGTTGAACTTGCACTGGCGCACCGTGCTGGCTGGCTCGTGTGTGTGATTGTTCTTGTAAAGGGTCTTACTGAAGTAAATAAAATTGTAGAGCCTTGGAAACACACGATTATTACAGCGGAGCTGAGGTGTGCAGGACGGGAAATAAGTCTCTGAGGGATAAATTACATGTGATGAGGGCTAAAAGGATACAGCTCCCATTTCAGGAAGTCTTCCAGGCAAAGATCTGGCAGTTTTAGCTTCCTTTCAAGACAATGCACGAACACCAAAAACATTATTCTTCACAGAGCGCCCCAGAGGCCACGGCCGTCACGTGGCCAACGTCCTTCTTCCATTCCCTCAAATCCAACACAGGTCTTCTTTATTAATTTTAATTTGTCATCAATAGCCTGACAGGCACTCTTTCGGCAAGAAATACCACATTAGCTGTTTCACTCACTGTGGCAGCTATTAAAACCGGGAGGGTGATTAGCAAGAATGAGGTCAACAGAATAATGTGAGTGTAAGTCGCTACCAGCAAAATGTGCAGCACAGGAGGATTTATTATGTTCACTCGCTGAAATGTAATTTAAAAACAGGATATCACCACCTGCTATGCTGGCTCGTAGGGTTACTCAGATCATTTAAACATTTCCTGCTAATATGTTTATTTGCTTCTGGCATATATTACCATTTACTGTATTTCTAATAACTATGGTTAAAATAAACTTAATTGTTGCTCTTTACTTCATGTAAACATAGCAGGTAAATAAATCATCCCATGATTAGCTCAGACAATGCAAATTAGGATGATTTAATCATCAATATTGGCAACAGAAAAATTAACATTCATAACCTCCTTGCAAAGATCTGAACATAGTTCTACTGTTAAGGAGTCTGTTCAGTAAATAAGGATGTCACTGGGGCACCGAGAGACTCCACTTAGAAATAAAGTGACATACGACTAGCACGTTAAGAAAATTACTACATGTTTGCAGATGCTAGACATTCACATGTAAACTTCACCTGTGCTCCTTTTGAATAGCCAGAAACCCAGGCATATTCCTGGAGATGATTGTTAATCTGGAAATCACAATCTCCAATCTTTGACTTCCCTTGGTAAGAAATTCAGATCCATATAGAGTTATCTACCGTCATTTACAACTTTTATTGGGAGGAAATTGGGATCGAGGGCTAAAAGTAGAGCATTTTTATTTTGAATGTGCAGCATATTTTCAACACTCAGGCTATTTTTAAGGCCAACAGCCTGTGAGACAAAACAGCTGTCAATAACCTTTCCCTGAGTGCTACTGGCCAGTTAGTCCTTACACTAAATGTCATTTAAACCACCCTCTCTAAGCCATTTTTCAGACTGGTTTGTAGGCCATTTGGAGGGTCCTGTGGATGGCAGGACATAGGCAGGCAGGCACCACCGAGAGAGCCAGCTCATCTGTCAGCAAAGTGGTGATGGGTCCCACCTGCAGCCGGAGGATGCACCCCAGGTGCAGAGACGACTGTGCGACTCCTTTTCCCTGCAGCTTGCACACCTGTACCTTTGTGCAAAGAAGTAAAATGTTAGCTTAGCCGTTCTAAAGCGGGGTGCTCAAAATCATGGATCAGCCCAACATTTCAAAAATATCATGAGAGATTCTTTTTCTCTATTTTAATAGATAGTTTTTAAGTCATTTCTAAGGAGCTCTGTATGTCCTAGGAAACAGGAAGAACCCCAAGGCAAGGAAGTTTGCCATTCATCTTAGGGATTTGCTTTGTCATGAGGCAGGAATGGAGGAAGCACCCCTGTAGGTCTGTCTTTGGACCTAAAAAAAAAAAAAAAAAAACAGTCAATAAATATTGCGCTCTCCCCACAACTGTCACCGTCTGAGCAGGGGCTCCGTGTAAATGCAAAGGGAATACGTGAAGAAAGGGACACCATCAGATGTCTGCATTTGACTCTTTTTCTCCCCAGAATTGCTCCCTGGAATCCAGCAGGGCTACAGGAGGCAATTTGAGAGGCAGCGTTCCCAGTGCCGGAGCCTGTCACATCAGACGATCTGAGAACTTTTATAAGAAAACCAATGAATGCTAAACATTGCCATCCTGTTTGCAGAGCCCCGACTCTCATCTCGCCCAAGGAAAATGAGCAGCCTGGTACCCAGAAGCACTTCCTTCCCGCCAGCCCCACCCCACTGAGTGCAGTTGGGCTGTGAGAGCTCCTCCACCCCAGGCGGCACAGCAAGGGCTTTGCACATCCGCCCCATTTGAATCGATGATAGGAGCGATGTTTGTAATTCGACATCAAGCAGCCCCAGCGCCTGGCATTTATTTGTGCTGTTGTTTTGGCAGGTTATCCGAGGGCCCCTTCTCATCTGACATGTCAGGTCGACAATCAAACAAAGAGGACTAGAGAATTCACTTTTACAGTTAGGCAAGCTGAATGCTATTACCCATGTATTTGTCACCGACCTGCAGATCCCAGCCTCTAATCTGCCATCCGGATGGATGCTACAAAGTGGAGAGCCAGGGACATGCATTTCCCAGTAACTACCTGCTGCCAGCTATTATTTTAAGGATCCTGTGATTTTCTTTTATTTTGAGTAGAAAAAACAAGGCAGCTGCGGTAATAAAAAGGCATATCAACTAGTCACTTCCTGGCAGATTTGTCACTGGTGTGGATACAGTAGAGGAGGGTTTTTTTGTTGTTGTTGTTACTAGAAAATGTATACACTCGAATATAATATTGTAAATCTGGAGTGTGTGCTTCAAATAAAACCCTTTTTAGTACCTTGCGTTCTGGTAAACAAAATAAAAATGTATGCATCTTATAAAGAACTGCCAACGCTCACATGCAGGAGCAGGATGCCACCTACAAATCACACCCTGACAGAGGATATTTTACATTATATGATTTTGGGGTGAAAGTTATTATTTTTTTATTCCTAAATCACATTAACATAGCCACAAAGCCATACATTATCACAGCTCTCCAATAATATTCCTAAATATTTCCTAATGATGGATTGTACAGTAGGGCTCCAAGGACTCAAGTTTAACTGTATAATTCCAAGTTGTGAATTAAATTGCAAAAATCAAGTGCTCCTGGTAATTCTTTTATTTCTGCACATCGCATGATCAGATCGATCTCCTCCCCTGTTCAGTACATAAATAAATCTTCAGAAATAATCAGTCACCAATAAAACGTTCCCTGTTCGATTTTGATATGTGTTTTAAAATTAATTAGGCAGAGCCCTTAAGAGGTGATCATTCCTATGGTGATAGCTCAAAAACTGCACAGAGGTATTTGTCGAGCTGCAAAATTACAGACAAGCCGCCGACTCTTGTGCCTTTCATATTTTAAAAGGTGTGTGTGGCTTCCAAATGGTACTCAGACCCATGGCACCATCACCAGGAGATGCTGCCCTTCATGCAAGCCCCAGGCCCCCAGGTGTGTCCACGGGACTGGCCTGGTGAACAAAGAGCTCAGCGCCTCGGTGTTCGCCCATCCGGAGCAAGAGTGGGACAATCCTGAACAATAAGACCCGGCCCAAACAAAGAGTGATTAATGACTCGGGAGCTGCCGTGCTACGTCGGCCAGGCAGGCTCCGAGTGGGTCTTTGAAGGAGAAATGAAAAGAGTTTCGGGCTTTAAATATTTACTATTTCATTCATCAATGGAGCATGTAAACGCAAAAAGAAATATTCAAACACGATTTTCCCAAGACTCCGTTTCCCACATTGTCCTCGCTGGTAATGCCTATTTATGGCACTCGGCGTCCGCAAGTCACAGTGAGGAAGCAGGTTGGAGGCTGCGGCGGTTACTCAAGGGGAGAGCCCCCGATCCCCTCTGGAGTTGAGTTTGTCACCAGGGCTTCCCGAAGGTTCCACGGCACCGCACACCCTCCCCAGTGTCAGGAAGCAAAGTTCTAGAGGTGTCTCACTGCATATTTACAACATATTATGAAAAAGTGGTTCATCTCTGTGTGAGAATGCACACTTTGATTATCACTTAAAGGGGAGACAAACAGGAAATGCCCTACAATTTGAGCATCCTGCATTTCCTAATATGCTTTAAGGTACCTTTGCTGTTGAAACAATTGTGAGATGTCTGTTTCCATTTTTCATTGGCAAAGTTTATTTTTGCTGTGTGTGTGTGTTTGTGTGTGTGAAAGAGCACACACTCTTACTTTTAAACAGACTTATAATCCAGTATTTGCTAAATAACGAGAATCAAGAATCGGGTTACTGCACGACACCGTGCCATGACTGCACACATTTATGAGTCTGCTGGACGCTTCTGATGTTTCTTGCATGATTCCTTAATCCTGACAAACGCCGAGGTGGAGAGCATTATTATTTCTATTTTACATGTGAGAAAACAAGGGCTTTTAATTTAACTTGCCCAAGGTCACAAGGGAGTAAGTGGAGGAGAGAGGGATTCAGACCCACGTTCAGGTGGCCCCAACCCCTCTTCGGTCCCCTCCCTCGTTTCCCTCCCTGCTGCTACCAGCAGCAAAGAGACAGCTGACGTCTAGAGCCCACCACCCCGTAATTCTACATTCTTAGACCCTGTCCTTTGGGGCTAGAAGGAATATGCTCTAGGGAGAGGAAGGCAGCCGCGCCCAGCCCACCCTGCTGGCTCAAGGGGCATCCAGGAGGCTGCAGAGGGCAAAGTAGAGGGGGGTACGGGCAGAATGGAAAAGGGCAAAGGAGCTCCGAAAGCCTGTCTATAGCCAGCGTTCCTCTTCTCTGGCCAACAGTGGAGGAATGCTGGGTCTCCACAGGGAGAGCCAAGGCTAACCAAGAAAACCCCGCCAGTCCTCCCGGCTGGGTGGCCTACACGCCTCAGCTTCTTCCACACTAACCCATTTGCTTGAACAACCAAGAACATATCCCACAAGGCCCTGACCACCTGGACCCACAGACCTGGACCCACCACACAAGGCATTTTCCCTCAAGGGTCCTGTGCTTGGTCACACTGGCCTGTTTTCCATGCAGGGCCCTTGCCCTTCTCCCCTGGCAGCTGTCAATCTGGTCCCTGCCAGGAGGGTGGGCATTCTCTCTTGGTCTGGTTTCAGTGCTTAACCAGAATGCTGCTTCCTCCAGGAAGCTTTCCATAGGGATCCCAGAGCATGCTCTTTCCTCACCTCGCGGCTTCCTGCACTCCTGTGGCAGTGTGTGCCAGAATTTGCCTCCTTGACGCAGCCCCTCACCAAGGGGCAAGTTCCCCCAAAGCAGAACTGTACGAGGTCCCCTCAGCAGCCCCTCCAGGGGCCAGGCACATGGCACGTGCTCCAGGGTAGTGGCTTCAAGGAATGAACAAGTGGGTATGATCTGCTTGGTCTTTAAAGACAAGGCGAGTAGATAATTCAGCCCAGAAGGCTTTACTAGAATTTCATTTCCTTTTTTTTTGTTTGTTTGTTTTTTTGTTTTTCTAGCTTGTTTAAGGTCCAACTGAAAGTGAAAATTGTATACAGTTACAGTACACATTGTGGTGTTTTGATTTAGGCATACTTTGGGAAATAATCACCACAACCCAACCAATCAGCTTATCTCTCACCTCCGTGTGTGTGTGTGTGTGTGTGTGTGTGTGTACGTGTGTGTAGAAAAATTCAGCACCACTGTCATGGTGAATTTCAAGTGTACTTAATTCATTTCTATTGTTGGCCGATTCAGTCAGAATTTCCGTGGTACTTAGGGCTACATGCGTGAACTTCATTAGCATCCAGATCCAGGAAGATGGGTTTCGGGAATGACTGAAACTACAAGAAGCACCCCACAGACACAAGTGTCCTGCCCACCAGCACACCACCCTTTTTCAGAAAAGAAACTGGCAGCCACCGGCCACTGTGACCACCGGAGTCATCTCAGCCGCACTCTTGCAAATTTCAGGCTTTGCTCTGGCTACACGTATGAAATTCTGTCAAATTGAACTTCAGGGATTTCACCAAGAGGAGAGCGCTTTCCCACCACCGTGCCTTCCCCAGCTAAGTGTGTGTGAGGGAACGCGAGAGACCGCGAGCAAGTGAGAAGGGAGACATAGCTTCGCTGTTTTATTTTGCTTGCGTGCCGGTCGACAGATCGGCCAGATCCTCCCATCACTGCCTTTCTGGGAGAAAGGCCAATTTTCTTCATTTTTAAAATATCATAACATTTGTGTTAACAAAAACTACTACAAATGCCATCAGCTACAGAATTCCAGTTGAATTTCTATTTTGACTTTATCAAAATTTGAGAAAAATATCTTTGGGGAATCCAATTATCTGTGCTTAGCCCCAGCCCACAAATAAACACAAACCAAATTTTGCGCAGTGGGGAGCCGCTCCGCGACGTCCCTCTGAGTGCAGAACCATGCCACAGCAAGAGCTGGACCCGGATCCCACAGGGTCATCTGCATAGCAGAATTCAGAGCCCATGGACCAGACCATGTGGTCTAACATATTGAATTTGTGGAACTCTTATTACAAGAATACGTAATATTTATAGAATACAAATACTAATTTGTCACACTGATTCTCTACCTGAATGTGTGTCCACTTGCCTGATTCCTCTTAATAGCACAACTAAACAAATAAGACCATTTATACCAGCTGAAGCCCAGGCACAAGAAATCACCATATTTTAATATTTCAATATGTAAGTCTGCCTTGTGATCAGGAGGGGCTACACCTAGTTAAACTCCCACAGATGATGCCAACGACTCAGGATCTAATTTCCTCCTCTGGCTTCTTTTAAAATCATGGTCTTTCTCAACAGCTATCCTTTATTGTTTTCTAATCTTACTTCGTGGATATTAATGAATCTCTAGAGTTCCAAAAACTATATTGGAGTGGCTTAACAAGTCATTCCAAAAAATATATTTGGTAAACTAATTAAACTTGGGGTGTATTTCAGAGTACTCCCCTGGAACGCCGAGGTTCATTAATACTCCTGCAGTGGCAGCCGACTGGGTGCAGAGAGCCCCGCTCAGGGTGGAAGCGTGGGGACTCCGTGCTGTGGGGGTGAGCCCTGCTGGCCCCGCTCCTGCCTCTGTCCCTCATCAGCACCTGGCTGACACTCTCCCAGCAAAAGAGGGAAACTGACACACAGAGTTTATCAGAGAGCTGTCTTGATTTTGTCCCAAATAAAGGGAAACAGCACAATAAGAGTCTGACTGTTAGGTGGCATGGAAGTCCTCCCACGGAGCCCCGCTGGTGCCCTGAGGAATGCAGGGGCAGCAGAAGGGTGGCCCCATGCCCAGTGGTGCTGCCGGGACAGGAGGGACTCTCCTCAGCCAGACAGACAGCCCTGCAGTAGCGTCATCCCCGCCTGTGTCACTGCCACCCTCAAACGTGACAAATTCCCTTCATTCTTTTTCCTCCTCCTTCCCATGAACTTAATGTGGTTGAGTCTCTTCTCCCACCTGGTTTGATTTCTCAAATTCAATCAAAACCCTTTTAACAGCCCCCATTTTATTTGTCTCTTCACTGGGCTCTGCCCTGTGACTCTGGCACTTTGTCCCCTTCCAATCTTCAAAGCTCCCTGCCTTCCTCCTTCCTATGTCAATCCCGGAGCCATTCAGCTTCCGGTGATGCTGGCCTGGTCCTTTCTGGATCCTTTGGGGATCGAGGCATGGTTTTAAAAGTCACATGCATTATACTGAAGAGGCAGGCAATATAAGGATCTGTGTGTGCAGACTCAGAAGTCATGGACCAAAAGACGTTTCAGAGTCTCTCTCCCTCCACTCTGCTCTGCAGAGGCTCAAAAAGGGGAGAGGCCTGGCTCAGGGTCACATGGCCCACGGATGGCCTTTCCAGAGCCAGTGTACCATGCCAGGCCCCTGCACCCTGCCCTTCCCCAGGCAGCTACCCAGGATAGCCTCCTGTTGCAGGAGTTGCCTGGCTCTGCAGGTGGAGTGGCACTTGTAGGCCACATCACCATCTATGACACCATCTTAAATGTAAAACAGAGAAAGTGCATTCTTCCTGAGACTTGGCAATTTATACCAAAGACATCCAACAGCGGGAACTGAGAACAGAAGCACAACCTACTGACTCTCAGGACAGCTCCTAGACAGACATTCAAAGCCAAAACTACACTTCTTGCCACAGAGGACCAGAGCACCTTAATAGTTTCCTGTGGTCAGATGCTCATTCGTCATTATACATGGTGGCATTGGGGGAGAAGGTGTCCCAATATCTCATAAATCCTTGGGATCATTATGTGTGTATGTTTTGTTTTCTTGTTTGCAGATAAAGAAGTGGAGGGTCCCTGAGCTTAAAGTAACTCACAGCAGGATATGAGCCAGAGGGTGGCAGAGCCGGATTCAAACCCAGACCCGTTGCTCTCTCCGGCAGTGCACTTCCTGGCCTCTCGTCCTGGGCCAGTCCCTAGGCAGCAGCGCATGGTGAAGCATCATTTCAGGACAACCACACATTCACCTGTTCCTCTGTTTATCCATAACGAAGCCCTTCGCTCAGTCGCTCACATCCCTCCCTCAGCTGACTCACAGACGGGGCCTCTCCCCTCCCAGGCTGTGGTCACTCTGAGAACCACAACCAACGAGCCCCGGGCCTGGGGCCCAAGGCCTGGCTCCTGGCTTTGGCGTGGCTTTGGAGAATCCAGACTTGACATTTCAAGGCCTCTTCTTCCACCACCGTTTCCTCACACACCAGCTTAAGCCATAAGAGAACCTTCCTGCTAAAAGGAAGTGGAACACAGAGGAGGGGAACCTCTCTGAAAGAGAAAGGGTGGGTCAGGGATGGACCGCGAGGAGGGCTGCAAGGGGATCAAGGCACGTTCCCTGGGCCTTCACCGACACCCCTAGTGACTCACAGAAATCATGAGGGAAAGTAAGCGGCGGCTGTTCTCAGAATTCCCAGCTCAGCGGTGGCCCCCCGTGATGCTCCCACCCAGCCTCCTTGGGAATTCACATCAAACCCGAGTCCATAATTTATGTAATGGCATATACTTGGACACTGATGAGCCACCATATCAGCTCTGTAATAAAGGCGACATAACCCCTAGTTTATCATTCATTTATCTGAAGTCATTTTGAATAATATCACAAGATTGTAATGCAATCATTATGCTGTACGGCAGGCCGGGGCCTGCACACCAGGCTGCAGGGTCAGGGCCCGGCAGGGTTCACACCGCTTAATTTACTCACTTCTTACACATTTGTAAGATGAGAGTCAACAGGGTAGGAGTGAAGTCGGGTCCGTGAGCAGATGCTTACACAAATTGCTAATAAGACGTTCGATAGGAAGTACGCGAGGCTTAATAACAGTAATAATAATCTCCTCTCGGAGCGGGCTTGCTCTTGAGTTTGAGACAAGCCATTCAGTGCTCAATGACGAGTGTGGATTGCCTTTGACTCGCAGGCTCTGCTCGACCTGAAGGGTTTATCGACAACCACTTTACTGCTATGAAACGCTCTATTAGGAAAACCGTGTCTTCAGGCCACGCAGAGGGTGACAGCGGGAAGGTCGATTCCTGGGGAGGAGGGCTGGGTGTGCAGCTCTGGAGGGCAGCAAGGGCAGTGGGAGGAGGGAAGCGGAGACCCCAAAACTCAGCTTCTGAGTTGGGGGGCGACCTGCACAAACCTGGTAGGGGAACGGAGGAGGAGGCTCCAAGTGACTGCTGTCATTTACCTGGTCACCTCTGCAACCACTCCAGCCCTCTTCTAAGGAGCTTAGCAAATACAGGGATCCTCAGTATCCATGGGGCATGGGCCAGGACCCCTAAACCCAGGATGCACAAGCGTCTTACAGAAAAGCTCTGTGCACCCTGCTGCACACCTTAAGCCCCCTGCAGGACACCTAGGTCACCTGCTGCAGTGAGAATGCTGTGTGAGCCGTGGTCACACTGTGTGCTCAGGAGGTGGACAAGAGCAGACACACTGCTCTGCCTATGTTCCCAGTCCTGAGCTGCTTGAGCTGGTGGATGCAGAACCTTCTAATAGAGGCTGGCTGCATGGGGTGATCTCCAGAGTTCCCCAGAGCCCTGACCAGTATGCTTGTCCTCTGTGGGAGACACTGGACTCACTGGACACTATGGCAGGCTGTGAGGGGTGGGAGGGCCTACCTCCCCCTGGACCACCAAATCTAGAAGGAAGTAGCAGGTTGTGGCATTATGGAAACTTGGTTTTCAAGCTGACTTTGGAGACTGAGGGCGGACACCCTGCCTTAGGGTGCTGCAGGTCTCAGCCAAAGGAGCCACTGAGGCCCTTTCTGTGATGGGTCCCAGGCAGGGACCACAGCCAGGCCTGAGGTGTTAAGCAGCAGGGCAGCTGGGCCAGCGGCCTGGGAGAAGCGCACACAGGGTGAGACCAAGTGCCTCCTCCCACCGGCCCCCAAGACAGAATACAGGCGGGGTGGGGTGGGGC
>NW_026000206.1:10414564-10467867 GCF_001458135.2 Marmota marmota marmota
CGGGGGGGTGGGTTCTGAAGTCAGCAGCCCCCAGGCTGCCCTGCAGGACAGGTGGCAGGGAAGGTGAGTGAGTGGGGGCTCAGCAACCTACCCACCACCCAATGCTTCCCGCCTCCATCTGGCAAGGACAAATGGTTTGTGCCCAGCATGCGGGACAGTGGGCTCTCCCCAGCACAGCCCCAGTGGGGGTGGCGGGTGGGAGTAAATGGAGCCCCCTCCTTTGGGGGCAGTTGCACTGTGGGAGAGGCAGGAACGCCTTCTGCCTGGGAGAACTCAAGAGAGTCTTCCCAGAGGAGGTGGCTGGTGAAGTGCTGGGAGAATTTCAGGTGCTTCCCTGTGTTCTGAAGGTGCCCTTGGGCTACTTAGAGGCTGGATGACCACACAGTTCTGGAAGCACCACTGTGAGGTCAAGGAGGACGCTCTAGCAGAGGTCAGGGTCAGGAGGCGTGCCTGTGGTATCTCTGAACCTCCAGAGGAGGCACCTCTCATTTTCCTCCAGGAAACTGGTCGCTCACAGTGTGGTCTTAGTAAGTCCACCCAGCTATCCATGGGCTTTGGCTTTAACCTCGCTTCTGGGCTTTCTTCTTTCCTTTTTGGAAAAAGGTGGGATTTAAATTACAATTTTTTTTAAGAGTCTGGCAAGCTGGTTGTGTTTTTCTGAAGGACTTTTAACTTATAACAAATAAACAAAAATAGCAGTAGCCTAAACCAATAGGGTGTTTCCCTCTCGTATGTAAGCACTCTGGAGTGGGTACTAGACACCTGTCCTATGAGGGCCAGAATCTTGGAGAACCTATCAGCGTTGTCCTAGTAGTCACAAGATAGTTGCTTCTGCTCCAGGGATCATATCTGTGAGAAAAGAGAAAGGAAAGAAGGGAGGGAAGGAGGAAGGAAGGAAGGAAGGAAGGAAGGAAGGAAGGAAAGGAGGGTNCAACTCAGGACATGACAGCTAGGAAGGAGAGAGAGAGAGAGAGAGAAGGAAGGAAGGAGGAGAGGTGGGAGGGAGGGAGGAAGAGAGGAGTGAAGGTGGCACGAGACACATTAATATATTGGTATCAGAGAAGCAAATCATTCCCAAAGGGCCAGCAAACACCTGCTCACGTCTTAGTGGCCAGACTTGGTCCCACGGCCACCCAAACTGCTGCATGGGGAAAGTGGGTGTTTAGGCTTTGCAGTCCCAGCACCTGAGAGGTAACTGGGAGCACTTGCCACACCCTGTCTTTCTGCTAAAGGTACTTGTTCCTCCTCCAAAGCTGCAAATTCCCACACTCCACAGCCCAGAAAAATGAGGAAAAACTGAATCAAGGGTAAGCACCAGCATACAAAGGTAGCAAGTGAGGTGGGCAGTCGTCCCTGTGCTGGGCTGCCACAGTGATGTCCCAAGATGGCTGGAGGGTCACAGCTGAAAGGAAGGAGAGCAAAAGGAAGTTCAGCAGCGGTCTGCAATGGTCCCTGTGCCTTTCCCTGGAAGCTTGTGATTAGAGGCCACAGAGGTCATCCCTAAGACCCTGGAGGGAAGAAGGCCAGTTAGCAACACGCACAGCAGAGCCACAGACCATCACAAGAACCCACAACAGCTGGTTTCCAGAGAGCATCTCCACCTAAGGAGACCAAGCTGGGAGAAGTGGGCCACATTCCAGAAAAGTGAGCCACGTCCTGGCAAATTCGGGGTCAGAAGGGCAAGCCATTCTCCAAAGGCTCTTATCAGTCAGCATGGGGCATCCCTAACATCTCTCCACGGGGCGGCTCTGCAGTGGCCATGGAGGGCCCCCACCAGAGGCCTTTCCAGTGGAGGTCAGAGGAAGAGGTGGCTGGAGAGGTCTGGACACCAGTGCAGCGGCAGTGCTGACAACAAGGACCCAGTGAGGGGGCAGCATCGCAGGAGGGCCAGCACCTCTGGAGGAGAGGCAGGCGGGGCAGAGCAGGGCCGTGCAGACAGACCTGGACACACTGCCCTGATCCTGGGATCTGTTCAGACTGGCACTGTGGAGTGCCGCCTGGGCTCCTGGGAGAGGGGAGACACAGACCGCCCTTTCCAGGACGCCTGGCACCTTCAAGGCCTCACCAACGTTTCTTCTTGAAACTGCTAATGGCAGCTGAGCTCCTCAGAGCTCTGGGAGCGGGGCACCTTCTAGCCACACTCTCTCCACCTCAGGGCTCTCAGCCCGAGATGTATCCCAGTTTTCAGGACCCTCGAAGTAACTCAGTTACACCTGCATATGTGAGCATGCACGTGCGCGCACACACACGGTTCTGCATCTGTTCATCCAACAAACCATAGATGGAAAGTATTTGGGACACACACAGTATGACTGCCACGCACATAGCATCACATGGCGTGGATGTTAGGCGTGGGGACGTGTGCATGTTGTATGTGAACACTGCACCATTTTACACAAGCGGCTGGAGCACCTCTGGATTCGGACACCTTCTGCAGGTCCTGTCACCTGATCTGTGTGTACCCATGTCTTCCTGGAGGGAGAATGCTAGACTTCACCACACTCACTACAGGGGCTGCTAAAGGAGAAGAGCAAAGCCCCGGAGCAGCTTCATGGCACACAGTGAGCGGCAGTGCTGTGTCCTCAAACACAAGTTAATCATCCTCTTCCACCTCGTCCACCATTCAGTCTAAGCCTAGTAATTCCTAGAGTCGGCCTTGTCAGCTGAGAAATGTTGATGCTCATCCACAGGCAGAAAGGAGAGCGGGAGCTGTTTGCTATTTGCAGAGGCCAGGGAGGCTGGTTTCCAGGCCCACTGGAATTCACCTAAGCCTTCCGTGTAGGCGGCTGTGGGATGGGTTGTCCCCAAGGCCAATGCCTTCAAAGGACTCACCACCAAAGGGAAATCAGAAATGACGCTTTGCCAGAGGTGATGATGAGCATGGAGGCGAGGGCGCCATCCACAAAGGACAGAGGCCGGAAGGAGCAGGACCCTCGACAGAGCGACCGGCAGCGATGGGGAAGGAACGAGGGCGTGCAGTGCTCGGCGGGGGGACACAGGCCATGGTGAAGTGACCCCCCGACTCAAGAAACGAGGGTTCACTCACAGTGATGGTGTTCACAGGTGGGGCTAAGCCCTGAATCCCTGATGGAAACCACAGCTCCAGTCTGAAGGAGTCCAAGTCGGAGCAGAAATTAGCAGATCTTTCTTTCCTTCCCCATCATTCTTGAGAAACGTGGACCTGATGAAAGCAAACAAAAACCCACAGCGGCCCTGACCTCCCGCCTCTCTGACAGTGCTAGAACCTTCCCCTCTGTTTTCTGCTGCTTGCTCCTTCAATAATGCCCTGAGCAAGCAGGAGACAAATGCAGCAAATAAATTCTGCCCAAGATCCAGCTTCTCCATATCAGGCTTGGGTCTTCAGCACCAGGATGCAAAAGGAACAATAACTTATTTTTTCTTTTGTTTTCAAGATAATGAAACAACTCAATGACCAAAGGAATATACATGTAATTCCATCAAGACCTCTATAGCATGGACTCTTAATGTAATTTGGAGGATTAAAAGAATAAGGCCAGGCAAAACCCATGCAAAACAATAATAACAAGAGCAGTCTCTACTAATCACATGTCCATCTATTTCCAAAGCAAGTCAGTGGAATGCAGGGACACAGTGCAGGAGAGTTCAGGAATATGGGTGGCATGCGCCTATCTGTGTGATGTTACAAACTGTTAGAGTCTGTAAACAAGTCTGGATGGCGCCTGGCATTTTGCCGGAGGGAGTGGTTTGTGAAGTAACGCCATCGAGCCATTAAGTGTGGAGATTCCTTATTGGTTGACTGCTGTATCTAGTTTATGCTAATTAAGATAAGCTGTATGTAATGTATATATACCCCTCCTGTCCTACAATAAACGGCTCCCACTCCTGCTGTATCAATCTACACAAGTTGCTCGCCACCCCCCGGTTATTTTGCTGCAGCCGGACTGCGGCAACAAACTAGCATTTCAAATCAGTGGAAAAAATACACTTTTTAATAAATGCTATCAGAAAAATTTGCTATTCATTTGAACAAAAAAAAAACATTGAGATACATTCTTCATAACATTCATTAAATTCAATTCCTAGTGTTTAAAAGATTGAATCTTTGCCATATTATTAAATATGGCAATAATCGGGCAAATATTTTATATTATGGGATCAAAGAATCCTTATCAACCCAGAAACCAAGAAGCAAAATGCTGGTAAACTTAATACTCAAAGAGCTTCAGAGCCAGGGAAACCCTGAATGCCCAACACTATAAAACCCTCAAAATTGAACAGAGTCTGTATTCATATGTTAGCACAAATACCTCACTAAAGGATGCTGAGTTTACACAACAAGCTATTGGCAAAGCTATGATACTGTTTATGAATTGTTAAATGTAAATGAAGCAATGCTGCATACTTTCCATGGTCATCTACATTTCTAAACCAACCTTGCAGCCACCTCTTGGCACCACCCAGCAGTCTCCTGTGTCCACACACAGAGGGAGGCCGATCAGCCTGGGTGTGGATGACAAGAAGTAAACACTCTTTACTCTTTTTATGTTCTCAAAGGTCTACAAAACCAAAGCAAACACACTAAAAGTGTATTCTTGGTATTGCTTAGATTATTCTTTGTATTCTCTACAACTTTTCAATTTTCCAACAGAAATAAGTCAGTAATTTTAATACCGTGCTTTACCGTTGTTAGACTGAATTGGTTCATAGGTTGCTATTTTGTCTTGTTTAAAAAAAATACTAATTCTGGCAACATGAAAAGCTAAAAATTCTATGCAGAAAAAAAAAGAAGAAAAAAAAAAAACCTCCCATGAACAAATAAAATTGATCTATGACAATGAGGACAGGTTTTTGCAGCCTTTATTTTAAAAGGATATTTTTATTCTATAAAGCTTATCCTCAGATAGACAAGACAGAGATATCACAGAGAACTGGGCATTGAGAAGAGGGTCACCAAGCCTGCACTTGTTGGAGATGAAGTCCCAGCCACATGGGCAGCACAGGAGGGCAGCCGGCGTTGGTTGGGAAGTGGGTGCTGGCACAGCCCATCAGCCCTGCCTGTGATCTCAGATTAAAACTTTGAGGGGTTTTGTCAAGCAGATCAAACTGCCAGGAGTACAGAGAAGGAGTGTTATCTTCTTACACATCCTGAGGACCAGAGGCAGGGGCTCTCCACTGATCTTCCCGTGGTCTGTCTGGGTATTGTGGTCATTCTCTTGTCCATGCCTCCTCGGTTAGTCTGCTTCTTCCCCTGGTTAGCTTCTCTCATGCAACAAAATGGCTGCAAAGGATTCAGGCCTCTCCTCTTGACGGCACATGGGCCATGGCCCAGAATTCCCAGCGAATCTTTTGAAAATCACTCTGGTGAGGTGGTTAGGACACCAACTGCTTCTTCTCTAATAGCTGTGGCCCCAAGATGGATGCAGAGACTGCTTGGAGTAGACACTGTACACAAGGGCTGCGGTTCCCTTCCTTGGGCCATAGGGACCCCAATGAAAGGGGAAGGAGGAAAGGGATTCTGCAAAAGGTGCCAGGAGTTCAAAAAATAAACGCTAAACAAAGCTTCAATTTTTCATAACCCTGACTTTAAATGAATGTCCCTAACCTTGGAGAGGCAGTTGTTGACACCCCCAAGACCATGAGTTCAAGGTATTGGTTTACCAAAAAGAGGTCAAAGGTTGTCAGAGGAGATGATCACAAGGGCCATGATGGGTCCCACCATGATCCCCAGCAGGGTCTCAGATCCGAGGCTCTCCACCTCTGTTGGCAGGGCTGGCAGAGAGTATGGTCTTGCCTTCTTCAATGCTACCAAGCCTCAGAAATTGCTCTAGGACCCAATACAATGTCCTCTGTCCGAGGCAACTGAGCTCCCCATGTGAATTCCAGAAGGAAAAGTGGCCACAATTTCCTAACTTCACTCAGGTGGATGCTTGGAGACTTCCCAATTTGCACAATGAACGTAATGAACGAAAACTAAGTAAAAATTAGTTCATATCTAAAACCCAAAACTTGGGACTGGGGTTGTAGCTCAGTGGTAGAGCGCTTGTCTTGCATGTATGAGGTACTGGGTTCGATCCACAGCATCACATGAAAATAAATAAATAAATAATAAAGGTAATGTGTTCATCTACAATTAAAATATTGTTTTGTTAACTGCTTGTTAAAAATCAAAAAATGAAATAAAACCCAAAACTCATTTCAGTTGTAATAGATCTGAAATACACAAATTCAAAAAACCTTCTTCTGGGCTTTGAAAGAAAATCAACAGCATCATTTCAAAACTCTGGACTAATCTGTTCCTTTGATCTCTGCACTAAACTCCACGTCCTGTGGCCTAGAACATCTCTCGACAACTTGAGCATAAATAAAATGGTATTTTATTTATTTTAATTAAAAAGACAAAATAAATTTTTCCGCAAAAGCAAAGGTGACACACAGACTCAGTAGCCTAGCTAGGTGTAGAAATGACATATAGAATTAAAGCTGGGGGTGGGGGGCAGGCGTAGGAAAGTCTCCCACCCTCAGCATAAGGACAGACAGGTCAAGTGACGCTTGCTGTGGCCTCAGATGTGGCCCGAGGTGGAGCCTGCCTTCTGGGACACTTGGCAGGCACCTAGTGTTCTATTTCCCGTGATGGCTACAAAGAAATTGATCTGCCGCATGAGGGTAGCTTGTACCTTTAAAGACAAAGGGAGATTTCCACTCACCAATGGTTTGGGGCTTCTCGACAGAGGATCTGGAAGAGTTTGCGTGCTTCTTAACGATGCAGACTTGTCTATTTTGGGACCATCTGTACATAGTCCCGAGACTGCCTTTGAGCTTCGTCTCCATCTCCTGTGTCAGGCTGTCAGCCGTCATTTCTGTTGTCATGTGTCATCTTCTCTGAGTCCTCTCGAATTCCTTCCAGCCCGGTGCTTCTTGCCGACCAGGACTGGGAAACGGAGATCATTATGAATTGAATGTGAAGGCAGAGTGCATGACAATGGACACGCTCCCCGATGGCCTCTGGCACAGTTGCCCATGGCTTCAGAGATGGCTTCCTCCCCTCTGAGAGAGGCTCCATCTCAGCGCGCTCACTGGCTGGGCCATCTTGGCATGGCTCACTGAATGTCTTCAGGCCTTGGTTTCCTCATCTGCAGAGGGGAAGTCCAGCTACCTACCCCATGCCGAACTCGAAGGTCCAGGTGGAAGGGCTTAATGAGCCCTGGTACCCAGGAGCACAGCTGTCACTGTGCTGATGACAGGGCTGGATTGGAGCTTGCAGCCTGGCAGGGTGGGATGGGGGCAGGGAAGAGGCAAGCTTCACCACCCTGAAAGGCGTTCTCTTAGAGAACTGCGCAGATCAGGGTTTGGACATTTTACTCAGCATCCTGCACACATGAGTGACAGTGAGAATTCCGGGGAGACAGATCAGGCCAGAGGCTGACCTGGAGAGAGGTGGGCAGGTCTGGGATGACATGGGGTTCCACAGGCCAAACAGGAAGTCAGCATTTCATTCTGAACTTCTCTGGAAACTATGAGATATTAAAATACATATACTTGATATTTTGCTCAGTTTTATTCATTTACCTAAGACTTTGGGGGAAACCAGGGATGTTTGCTTGACGCAGTTCAAGGCAAGGAAGTTTTCAAGAAAATAATACAGGACCCAAAGCCGCTAAGTAATATATTTCCTTCAACATCTATAAATCTGGCGGGTATCATTTTCCCAAGTTCATTTTTCTGCCTTAAAGGATAACAATCCAGAAGCCCAGCCAGACTGTGCTCGTGGCTCAGGGAACCCTTTAAGCCCGTTTACATGGGAGAGGGGGAGATATTGAAATCTTTCCAAAAACGTGAGTGTATAAATTACGGCAGCAGAGAATGGGGCTCTCCTTGTAATAAGCTCTTCTAGGCGCCTGTCACCGCCCCCAGCTGTGAATGCCTTTCATATGGGTGTGCAGAGGGCCCCTTCTTCCTCAAACACCTTCCTTCTCCTGGTTTTCCTTAGACTCTCTTGTCATCTGATTTTAATTGCATGCATGCACTTGTCTGCTTCTCAAAACAGTTGAACAAGAAAATAATTGCCTTGCACTGCATCCAAAAATCTACATTCTCCACAAAGAAACACTGATATGCCTGCAAGCCAGGTCCCAGTCAGGGCACCCACCCCATCCACAGTCTCTCAAAAACCTCTCAATCCTTAAAAAACACTAACTTTACCTTATTTTCTGGATGAGTGTTTTTCTTTTGCAAAGGAAAAAAGGATAAGGCCAAGAAAGCCTTGCGATACTCCTTATGGAAAAAAAAATGGGAAATTGATCCCGGGTTTATGCAGCCCTCCTCCAGCACCTGCCTCCAGCCTCCCACTGGAGCCCCAGGAAGCCCTGAGTGGGCTGTGCTATCCCTCGGCTTATGCCGATACTCCTCAACTTAAAATAAAACAAAATAAAGTGATTTAAAGATGTCCCACTTCCTAAGATCTACGGACTGTCTGCAGAACATTAAGGGAAATTGGCTATCCGCCCAAAGTGTTTTTCCAAACCACCTCTTAAATATGTTCTGGCCAGAACAATGTATAAAGCCTGTCCTGTCATCTCAGAAGAGGGAAGACTGATGCTCTCCTGTTGCTCAGAGCCTCTGCTTGGCCCCAAAGCCCCCAGGTACTGTTAAGTTTCATTGTGATCCAATACCCATCTGCCAGGCAAGAGCCTTGGGGTGCTTTCAATGCCAAATTTATACAGGCTGATATTTGCATGCAAATATGTAGCTAGAAACGAATACTATAATTAGCATCCACAGAATTTGCAGGTCTCTGTTCTTTAAGTCCTCTGCACAATTTGGATGGATACAAAAGTTGTGAATTAAGTGATGATTTTTCCCATTTGATAAACACTATTGCAGTCTGGTGTTGAGGACAAATGTGCCACATTAGATCCTAAGCATGAGGCATAGGCATTTAGAGACTGTTTGTTGATTTAAGGGAACTTCTAGCTGGAGGGTCTGGAAGGTCAGACATACAAATATGTAGCAGCAAAGGAGGAATATTCTGTCCAAAATGCTCTTGAGACGATAAGTGGATGGAATGCAAGGAAAGCCTCGTTTCCTGTCACCTGTGTCAGGTCTTGGATCTGGGTCGCAGTCCAGTAATTAGGTGAAACAATTAAAACCTGGATGTGTTGTAGAGGAAACCAGCAAGAATTAATTCAAACTTAATTGGAGTGAGGCAGCCACTCTCCAGGATGAGTTGGCTGGAGAAATGGGAGGGAGCCCAGGACCTCCAGAGAGGTCCCCCCACTCCACCGGGTGTCTGAGGATGGGCTTCCCTCTCGGAAAGAATGAGTGAATACTGATGAGATCAGCCTTGGAAAGCCTGACTCCCCCGTTTGCTTCTGGATTTGGGGTGCACTGCTGATAAGCTGCTCGCCCCCACATGTCCCTGCTCTGTGGACGATGCGGTTTTCCCACGTCCAGGCAATGAGGTCCTCCTAATATTGGTGAGGGCTGAAGCGTGCAGTCAAGTGAGGACAGCTGCTCCAGGCAGGGACTCTGATCCCGTCCTCACTGCTGTCCACCCGTGCACAGGGCCCGGCACAGAACAAGAAGCCCGAGCCGGTTCTTGTGGGACTGAGCCAGGCAGCCTGCGTCTTACCCACTCCCTCTCCCACAGAGCCGTGTCCTGTTGAACGCAGGGACTCGACTCGTTGATGCTTCCTTTGTAACTGGCTGGTGAGGCCGATGAATTAAACGGAGACTTGGCTCTGTGCAAGGAAACAAGGGAAGTCTCCTGGAAACCAGGCTAAAATAAAAAACAGTGAGCGACCATGGACAAAGGCTTCCCGGGGCCTTGCCCCACCTCACCTGCTGGCTTCCTGCTCCAACTGCTAAACACGAGGCCCACCACAGCCCTGGCCCACAGACCCTGGTCAGGAGGCTGGTTTGGGAGCTGCAGGAAAGGTGTCTATGAGTCGCCAGGCACTGTGCCCAGACTCGCACGGGAAACCTAAAATGTGTGACTGGCTGAGGAGGGACGCCTGAACCCGAGGGGGGATTCTTCCCTTCACCCTCCAATCCATTTGCTTTCCACATTGACACTGTCTGAAAGCAGCTGGGAAGCCCAGTACTAATGGCCCCACTTTCAACAGGAGGGCAGAGCAGAAGAGAGTCGTGCTGAGCAGGACTAAGTGATTTTCCAAGGTTAACCAGTCCATGGTGACACCCGGAAAGTTCCAGGGCCTCTCGAATTCCATGCCAGCACTCTTCAGACACCAGGCCACGTGCCTTGTCAAATGTGTGGCTGGGTTTCATCTCTGCCCTGATGACAACGAAGGCTGTAGCATCTATTAATCTCCACCACAGTCCTCGAGAACTAGTTAAGCATGAAGGGTGACAGCCCCAAGCCCCAGGGGCCTTGAGGACTGCAGCTCCTGGGGCACTGCGGTTCCAGGGTCTCCAGAGGAAGAAATAACTTAGGCGGTGATGCTTGTCTCCCAGTCGTTGGAGGGAGAGTGGCCTGTAAGGCCTGGTCATTAGCTGTCAAGCCCGGGCTCTGTAGTCCTCGTCAACGGTCCTAAGGAGGGCTTGCAGGGAGGGGGTGATCTAGAAGCAAGGGACGCTTGGCAGCTGAAATACAACCCCGTGCTGCAAGAACGCGGGGCCCACTGATCAGGACCCGGCTGGCCTGCCAGGTCTAATGTGGCTCACTGGCTTATTGACGAACGCCTCCTCATTCCATCTGTTGAACGGAGCCTTGGTTATTTCCATTCTGCAGTCACACAGAATGACACAGCCCCTGTCTTTCTATACATCTTAGTCAACATGCCACTCCAGTGACATGCACGCAACGGGCGCCTCCGTGCAGTCCGCCCTCCAGTGCCCGCCCTCCAAGAGGGGTGGCCTCAGCCTGCCTGGCCCTGCCTGGCCCGCCAAACCCTCCCACAGATGCCCCAGAATTTCCAAGCAAGCGCCTTGTGAGCTGATGAAAATCACCTTTAAAAGCAAAATTTACGAGTCCAGCCTGGGGATTTATTTCCCACCTCCTTAGTCCCCACCCCTCCTTAAGTGATAAGAAACAACTAGAACAAGACTCTGGGGTGTCATGCTGTCAAAAAAATTCTTAATGAAATTAAACCCTCACGCTCTCACAAATGCTGTCGGCTGCGGAGCCCGGCACTGCAGATGAGTGACTATCGCCATGCGTCTGCGGCCTGGTGGCTCCCCGACTGAAGAGTTGCTGTATGTCAGCTCTTTGCCCCAGGGAATATGGGCGGAATATTTTATACCTGAAGTGGCCTTCTTTCCAGGCAATGGCATACCACAAAACGCAGCTCCACTGTGTGTGCAGGAAAAGTGGCACTTGTAAAACATGGCAGAGGAATGGGGGACGGAGGCAGGGGAAGCACCCCTGGCATTGGAGAGCATGCCCCACAATCTGCATTTCTAATTTGGAAATCTTGGAGGAGCATTGCCCCTGCAACCCACTAGCTCTTTCTTTTCTTTATGCACCCTTTGTCAGGGGATCAGGGGGAGACTGTGTCAGAGAGAGGGTGCCGTCCTCCTGAGATCCGTGCCTCCAGATGGAAGGGGAAGGTCGGAAACCCACCAGCATTCACTAGGAATTGGAACTCCACTCTCATGTCCTCCTTTTTTTTTTTTTTGTAAAGGAGCATATTTAAGAGATAAATAATGTTTTCTCTAAATTCTTATACACTTATTTCTAAACTTCTTGTCATTTTTTGTGTTAGGGTGTTCCTTTTTGGATAAAGATCTTCTCTAGACCTAAGACAAACAATCAAAGATAAAAAGTGAATTCACTTGCAAACATCAGCTTCTCTCAAGGAAAAAATCACTGGATTCCAACCCTACCCATATCACCAGCATTAAGTCTGCTTCATTTAAAATGAAAACTCTCCAACTGGAGCTTCCTACCCAGGGTGTCTGTGCCCTCTTGCTTCTGTCCCCACATAGCAATAAAACGCTTGTGCAGAGAGGCACCGTGGCTTTTAGAACCATCCCTTTTATTTTCTGCTTAAATGTGTCTGTTAAATGTCATTGTGGTGAGAAAGCTCGGTGCTGTAGTTCAAGACCATCTGAAACGTCTTGTTAATTCTTCATAACGCATTGACAGGCAAGGCTTAAAAACAAAGCCCGGGGAAGAGACGGCGCTGCCGGGCTGGTCCCTGCCAGGAGTCTGGAAGCTCCCTGCCACAGGAAAGGCACTTCCAACCTGGGGCTCTTTCTCTCTAGCCAACTCTCAGAGCCACATTCCTGGCACTTGACACTTTGTTTTAATTGAACAACTAACCCAAACTAAGGTTCTGAGACTCTGAATTACCTGCAATTTTTGTCTTTAAAAGGGGGGGAAAAAAGCCAGGGAGTCACCACTGCCCATATTTATTGGGAACCATCTGTTACGCCTCTAATTAAAACCCACTTGTAATGAGCTTGTTAGTGCACAGAATGTGTCAGGTACAGGACGTTTTTCATGAAGCAGTTGTTTAGGTGGCTGAATGATGCCTTAAAATCCTATTAGTTTAACAAAGTAATATATTAGTGTTTTGACCCAATATACAAGAGACTTGAGAATGACCTGGCACTCGGCTCCTCTAATATTTCTTTCTCAAATATGTTGCTATTTCTACCTAATATATAGTCAGATGGCCTCTTATAATTGCAGTATCAAATCTTTGCCTCAATTTCCAACTGCAGGTGATTTCAAATGATTAAAGACGCACAACAGGGAATAAACAAAAATGCTTACATGCAATTATTTTTAATTAGTATTTGGCTATAAAGTGTGTGCCTTCATAAAAAAGTCTGTTATTCACATAAACATCTGTTACCATACACACAAGGAAACACACAGTAAGCCTGTCATCACATCACCAAAACAGAAACACGGAGGGAGGCTGGCAGGAAAGCCAGCACTTTGAGTTTTTAAACAAAAGATATAAGTCTAAGTGCCAAAACAGACGCTGAGCCACACCTTTCAATCAACATCACTCACAATCAAAGGAAGAGCCTCGCCAATGGAATTACACTTGAAAATGTTAAAATAGATGGAATTCTTCTTTGGAAACAATAGCACCTCTGAGCACCAGACAATTTCAAATTCTTTTACTAATTTTGTGCCCGTGCACATAATCAGAGAGTTTCCTGTTTGCATGCTCTCTGTTGGCTGCTAATTTCCCAGTTTCTCTGCACTCTTGTTTTTGTTCATTAATACATCCAAACTTTGTGAGATGCGGCGCCTTAAATCCCAAGTGCCGAATATTAGCCTTGTTTCACAAAAGCCTCCAGCAAGGGGAAAAAAATATATATTTTAAGTGAGCATGCCCCCACCAAGCACAGGGAGAGATAACAGGGAAATAAATTAATACCGCCGTAATTGATAGGTGGAGATAAGGCTGCTCTGTGGAATACTGAGAGGAAAATGAAGGGGAGGTGTGAGAATACCTTGCCCATGAATTACTGAGTCAGTGGGAATTGCCAGGCTCCAGTCGGCAGAAGCTCTTGGAAGCATGCAGCTCCAGGACCACCCCCAGCAACCCAAGTTAACACATTCTGTTCGCAGCCCAAAAGCTGCAGCTTTTATTAAACGCACAATTCACCAGCCAAAAGAACTTATCTTCATTTGCATGAAAATGCAAACAATAATTTAATTGAATCACACAAATCAGAATCTACACTGAGGCCATGTTGGGTAGACTGTGCTCAAATTAGGCAGAAATCATGACCCTTGGCTGTGGCCCCTTGGGGACCAATAAGCAGTTGTTACAGAAACACCCCTTGCTCCAGGCTCCTCTTGCCCTTTGCAAGGTGACATCCTCAGGCCTCCCCTGGGCACATGCACACCCCAGTTGTTGGGGTGGAGATTCTTGTAAGTCTGTCCTGGAAGCGTTCTAGAGAATGCAATGCAAGGGACAGGGATCAAGGGACAGATGCCCCTCAGTAACTTGTACTCAGTAATTCTGGCAGTACAACTCAGCCAGCAAAGACAGAGAGGAGGACCAAGGATGAGGACAGGTCCCCAGCGCCACCTCCCCCTCCACGCTGCCCCCCCTCCACCCCGTCAGCAGCCCTTGCCTCCCATGCCAAAGCCAAGGCCAGAGAGGGGCTCGTCTGGGAGAGCAGCATTAATCTGCTGCCACAGGCCTTTAAAACCCAGCCGCGTGGCAGCCAAAGCCCAGGTTCACTCAAGGGCACGCAGCACAATCATTAGCAGCCCCAAGTAATTTAAAAATATAACCAAGAACAACTGAAAGGAAGAAATATACTATGAGACTAAATCTATTGATCAAGAGCCCCCCAAAGACAGGCTGTAAATAAAACGGCACAATGACCAGAAAAGGCAGGTTTTACATTAAGAAGCAGCAAATTCATGGCCGGGGTGAGCCCGGGAGCCAGGCCTGAGCGTGCGCAGCGTCCTCTCAGGCAGGAAGGTAAAAGATGGCCCCATTTCTCATAAGGGAGACACTCTGGGCCTGAGCCAGGCTGCCCTTTGCTAAGCGCCCATTTCTCATGTGGGGAATCCTCATTTTTCAATCACGCCCATTGGGGTGGACTGCAGCTAGCTTCCCCTTGACGTCACCCTTTCAGCGCTGTCTCTATTTGAGAGACACTCTTAACTGTTTACAGCCCTGCCATGGGCCTGGCACCTGTGCCCTGAGTTCAAGGAAGGCTACTTCCCAGTGCACAGGATGCCTGACCACACCAAGACCAGCCTCCCATCAACATCTCTTCCTGGAGAGAAAGCGGTCCAGCAGGTGGGTGGCCACAGCTGGATGTACACCCTGTGGTCAGCAATGCCACCTGCAATCTCTGCCTCTTGCTTACCTTGGTGGTGGAATTACAAACCTTCACTGGGTAAAGGTCTCAAATTGGACTGCATTTTGAAGAGCAGAACTTGTTGAACATAAATACCAAGACAGATCCAAGGTAAACCCTATGACATCATGGGCCCAACCAGCCGAGCTTCCACCAGTGCTCAGAAACTTCCATGAAATATTCCCAACCCAGTTGGGATCAGGGTGAGGAGGGGAAGACATTTGCTCTGGGCACAGAATTTCCAAGGGCACCAAAAAATTATCAACACAAGATGTTGTTAAAAATCAAGTGTTGCTGGGGTAGTGGCTCAGTGGTAGAGCACTCGCCTAGCACGGGTGAGGCCCTGGGTTTGATCCTCAGCACCAAATAAAAGTAAATTAATTAATTAAAGATATTGTATTCAACTACAACTAAAAATAAATATTTTTTTTAAAAAATCAAAAGTCAACACAAATTAATCAGCAGCCAGCTGGGTCAACCCTACTGGATCCTGAGGCAAGGAAACATTGGTGGTGACAGTGCTACTGCCTTTATGAATTTGTTTGCATTAACTTAGATTCTTTAATATTACACTAAAGTATTATTACTCTTGATTGTTGATTCTTTGGAGGGTCCTGGAATCTCACATCCAGGTGAGTGCCCATGCCCTCATCGGAGTGCCCACTCTGATCTGGAAGAGGGCCTCCTTGCCTGGTGCTTACAGAGACCAGGTGCTATGCTCAGGTGTTCCCAAAGCTGCCCTTACTGCAGTTCTTTAGTGAGGACCTCCTATTTTGGAGCCTGCACAGTTTCACTGACGACAGTGTTCTACTGGTCTTATGCAGAAGCTGAACATCGGCTGTTCACCTAGGACTGAGGGGTCTTTGGTTGTAGTGGAGTCTCTCTGTGCTGGCCACTTGCTGATGTTTGTATGTATGGGGTTGATTTCTTCTTTGCACATGTCATCATCCAAGAGAATGTAGCCAGTGTACAATCAATCATCATGAAGCCAGCTATTGGCACATGCAGCATCCAAACAGGCAGATACTCCCATTTTATGGCATTTCTGTTCTTGTTAGCAGAGACTGGCCTCCTGCTGCAGAGGACAGCCACTGGCCAGAGAACCTTGGGGCATGCATTCCACCCATCAATGCCTTCCCACTGGATCAGTCCCCCTGGGACCCTCTGCACTTCTCTCAGCCCCCACCCCCTGCCATTGCCTCATCGTCCAGTGATGTGCAAGACTTGGCCACCCTGGGCTATCTTGGGGACAGCACCATGGTTCTGTCTGACCCAAGCACCTCTCCTCTTCTGCCACAGGCAACTATGAGAACCTGCTTGGTGCTCATGCAAACTGCCCGGGAATACAGGATTCTACACACTCAGGGTCCCCTTAGAAGCTCTTAGAGAAAAGTTTCCTTCTTTGTCCTCCAAAGGACTATCCTGAGACACTTTTTGCAAAACACCTCCAAATCCTGGCAGCATCAAGCCCCAGGGTACCCCCCACCATGGTGCATCCCTGAGTTGGGCACTTTTATCCCTGGCCATTTTTCCTGCTTCCAAAACACTCTGTGGACTACAGAAGTGAGGACAGTTCCTCCACAGCTGCTGGAGTCACCCTGGCCCCCATCACTGATGCATTTTCTTAGTAGATGAGCCCCACAGACACGGTGTGTTGGAACCCACCCTCCTTTTCTGCCAGTCAGGAGTTCCTTTGTTGCATTAGCCCCATTGTTATTGACAGTCACCTGAACAAGACGCTGTGCCTCGCCGTGTGATTCACCACAGAGGTAGCCCATGCACGGCAAAGCTCTTCAAGGTCACACGTCACCTTGCCAAACACAGGCAGTGAGAGTAAAGGCATTATCCAGCCTGGATTTTTTGCTGGGTCCAGTGTGTGGAAGCTTCTGGGATGTGTCCCCTGTCCCCTGTTAATAATGTCACATCAGCTATTTCCAGATAATCACTGCCCTGTAAATGGCTTCATTGTTAATCCTCTAGTTAAATAGCCAGATTGGCTCCTATACCTTTCAGCTTGGGCTTCTTCAGGGCCCTGACGATCATACCTGACCCCAGCTACTACTCGCGACTCTGAAGGGGGAATCACAGCAGGTAAGTGGAAAGCCATGAGGGTGGAAGGAGGAGGAGATGGAGAGCCTCGATTCCTAAGGCCACGTCTTTAATACGGAAGACACCAACTCCAAGTAGTCAACAGGACTGTGCCCTACAAGTTTACGTTTACTAAACATTTCAGGAATGTAGAGTAAGATAGATCATGGAATTGCTTTCAATAGCTGAGATGAGATCAGAATGAACTTGTGCTGATGTTATTTCAGTCATCGATGAAATACACAAGGACCTCTTACCAGGCACTTTGAAAGTTGGGTACAGTCTCAAGGTTCTCTCTCTCTCTCTCTCTCTCTCTCTCTCTCTCTCTCTCGGTTCCTTCTCTCTTCCTGGACTGGGCATGTGGGCCAAGGTCTATCTGGCCTGCTCAGCATCTGTCTTCCCCTTCCTTCTTCCACTGACCCACCTCCAAGGCCCCCTTGACCCCAGCCTTAGCAGTGGGTGGGGGACCCAGGTCAGCCCACCCCCAGCCCCAGGGACTGGTTCAGATATGTTCACAAACAGGATCATGAAAGACCCCCAAGAATCCAACACGTGGCTGTCAAGACTGCTCTCTTTAACTTCAGTGTCCCTCTGACATCTAGCTGAAGGCCATGCCTGGGAGCCTGCCACTGCCAACGGACCTACAAGCCCCGTGGAAGGAGATTTATGCAGAAAAGGACCAGGTGGGCAGGAGCCTAGTGGGAGACACAGTGGACGAGGCTCCTGGACCAACCTTCAGAGCTGGGATTTTCCATGTCACGAACCAACTAATTTCCTTGAACCTGAGTTGAGTGACTGTCACTTGTCATAAAGGAGTCCACCAACATGTCAGTTTCTAGGGAGAATACATGGCCAGGTGAGCGACCCAGGGTCCACAGACTGTAGTAGAGCAAGTGACCTCATAATTGCTGATATAAACACATCAGGTCTTCAAAGTCTCCTGATGCTAAAATTTTATTTCTTTTTATAACTTTATTTCTCATCAAAGAGCACCTTTCCTTCTGCTTCATGAGGCAAGTTGATACAACTGTGTTCTGCCTGGAAACTCTGGGAAGGGAGAAAGATTTAATGCTTAATTGACTGTACAAATTTGTTTCCATTTTGTTGAAATAAAAGTTACATCATATAATTAAGTATAATGAATTTGTCAATAAAAATTAAAACATAGTAGAAGCTCTTTTGTAACAATCAGAAAACTGGTTATAATTTATTTTTATTTTTTATTTTGTAGTGGTAGATAAACAGAATGCCTTTATTTGTTTATGTTTCTGTGGTGCTAAGGATGAAACCCAGTGTCTCACACATGCTAGGCAAGCTCTCTATGACTGAGCTACAGCCTCCGCCCTGGTTATAACTTTTTTAACCCTTCAAATTCAGTAATTGCACATAGCTTTTGCTCCAAATGGTTTTAAGAAGCAAGACTGGATGTCTCTTGGACTGACATTCCTGACAGGCCCTGACCAGGTCAGCAGAAGCAAAGCCACACCCAGGCCTAAGCATTGTTCAGGGAAGCTTGAAGGACCCTGAAAACCCAGCGTCGGGTCTGGTCAACTCAGTAAAAGGTGAAGAGAAACCCACAAATCACTGTGTCCACTGCTTTCCCAGAGATGGCATTCTTTCTCTCAATATGGGTCCTTCCAAAGATGCACACGTCTAAAAACCAGACTCAAAACATTGCCAGGTTTTACTACAGACACTCGGTGGAACGCTGTAACCCTCGTGGTTCTTCATGAATTTATCCTCAGGGGTTGCAAGCAAGGCGCTCTCCCAAGTAGAGGAGAGCTTTGAAACTGTTATAGAGCATATCTGGACACTTCTTCAAATCCTGGGACTGGCTGGGCACAGTGGCACTTGCCTGTAATGCCAGCAGCTTGGGAAGCTGAAGCAGGAGGATCATAAGTTCAAAGCCAGCCTCAGCAACTTAGCAAGGCCCTGTCTCATCTGCAAAGTGGGTGTCATTAGCTGATAGGGCTGTTATGAGGGTGAAATGAGATCAGGACTGCACAGGGCTGGGCACAGGGCCTGGGCTGGCCCCAGGTCTGCAGGAAGGAAGGGTCCTTCTTGTAAGGGCTGGGCTACATAGAAAGAATGTCCTGACCCAGTCAGGGCTACATAAGAACACGAGGCCTGGTGGAGGGGCTAGCTGTGGGGAGCTCTCTGAAGAGGAAGAACAATTTTATATAAACGGGAGCAGTCAGGTTCTTCCTCCACCCCATGGCTCCTTGGAAGCCTCAGCTTCCAGAACATTCCTGAAGGAGAGCACTACCCCACCATTGGTCACCTAGGGGTGCAGTCTCCTCGACTTATATGCTTACATCTTAGCATACTTCCAAGGTCATCTAACACTGGCTGCCCCTTGGCCAGTCCACAGAAGCCTTGTCACACTCTTCCCCAGAACAGAAGGATACAAAACTGCCTGGGTTAGAGCCACATCTCCTGTAACAGACCCCTGGCCTCTGCTCAGAGTATTAACAGGGTTGTGTCAGGGTTGAACACAATGGGCTTTGGGGCTTGCTAAAGCACACACGGCATAGGGTTACAATCTGGCCTGCAGAAGCAAAGCCACCACCCAATATCCCACATGTGCTGGGAGCCGCTCCTCCTGACAGTTCCAGAGGCATTTGTTCCACATGCTAAATGAGTGTGGTGAGAAGAAACAGCATCTCCACACACACACCGCCTGGCCAGCGAGGCTCTGGCAAACTCATCTGTGCATCAGATGTCCCACTGGACAGTACAAGGCCTGGTGAGGCCTGTGGTGGAGAGGGATGAGACCCTCAGATACTGTCAGGGAAGACGGTCACATGAGCTCCTCGGTTCTGCCACCCCAAGGGGCAGCAACTAGGAGTGGAAAACAGCCAAGACCCCGGGAGCAAGGGCAGGAGAAGGGAGGAGAAGGGCTCACAGAAGAGCTGGGTACACGGAGGGGAGACCAAGCACAGGCAGCAACCTGGAGGTCCAGACCAGGGACAGTCCTCATGGGAGGATGGCCGAGGCTAGTTAACACTGTGTGTATGGAGAACTAGAGTCTCTGCTTTCCCTGACCTTCAACTACTCACCAGTGTGGGATAAGAACTCTCCAGAGATGACGGACCTGGCAGGGACAAAGCGGTGGGAGTGGGGCAAGCTTTGGAATTCAGCAGAGTGGACTAGGAGCAAGAGGTGACCAGGAGTAACAAAAACACTGGGATTCCCTAGAGACAGGCAGGTCATGGGCACCCAGAGAATCTGGGGTAGGAGAGCTCCACCTAAGGGACAGAAAAACCCAAGAAGTTTGGAATACTAGAGACACCCAAGTGCCAGCCACACAAACTACACCAGCTCCATGCAGGTAGGAGACTTCCTGTTTTCCGACATTCCTGTGATAAAAGGAAGTCAGCTGTGCCTGCCCTGAACTTGGCTGTGTGTGAATGTTTGGAGGGAAGTGTGTTCTGGGTGCCTCTCCGAGCGTCAGGAGTGGTAAGGAAATCATTCATAATACCTGGGAACCACAGAGACTGGAGAATGGCGTTTTCGGCCCCGTTGCCTCTGTGCCCAGCCTCCTGCCTACTACGGAGAGACAGCCTCCGCCTACCACCGGACCTCAGTACCCTGCCTCGGGGAGCAGGTGATCCCGAGAGAGGAGCCAGCTCCTGGCCTGCCCACGACGCAGCCAGGCAGCTAGCAAGAAACCCCCTTCCCTGGTGAGAAGGGTCAGGACGAGCTGGGTTCTCTCTCTCTGAAAGACGAGGTCACTTGCTAGCTATTGGTCCAGATTTATGCCAGTCAGGTTTCCGAACTCAGATTCAACTTCCAGGACACCGGGGACCTTGTGGGGTCCTGTCTTTGCTGAGAAATGTAGACCTCTTTCCTGGCATAAAAATGATGTTGAATAAAGTGAACCTGAGAGGGCACGTCTGAAAACACAGCCACTCGAGGACAGTTTGTATTTTGAGTGACAGTGTGTTCTCCAGTGCTGTCCAGGGCAGCTGCCGAGGACCACCCACCCCAAGGAGAGTCTGGTTTTCCCACCAAGCCAACATGAGAAGGGACAAGGACCTGCCCTTTGTCCCTGTCTGACCACCAGAATGAAAGGAACAGCCTCAAAAGCTTCAGGGAAATGGATGTACATCCCCAAGTTCTAGGGACTCCCAAATAAAGAAAGACCTAAGTCCACGAGTGCATGAATTTGTGCCAAAGGCACATTTCCAGTGCTGAAAAGACAACAGGAGGCGATGCAGCCCTGGCTGGACATGCAGCAAACAGCCAGTCTCTGGAGGGTCAGTCCTGATGGCCAAAGGTCACTGAGACGCAGTAATAAGAAATGAAACCAAATGGGGACAGGTGGAAATAATGAGGCCAAGCCCTGTCCCAGAGCTGTGGGACAGGCTGGAGCACATGGTGGCAAGCATGGAGTCCCCCTGCCCACAACAGCCAGCAGCAAGGCATCCCACCTGTCATCCTGCGGTGGCCCAGCTCTGGGCCCACACCTGCTACAGAAGCCAGCTTCTGCAGCACTCCATTCAGAACCCCCGACCTAGCCCAACCTGCCAACTTCAACCTTCCATTTCCCTACCAGCAGCAGGAAAACAGAAGTGGGGCAGACCTGAATGGGACTGTGGGACTAACCAATAGTGTTAGTAGTTTTCTAAGCCCTGACTGGCATAAATCTGGACCAATAGTGTTGACCCGAGTGCTCTAAACCTCTAGACTGGCACACTCGGGTGGCACCCCATATCAGGTCCCCTCTTGACAGGCTGGAGTTGTTTCTATTCACACTTGAGTGAATCCTGCTCTGACACCCACTCATCCTGGTCTGTAGATTTCATTCTTCAAACTCTCAAGGCAAGAACCCAGAGAGAAGGAACAGACGGTGAGCTGCTGGGGTCTGCTGCAGCACTGGAGGACAAAGTCCACTACTGCGAGCTACGACACACCATCGCTAGTAGTCCAGAAGAAATGGCTTTCTCTGCTGCAGAGGCCTGCAGCTTCTGCAGACCCCACCTGCCAGCTGAAGCAGAGAATCTAGTTTCATCTCAAGGTCGGATTTCAGTGTCACCCATCAAAGGAGAATAGAGGGAAGTGTCTCTCTGATTTGCCATTCTGGACCATGACTGCTCTTAGCCACTGGAACTTTATTTCTTTTAACTATGGTTTTAAAAAAAGACAAAATCAGGGTTGAAACTCATATCCTCTCTCTACCTTGCAGAATTAATTAACTTAGTTCTAAAATAACCTCATTTGTCTTCATCATTTTTAGCCATTAAAAAGAATAATTTCTTTAAAAAAAACAAAATAAAAAATAGACTTCAAGTTAACTATGGAAGACTGAACACACTGTTTTCTCCATCCCTCTCTGAAATACCACTAAAATGATATTAGTGGAAGTAGAAAAAGTCACAAACTCACAAGGAAATCAGGATGATGGCTGAGAGAAGGTATCAAGTGTTGGGCACTAGAACACTGATGGATGAGCTGAGCACACAGAGCAGTACCAATAGGAGAGCTGAGTCAGTCCAGACTGCAGAACTCCAGGAGAGCTAGACAGGAGGCCCCGTACTCCCGAAGCCATCAGTATAGGAAATGGTTGGGAAAGCTCTGAAAAGAGCCCTCAGACCTCGGGTTCCCCATTCCTGCTGGGATGCCCAGCACCTGCCCTCTCCATGGCAGAAGCTGGAAGATTGGCCTCTGGAGAGGCTGAACTCCTGATGACTTGGACTTGGGACACCAGGCCACCAGAAGGTGAAGGTGAGGCACCATCTTGGAAGCAGGAATTGAGCTAGCATCTGTGGACTGAGGGCTGGGATGACGCCCTGGCTTCTCAACTCTGAGGATGTGCAGCTCCCAGATAAGCATTTGGGTATTTGGCTCACTCCAGAGAGGAAACCCCTGGGGGGAGGGGGACTTTAGGCTCTGTTCTTGGCATCGCTGTGACCTGACTACCAGCTAGCAAGGCCGCCAGTCAAGAACCTGACCCCCCCCCCACAACAGACACAACTTTTCCATAAAGCTTTGCAGTGCTTCACACCAGACAGCCAACAGCTCCCACCTACTTGAGGTGAGCCACTTATTTGAAATATTGAGGTCAAAATAAATAATAGGGTGGGACAAAGAACTCTTAGGAAACAGATGATGGAGTGAGAAGAACACAATGTCAACCACACATTCAACTAATGTTCTCAGAGTTAGGAGGCTTGTACCTACGGGAAACAATAATGTAAGACTCTTTTTAAAATGGAACATCCAGTATACAATAAAAAGCTCTTGCAAATTAAAAGCATGATAAAAATGATTATTAATGCCACAAAAGATTTAGAAGATAAGATTGAGGAAATCAAAGAAGTAGGGCAAAATGTTCAATAGATGGAAAATAGGAGAGAAAAGATAAGAACTTAAGAAGATTAATGAGGGAGGTCTAATATTTGAATAATAAGAGTGTCACAAAGAAAAATCAAAGCAAATGATTGAGAGATAAGAAGTACTTTAAAAAAATATTAGATCTAATATTGGTCACTATATTTCTGTCCACCAAATGCACAGTTCAGTGAATACAAATAGCCCTACACTGGGGTGCATTATAGTAAAATTCTAGATTCTATAAGTTTCTTCCAATGACAAGGAGAAAAAGTCACATACAAAAAAAAAAAAAAAGAAAGAAAGAAACGGGAGATGGGACACCAGGTAACAGTGGAGTGATGCCTTCAAACTTCCAAGATCTTCTACAACCTACATTGTTAGTACACACATAAAGTATGAGGCTAGTATAAGGCTTTACTGGTCAAGTGAGGGCAGCATTGATATTTTCAGTTATGCAAAGTCTTCAAAACGTAATTTACATGCATCTTCTAGAACATAAGTGGGAAGCAGAAGAATGATGCCGATCCCTAAAAACTGGAATTCATTAACAACCTGATGTATGACTGTGTTAAGACAAGTTTCTGCCCCAGGCAACGATATGAGCTATGCAGCAAATAGAAAATCAAGAAAAAATAAATAAAAAAGAGGCAATCATTAACTTCTGGAAAAAACAACAACCAAAAATTTACAATAAAATAAGTAGAATATATGTAAATAGCTCCAAACAATATTTAAAAAGTCATAGTAACAGAATATTGCTGTAGTCTACCTAACCCCAGCCCCAAGGTAGCAGCAATCATATCCTCACTTAGAGAAGACTGATCTTCTGTTAAAAGGGGGAGTAGCACATCCTTTCCATGAGGAAAAAAACAACACAAGGTAAATTCTAGAAAAACAAATCTTGGAAATGCAACGTTTTCTTAAGGGTGCACAGTCTTCCTTCCAATGGGGCTCAGGGTTGAACTGAGGCATTGCAAATGTCTTTTCTTGGATGTCAAAGTGTGGAGTGTTGACTTGTTTTCCACTGTGAGCTTCTTGCCTCATCATTTCAAGTAGACATTTAGACCACATTGCCTGGCTTCCTGAATAATGAGGTCATGCACACTGTTCATTGTCTTCACTTGTTAGCATATGACTTCAACTGGCTCTGGATAGGTGAATTAGGATTAATTGGTGGCTTTGTGGTTTAGGGACCGAGACCTTCCATCTGCAGAGGTGGCATTGTGTAGCAGTAAGAAGATCCTCAGCCACCAGGCTCCCCAGATTGAAGTTATGATCCTGCCACATACAGATCACATCATTTCTCTGTGTCTCAGTCCCTCCACCCATATGGGGGATAGCAGTAGTGCCCCCTTCACAAGCTCACAGTGAGATAACAGAAGCAAAGCCCCTTCAATAGAGCCCAGCACACGTTGCCCTGGCCCAGCCTGAGGTTCGCCCTCTCCCAGGGTCCACCCTGCCTGTGGCTGTGCACCTGTGGAAACCCACAGGGGTGGCGGACCCACCTTTCCTCTCACAGTCACATGAAAGTGTCCAGTTGGCTAGAACTTAACAATGTGGCCTCAATCAGCTGCAAGAGCACGGGGGGCTAAGATGCTAGGCAGTGGGGCACACCTAAAATCTGCATCTTTGGCAAAGAAGATGCTAACAAGTATTGGAGGACAGTCTTGGCCACCATCTCTAAGTTAGGTGTGTGCCTCCAAGTTCCACATTCACAGCTATTAAGTGAAAAGAGAAAAATGTGGAATGGATAGACCCACTGATGCATTCATAATGTTTTCTATATTAAAATGAGGTTGCATTTTATTTTGTTTTTATGCCTTGATTTTTGCTCAATTCAGAGATCAGGTCTTTTGAGCCTTATTTAAAAAAAAAAAAAAAAGATGGTGGTCCTCCTAGAGTGCACTGTGCTTGATGAATCACTTGCTTTCTTCTTTGAATGGTTTGGGTTTTGTTGTTGTTGTTCAGTGCTGGGGCCTGAACCCAGGCCTCACACCCCAGGCACTTTGCTGCTGAGCTGCATCCCCAGTCCTTTTTTTAGTTTTATCACAGCGAAGGAGTACATTTTTTATTCTAACAGGTGGGCAACAAACAATGCTGGTTTTATCAACACAGCTTTGGGATATTGGGGCTACCAAAGCAGAAATCTCAGAGAGGAACCTCACACATTCATTCGCCATGACTGACTTCTCTGTCTTGTGGAACTCGAAGTTGTAAGAATGGTTTTCTTTAAAGCAATATAAATTTTTTTTTATTGCAAACAGCTAAATAAAGGCTGGCAAAAACAATAGGTTCATTTTTTACAGCAGATCTTCAAATTATAGGAAACTTGTCTCTTGGCCAATTTGGGCTGGCACACGGCCAAAATAAATGTTTCCATCCTCACACTCACCCGCACACTCACTGTGGGCAAGATGAAAACCCTTAATTTTAAAAACTCAAGCCAAGTATTGGGTAAGGAGCAGAGTGACTCCCTTGACCACACCACCCATGAAAAAAAAATTTATACCAGTTTATGTTTTTCACTTCTGCAAATCAAGTATTAAAAAGAAAAACTTTTTTTAAAGTTTCAAATGTTGTGATAGTCCATTATAAATCAAGTTTTTAAAACTAAAGGTACATACAAGAACAATCAATAAATGTGAAAGTACTCCCTGGTTAAGTATTTCTGAGCAGTTGTTTTTCTCTAGGTGGGCTGGCCCAAGAAAATCAGCCGATGTCTTTCTATTTCAAAGCATAAAAGACACCTTTTCAGCTTCTCACCATGTCGCCCTCCCCCCTTTTTTTAATTAACAAGATTTGAGATCATTTGGCAAATTGTATCCATAAAAGTGAGTATTGTGACTGGATGATGTTTTATCACTTGCTGAATAAATCTCCTGCTCCTCTCCCTGTGTACTTCATAAATGTCGCTTCCTCTTCATATTTATCTTGCTTTCAAAATCCATTATGCAATTGTCACTTCATTGAAATCAAAAGCTGTCTCTTAATTACACAGGGATGGATTATAAATCAGTTACCCATCTCTCTATATATTCATTTTTTATAACGATTACAGCTAAATGCCTATTTTTGTACACAAAAGACCAAAGTGGATTTTACTGGGTTAAAAATTAAGACTGAAAAAATTCTGCAGCTTGAAAGACAATATACATTGCCTAATTTGAAATGATGCAGAACTTGGTGAGTCAATGGCTTTGGAGAAGACTGGGCGGGGAGGGGAGCTGGGTTTCCTCCCTGGATTGGGTTAGATGTAGCAGGTGGAGTGTGAGCCATCCCTCTCACAGGACTTGAAAACGCTGCAGTTGGTGATGTTGCAGGGAGACACTCCTGCAGCCCAACTTGCAATAAATGGACTTTGGTGAAACGGGTGTCTGCTGCATGTCCTGGTGATCAATCATACAGAAGCACCAACCCTTAAGTTTTAAACACCTTCAAAGTTGGGGGGGCGGGGAATGCTGTGCTGCTCAGCACTAGGACTTGATTCACTTAGTTTTAACTTTCAGCCTTTATGAAAGTGGCTTTAAATTTATTTGTGTGACATTAGTGCATTTCTGGAAAAATAAATACTGAGTGGTTTTTAGCTCATTGTACACCACATACTCCTCATTCCAATCACAAGCTGCGTATCACTTTGCAGAACAGATTAAGATTCCTGGTTTTTAAAGCTTACTTTAAAGATGAAAAGCTACTGCATAACGGTGGATGGTGCAGCCATCTGTGAGGAAGCGCAAGCAGGCACTGTGCTGGGTGCAGATGGAGCCAGGGTGCTCCCAGGAGCCTCAGCCGGGGCTGCCCACACTCGGTGAGGCAGGCCACTGGGGGTTGGGGGATCCTATTCTGATGCAAGCAGACGCTGTGCAGTTGCTTAGGCAGATTCACTTTCCCTGATGGCTTCCCAGAGGAGGTAGCATTTTTGTTCAGCTTCGAAGGGTGAGCAGGAGTTCAATATGGGGATGGGCAGAAGGGGAGCATCCTCAGCAGAGGGCAGAACAACATGTATTATAGTTTGTGGGGCATCACAAATAGTAAATAAATAAACAAACAAACAAATAAGCAGGCCCTTTGGTCCAGACAGGTAGACTGGGCAGCCCCGCCCCCACCCCGGTGCTGCACAGCGTGGGTGTGTCTGAGCTGGGGCCACATCCCACTTTACCATGGCTTCCTGTCCAGAGACCTCTCTGGCTGCCCTGTGGGCTCTGGGACTGTGATTAGTCAGTGGCTGGGGCATAACTTCTGGGATAAGGCTCCAGACGGAGCCTCTTTCCCACAGGAGACAGCTCAGAGGAGCCAGGTCCTCTGCCTCTGCCTGGTCTCCAGTGCTGTGTCTGCAGAATGAGCACCCACCAGGTGCTCACAAACAGCAAAAAGAGCTGGGCACTGGGGTCCCTTGTTCCAAGTTCCTCCCCCATGGCCACATTTCCATCACCTCCTGCCTCTCAGCACCCTAGGGCTAGGCTGCTGCCCAGCAGGGGTCCCTCCTCCTCGTTTAGCTGGTCTCTTCCAGAGATGCCCAGGCAGGATGACCAGGAGGCAGCAGCCCACCCAAGGAACTTGCAGGTAGCAACTATCTTTGGGTTAGTTCTACCCCTCCCCATTCCCTGCCCTTCCCTCCCTCCCGGGGTGACTATAAATGTTTAAGTGTTATCTACTGACGATTATAATCATACAAAGTCAGGACAGATGGCCTCCACTCCTCCGCTCACAACCATAAAGTTTACAAACTCTCCACGGCCAGGGGATAAATTACCATCACTGATACCTCGCTCATTTACACAGGGCATTTTTCTTCTGGATGGCCTTTTTTCCCTTTCAATCATCTGGCCAAAGTGTTGTTGTTTTAACCAACTTGATTCCCTAGAACCTGAGAAATATTTAGGGATCTGAAGAGTGGCTTGGAAACCATCATAAAGGATTAGGTAAAAAGGATGTTTTGGAACACCAGCAGGCAGTCGGATTTCTTAAGCACTGTAATCCCACGGGACAAGGGAGCAACCTTCTACTCCCGCTGGGTCAGGCACAGGGAGAAACGGGCTCCTGAAGGTTTATTTAAACATGTCCTGGGGGAGATAATGGCTTTCAGATGAAGTTTTTAGCTACCAATAACTGCTATTGTTCCATGGACTAATTATGTCTAACTTAGGTTCACCTAATGTGGGCCAATCAAGTCTGTCATGTGGGATGATATTTCTGGTGGTTGTTTTCTAGATTTCCCCCCGCCAATGATACCAGTGGGTATTGTGCAACAGTATAGAAAAGGAATGATTAATTCAAAGTTCAGGTGCAAGACAGGGTCAGAAAAGAAATGTTCCTGGATGGAGTGAGCATTTCAAGATGAATTTGTGGCTTGCAACATCATTTTATGATGCATTTTCCATTTTGTTACCAGGGGAAGTCTAGTGGCTGACACACGAGTGATCACAGTGTTTGGTGCCATGTTCTGTGATCGGCTTTTCATAAAAATTAGCTGACATTGTCATGAGCACACAAGTAAATTTATAGCTTTCATACTGGACTGCCGTTCCCAGAGCAGTTTCCAATCACTTGGGCTTTTTATTAAGTTTATTGTTCTTTTATTGTTCAGTGGAGTGTAAGCTGTGAGATTACAAATAAGTGCAAGTTCCACTAGATATGAAGTGGAGGTTGCAGAATCAGTACCGAAGCGAGGGAAGGCAGAGACGTTAATTTGAATCACTGGTGATATGAAACACCACCACCTCATGTTCTTGTCACCTGCCTCTCTGCAGAACTTAGGAAACTGTGTTCCATTCCCACGGGAGTCTCCCCAGAAGCCCTTGGAGACAGTTCTTGGACTGAGACGTGTACGGCACGCTACTGTGCAGAGGCAACAGACTGGCTCTTCTGTCCACTCCTCTGGGTTCCCCTCCAGGTAGGGCTTGATTCCTCTTTCTCCTCACCTGCCCGGTACGTCATGCTGGGACCACAAACGTTAAGCCTGGAGGACAACGCTCAAAAGCCTGGTTGACCCTGTGCCCTCGAGCCCCACTCTGAACACAGTGGGATTGTGTCCAGCTTTTTTCCCATGCTTCCAGTTCAGCCCTCCAGGCCCTGACCCATATCACCTGTCCACTCCTTCACGGTTACCCAAGGAAGCATCCTCTTCACCACAGTTTTCTTAAGGCATTGATTGGCAGTTGTGACCATGATGGCCCTGGTAGCCCAGGCTGAGCACCTTCAGGACTGGGCTGGCACACGGGGTGTCAGTTCATGGCAGCAGGGGTGGGGACTGAGGCCAGGGCCCCCCTTGCGATCACGTGGGGAGAGGAGCCAGGAGCCCTGTGGCATTGTTCAACCAGACTCTGGGGACAGACTCCACCAGTTGTGTCTCAGAAGCGGCCTTGGGCTAATCAGGATACAGGGCTCACATAGCATTTGTTAAGTGCGGTTCCTGAGTTGTTTTTGAAGCAGCTGCTGACAGAAGACCAATCATGCAGACTGCCCTGACCTCCATAGTATGTTCACAAGTGGTTACAAGACTGTGCTGGCTCTGAACTCACCAGCCCACTCCTTCCAGAAACAAGGAGAGGGGGCATCCGCGATGTTCCCGCAGGGTGGGCGGGAAGGAGAGCTCCACTCTCAGGGAGCTGCGCTGCATCTGGGTGTCCGTCTGGGCGGCTGGAGTGCAGATGCCTGCGGGAGTGGGGTGCTGGGCCTTTGCCCAGGAGGGACCTGGCTGGGGCTGCTCCTTGGCCCACCAGGGCCCAGTGCAGGGAATCATGGAGTAGGAATCACCCTTGATTGATTGATTTAATGAATCAACAATTATTGATGGATACAATGATTGCTAATGATTTAGCTGATTGATCTAATGATTATTCATGACTGATTGATCCTTGTGTTAAAATGAAGTATTTTTATAACTGATTGCATTGTGTTCCAAGGAGACATTTAATAAAAGCGAGCCAAACGGGAGATGCATTCCATCCTCTCTTTTTAACACTTTCCTGAAACAGCTCTGTCCCTTTCAGCCTTTGTAATGGTGACTCCCAGACTCACGTGTCCCACCCACAACTTGATTCTTGGCAAGGCCCTCCTCCAGTACCCGGAGCGTACCCTGCTTCGAGAGCCAGGGGCTCGGCTCAGCCCAGCTGCTACATGGCTGTGAACACCAGGTTCCCAGTTTGCAAGCCACCCCCACCACCACCACCCCCACCCCCGCCACTCACCCCATAGTCCTCAGCCTGCCAGCCCCCACCCTCTAGGCCAGCCTGCACAGGTCACCCAGGGAAAGGCAGCTGTGACCCTACTGCCCACCAGGAGCGGTGTGGCCTCCTGGCTCACACACCCAAGACCTCTCGCCTCTCCCTGTGTGGACGTGCCCAGTGGACACCTGCGTCCCACAGGCCCTGCAGAGACATGCCGCATCTGTGGACAAGCAGCAGCATCTTCTGGTGACCCCTCCATCCCACCTCCTCTGGCCTAGTACCTCCCCAGCCTCCATGGGCCCTGTGAGGTCCTCTGCCCCTTGCGCCTTTCCCACCTCCCCAGGCCCCAGCACCGCCATGGCAGGGCAGCCTCACGGCCTCACAGAGTACCACCTCCTGCACCCCTTCTCCTCATGTTCATGTACCCAGCAGCCACTGCTCCTGTGCTGAGTCCACCCGATGGGGCCCAGTCCCTGGAGGGCTGAGGCTTCCTCTGCACTGTCCTTCCAGGCCTGGTCACATCACGATTCCAAAGCCATGTTCTGGATTAAAATTGAATCAGATACTTAAGCAGGTGTGTTTGATAAGATTTTTTTTTTTTTTTTTTTTGGTGCTAGGGTTGAACCCAGGGGTGCTCTACTTCTGAACTACATCCCCAGTTCTTTTTATTTTTTATTTTGAGACAGGGCCTCACTAAGTTGCTGAGGCTGGTCTTTAACTTGCAATCTTCCTGCCTCAGCCTCCTGAGTCCCTGGGGTGACAAGCATAGCCACTGAGTCCAGTTAAGACTGCATTTTAAAGCATGACATCTGTCAAAATAAAGCTAGTTGTTGTTTCCATTCCATTTTTTCCAGTGTAAATTCTGGAATAAGGAGGGGCGGGTGCCCCTTGGAATGTATTATTTATTCCCTTGAGAACAGCCCAGATTGTGGGAGCTCTCACAACTGCCTCCTGCCCTGGGCAGCCCCTGCCTGGACCCCCGGGGCTAACTTCTCTGCCACCCCCAGGCAGTCTTTTAGCCTCTGGGCCTGGAAGCTGGGCAGAGGCCAGCCCTGCAGGCAGCCAGGGAAGCCCACCCATTTTGCATCTGTGCAAACCAAAGTGCTAGCAGCAATATTCATCTTAATTTTCTCTTTAAACCCTTGAGTTGCACTATGGCTTCCATTGTGCTGGTGACAGACAAATGCCTTGCAATAAATCAAAGTTAGGGTGACTGATACACTAAACACCTCTGCTTAATGATGTGATTGCTTCTTATCTGCAACGTAATGTCACTTATGGCTTTGCTATTTATAGTCAATGTAGTGTTAGACCATTTTATGCCCCTGATGCCTCTGTGGCCAGCCCATTAGCTGTGATTATGGACCAAAGGGGGGTACAGCCTCTGAAAGCCTGGAGACAGAACCTTCGGAGTGTTACACTCTTCCCTACCCACAGAAAGCCTGCCTCTTCACACACAGTCCACCTCCTGTTTGTCGCAGGCACAGATGAGCAAATGAGACAGTGGCCGCTACCACTCATTTGTGTCTAACCCTATCAGTTCTGGGCATCTTCAGGACAGGAAGGTAGATATTAAATGTTAAAAACAAGAAGACGACCAGGGGCTGTCTCTCTCTCTGGCTCAGTCCCCAGCTCAGCAGGGCCCAGGCAGGGGGCAGCTGTGGAAGGGTGGGCCCTGGCAGCAAGTCTTCTATGGGGTTGCCCAGACTGCCACTCATTTATTATTTGCTGAGCTATTTGCCCAAACTATTCTCTTTGAACAGAGTGTCGCCCTGATCTCCCTCCTCTGCTTGGTCCCCGTGCTCTGAGAGTGGCTGCCGGCTTCAAAGGCGGCCCCCAGGGTAGGCCCAGGGCCCCAGCTCCTGGGTTTCTGCCCACCCCTCCTGAGCCTGGGCACCTGCACAGGCCCATGCTGCCCCTCCCCCAGAAACAGGACCAGAGACAGTCTGCTCAGGGAGAAGGGCAGGGGAGGCTCCATCTGTCTCTCCGTTGTTGTGGAGGGCCTCTCTAAGGTGCTGGACCCCAGGCGACAGCTGAGAGGTTCAGCAGCAGGCCAGGGGCTTTCCCACAGCCCCTGGACCTCACTGCCTCAGGAGCTGTATGTTGGCTTGACAAGGAGAGACTGGTGGGTGGATAGGAGATGTCCTGTGGAGAAGCAGGCGAGGGGGGTGGCTGCACGAGGGGGAGGCTGACATCAGTACACAGCTCCAGGCTGAGGGACGCAGAGGACAGCCTCAGAAGGAGCCAGCCCTGCCAGCACCTCAACTTCAGACTTCTGACTTCCAGAACTCTGAGAAAATAAATTCCCTTCGTCTCAGCCGCACAGTTTGTGGGAGTTTTTTTACTACGATCACAGGAAACTAGTAGGGGACCGAGACATTTGTGGGGCTCATGGGCAGACGTCAGAGCGAGCCCCAGGCCTGCAGTTAAGGGCCCAGGCCTGGGCAATGCCTGCTTTTGCTATGGGGGGCTCACTCTAGGAGGCGAGAACTTAGGGGTCAGGATGAGAAACCCCACGCACCTTGAGCACAGAGGGTACATTCATGTCCCCTTGTTCCCTGCCTTCGCCCTCCACACTTGGATACCATGGTTCTCCTGAGATGCTCTGAGGAGAACGAGGTCTCAGCCAGGGGCACATCAGCCAGCCTAGGCACACATTTTTCCCTGCGCATGTGGCACTGGGCTCAGATACTCCTTCCCTAAGACACCACAGTCTGAGCACAGAGCTCAACCAGACCTTTAACCATATCCTCATCTTGGGAGTCTTCTAAAGTAAAACAAGTGTTTTTGCACCCTGAAAATCAGGAGGCATTGGGACACAAGATCTAGCAACAGGTTAAATTTGGCTCAGTAATGATGCTTGGGTTTTATCCACAGAAAGCAGATGAAGAACAGTCCCAGGCTCCTAGGCCAGCAGCACAGAGCCATCCACAGGATGCTGGGTCCTTGCATCCTTCTGCTCAGCATCTTCAGATGGCAAGCCTGGTGCTGGGCAGTCCTGGAGTGGCTGCTAAAAGGAGAGAGCAGGGAAGGCGGGGTGCAGCTGCAGTCCCAGCTGCTTCAGAGTCAGGGGTCGCAAGATTGCTTGAGCCAGGAGTTTGAGGCCAGCTTGGGCAACATAACAAGAATCAGCCTTAAAAAGAAAAGAATAAGAAGAGTGGGAGGAGGAGGAGGAGGAGGAGGAGGAGGAGGAGGAGAAGGGAGGAAAAGGAGGGAGGCTAANGGAGGAGGAGGAGGAGGAGGAGGAGGAGAAAGGGGAGGAGGAAGAGGAGGAGGAGGAGAAAGGTGGCAACCTTAAAGGAATCAGAGAAGGAGAGAGGGAAGAGAGGTGGAAGGCAAGGAGGGGAGGAAGAGAAATGCCTGCTCAGAAGTCAGCCAACTGTGACAGTTACACACATATTTCATTTTATCTTAGAGACTGCCTTTTCACAATAAATAGCAAGTCATAAATTTCTAAATGAAATTTAGGGAAATAAAGCAGAAAATCATCAGCCACTGAATGACAGACACAGAAGTTATCGGCATCATTATCAAAATTACCTTAAAACAAAACAAAAACCCCAGAGTGGCTTCAAGGGCAGAGTTCAAGAACATCTTGTGTTAGCTGCTACCAAGAGCCCGAAAGGGCCCAGCCCTGGGCGGGTACAGCAGATGTTCAGGAGGCTGTGAGGGTGGGCAGGCTGGACATTGATTCACAGTGTCTTGGCAGCACTTACAAGAGGACCTCTATAGTACTTCTGTATCCCCTCTTACCAAAATGTCACAAATACGAACTGTTGAGCCTTTAAACCAAATGTGTTGTTCCAGAGTTCTGACACTAAGGGGAACATTTTAATTAAAAAGCAAACTGGTGGGAAGGCTTGGAAAATTCTGTGAAGTAAGAAAGATGTTTTAAACATGTGGTAGACAAAGGGGATTTTGCAGAAGTAATAGCTCTATTCCATTTTAATATTTTTTAATGATGAGGTGTTTTTTAATCCCATTCCACAGAAGGCAAGATGTGGTGCTGATTATGGATGGAGTGGTAACCAACAGCTGTAAGCACAACTCCAGCCTGCATCTTACTTTTTTGGTGATATCTTTCAGCTTCTGGTTGAAAATGGGAATAAATTAAATGTGATTGCTTGCAACTACTTCGCATGTGCTCAACAGTGCTTGTGGCGGACACTTGATCTGTAACAAACCTGTTTTTCAGGGTGGGGGTGGGGCGGCACTGGGGTTTGTATCTCTTCTCAGTGTCTCCAGCTAATCTTTTCATTAGGGGGTTTTTGCATCTCAGAGAAATTAACAATGTTATTAAAGAGTTTCTGAGATTTGGCTAAGCAGCACTTCCTTTAGGATAATGCTCTTCCTTCAAACTTTCAATGTCAGTTATCATTTCCAAAGCAGCTTGACCTGGAAGCTTGCTGCTCAAATTGTGGGGACTGTTAATGACAGTTTTATTGGGCACTATGCTTATGGTTCACATTTTGAGGTCTGTATGTAATTGATCTTTCTCCCCTACATGAGAAACACAGCAATAAGCTGGTTGCAGCACCACATTATAGATATAGAGAAATAATAATGATGTCACCTTGAGATTCAAAGATCGTAGAATAGTAATAGTCTTCTCGCTCATTTCTCCCAACCGTGATGACCTCTCCAACGCTAAATCCTAACAGTCTCAGCATTATTTTTGAATTATTCATGCTAGCCTTTTCCCTCACTACAAAATCAAGGAAAATGAATGCATCAAGCTCTGTCAGCTCCACAGGTATTTTGGTAAAAATATAAAGTGTTATCTGGTATCACACACACAAAAAGAGGTGGGGGAGATGCTTCCTTTGAACAGAAACACATACAAACAAAAAAAAAACTTAATTTGTGAGGAGGATCAAGGGCATGCCTGCCATCAGTTCTGAAATGGTCATCGGCCAATCATGTTAGGGTTAGAGGGACAGTGAGAGGTCCCTGGCTTTAAATAAAATGTGCTTAATAGGATTAGATCTATTGTCAATCCACGTCCCCAAATTGCACCAATAATAACATCAGGAGATTTGTGATTTCTATGATAGCCAGTTTTAGCCAGAGTAAAACTTAAAGCTTTCACTTTGAAATATCAAATCAGCATCTATTTCTTATCTTAATTCAAGTTATGTAGCAATGGCAGCTTGCCAACTCTGCTGGTCAAGCCAGCCGAAGAATACGGAGCGCGACAGTTTTATTCCAGGGATGGATCTCATAAAAAGCGCATGTGGGAATAAAATAAAATGCATGTAAATGTAAACTCAGCCAGGTACCCTGATCCATCTGTAGCTCGTGACCTTTAAGTTCATGATGAAAAACAAATGTCAAGCTTCTGGAAGACAGGAGCATCCCTGGCTTGGCCAGGCAGCACGTGCTGTCCCACAGACTGTATTAATTTAGTATGGCATCGATAACCTTGAAATCAGGATTTTGCACTAAAAATCCAGGTTGATGTTTATTCAGAAACCAAAGAAAAAAGGCAACTTCATTTAAAGGGGCCCTTCAGCGGCGACTGGGCGATTGTCACTTATCTCTCCAGAATTTTGGAGCTGTTCGCTGGCTTCCATGGCAACAGAGGCTTGAGACTCTGAGGACCCAGAGATGTTCCTGGAAGAGTCTTTCTGTTCTGTATATCATTCTAATTACAGAGGCGCGTGGCTTCTTCAGCTAAGCAGGCCACACCTAGAGAGAAGGCAGGACCTGCACCAGCTGCCCCACCACTGTGTGGCAGACCCCTTGGGGACCAAGGAGGGTGCAGGTTAGCTGTGCAACATGAGCTTATTGCTGATGACCAAAATGTGTTTGGGGGTTTCTTCTCTCCTAAAGAAACAGAAAGATGCCACTTGTTCCCATCACGGGACTCGCTATGTGATCTGACCACGGTGGTTCCTGGTGGAGCAAGCTCCCCGCCACTCTGTATTCTGGCGAGAGAAACCCGAGGTGGAGTCCTGCGCTGGCTGTGTGATGAGGTTAATGACAGGTCTGGTTGAGTCCTGCGGTGCATTCAGAGTCCTCCAGGATGGAATTATGCTCAGCATAGATTGCATGTTAAGTACACTCCCGACGGTTCAATTCTTTAAAACTTGGTGTAATAGGGTCAATTATTGGTGGAATAACTGGAATCTTTTCTTTTTCTGCTACTATGGACTTCTTAGTCTAAAAGAGAAAAAGAAAAAAAGAGAGAAAATCTAGTTTCCCTTCTTTCCCCCAGGAAGCACAGCCAGTCTGTGCCTGAGCTAGGGCTTCTTTGTCCTGGAGAAAGGTAAATGCTCTTTTGATGCTTCCAAAGCTGTCTAGAATTGCAGCCCACCCTGCCACCATGGTAAAGCCCAGCAGTGGGGTCTAGAGGCTGGTCCCAAGAGAAGACAGCTTCACTTACTTGGGGTGGAGAAAGACTGGGGAAGGAGATGGGTTTGGAGATGACAGAGGGAGCCTGTCCTCTGCCCCTGACCATGGGCTGCAGGTGGGATTGAAAATGCAGTATATGGATTCCAGAGAATTTCAGATTTCAGATAAATACTATAAACAACATTTGGGGCATATCTGTACTAAAAATCTTATATTTTCTGAAATTCAAAGTTCAGAGGAGCCCTGAGGTGGGCATGTGCCTGGCAGTGCAAGGGTGTGGGGGACAGAGGTGGTTGGAGGGGCCAGACTAGCCACTGGGCATTGAGACTTTCCAGACAAGGCAGTGGGAGGCACAGAGAAGGGTGAGTGGGACACGGTCAGTGGACTGCAAGAAGGTCTGCTGTGGACCACCCTCAGAGGGGAAGGAGAGGAGGCCATGGTGCTGTTGTGGTGCCCTGGTGACATGGCACGGAGATGACATGGAACTGCAGCTCCAACACACAGTGTCCCTGGCCACACTGAAGGAGTGTTGTAATCGAGGGAACCCAGGGTGACCCTGCAGCATTCTTACTGGGTCTCTGGCCGCTCTGTCCTGGGCATGGGGGCATGGGGGGCCTGGTGAACACAGGGAGGCCCCGCCTGAAGTCTCAGTGTTTAGAAGGCAAGTTGAGCTGGCAAACTGTCAAACAAAGTACTGCTTTCATAAGAAGAAACAGAAAAACATCTGTACTAGTCCTAGTACAGATGAAGCTGGCAGAGCACCCGTGGCTGAATGTAATGCTCGCTCCACGTGTCTGGGGGCTCTGTTCACGGGCTAGCAATGTCTGAATAAGTAAAAGAGGAAAGACAGCCATGAAGTTTATTTTTCTTACCTCATTTCAGTCTGACCATTAATTTGCTGTAGGAGCTTTGCACATGATTTGTCTTCTAGTAACATCAATGACAAAAAGAAACAAAAATTAAGTTTCATTTAAATGCATGACTTTTGGATACACTTTTGTCAAAAATATACATGAAATGTTAATATAATAAACTAAATTTAAATGATTTCCCACATTTTCAAAGATTATCTTGCTTCTAACATACTCAAAGTTAGCTGTCAGAAAGCAAAACAATAACTTTAGTTGTAGAATTACATATAATGAAAACTGAAATTTTTATTTAAATATTTGAAGGTTTCATTAAATCGTATGAAACATTTAGATAAAACGGCACTGATAAGCTGGGGGTGGTAGCACACTAACTCGTGTAGTCCCATCTACTCAGGAGGCTAAGGCAGGAGGATTGCCTCAGCCCAGGAGTTTGAGAACCAGCTGGACAACATAGTAAGACCTTATTCCAGAAAACAGAGAGAAAGAGAGAAGACACTGTGATTCTTCTGGACACTAGAACCAACCCAGCCTGCCTGTGTTGCTCAGGAAAACACTGGTATGTCACCTTGCATGGGTTATATCTGAAGTAGCAGTGTAAGGGGGGGGGGTCCTTACTGGGTCTCTGGCAGCTCTGCCCTGCATATGCAAACCCGGGGAAACACATTGTTGACTGTTGCAAACCCCGGCTCCTGGGCGACCAAGTGCATTGCTTAAAATGTCCATCTCCTTCATGGGTCCTCTTCAACCACAGCTGGAGCAAGAAGATAAGGAAGAGAGCAGACACTCTTGGGAAGTGGTGCCTCAGTGCACAGCAAAGGGTTCCAGGAGTTCACACATGTCTCTGTGCTCCCTGCCCAGGAGTGCATCTGTCTCCAGATCCACTGGTGGCACAGGGAGGCCCTGTAGACCTCAGCACGGAGGATGCTGTGGGGCAGAAGATGTGGAGGTGCTCTTGGGCTGGGGATGGTGTCAGACTGGAAACCCAGTGTTTGGGGGGTCCTGCCCTTCCTGTGTCTGCCTTGCAGTGTTCTTAGGTCCTGCATGTTCTTGCCTAAGAGGTGTGTGCATGGGTGTGCATAGGCACAGGCATGGAGTGGGACCCTCCAGGGAAGGAGCCCCTGAAGTGCCCCTTTGGGCTAAGGTCCTAGGGCAACTCTTTCCACTCCCTGGATGGGGAAGCTGTGCGTGAGATAGTCGGGGGTGCGGTGGGAGGTGTGGAAATGGGAACATCGGGAACTGGGGCTGGCCATGCAGAGGAACTTGACTATGGAGAGCAGTCTGGGTTCTGAGAGAGAAACTTGATGTAAATACAGACCTAGGAACCACTCGTATACAGGTGTTCTGAAACACACAGCGGCTGGCAGACCACTGAGGGATGAGCGTAGATGCAGAGGAGAGTCCTGGATGCTGGGGCACAAAATGCAGGAGACACAGATGACACTCAGCAGGATGGCTACCAGCAAAAAAGAAGAAAAGAACAAGTGTTGGCAAGGCCGTGGAGCAGCTGGAGTCCCGGTGCACTGCTGGTGAGAATGCAGTGGCCCTGGGACACAGCAAGAGGGCTTCTCCTATGCAAAGAGCCACCACATACCACACGGTTTAGCACCTCCACCTCTGGGTGCAGACCCCCAAATAATCAAAAGCAGGGACTCAGATATGTGCACGTCCCTGTTCCCAGCAGCATTATTCTCAGGAGTTTACTGGGAGAAGCCTCCCCAGAGTCCCTTAGTGAAGAAATGGACAAGCCAAACGTGGTCCATCCACACCATGGAGTACTTACTAGACAACCTCAGAAAAGAAGGGAAATCTGACACATGCTACAACACGGATGAGCCTTACATCAGCCGACAGCAAAAAGACAGGTGCTTAAAGAGAAAACAAAACACGCACGCCACGACCACCTGCACGAGGTCCCCAGGGTGGTCAAACACAGAGACAGAAGGTGCAGCTGCCAGGGGCCCCGGGAGAGGCAATGAGCACTTGGCCTCTCACAGGCCCAGTTTCTGTTTTCTACAATGAGAAAGTTCTAGAGATTGAGGAGGGTGGCTGTACAACAGTATGGGTGGACACTTAAGCTGCACACTTAAAAATGGTGACAATGGCAAGTTCTACGTTATGTATATCTGACCAGAGTGGCAGGTAAGGCAAAGGACCCTGCACAGGGCTGAGGCCCGCAGCTCCCCGTGCAGATCAGCATCTGGAGGCCTGTGGCACGTGGGGTGCCCTTCCTGCCATTCTGAGCATGGCGTCCCCTCCCTTCCTCTCTTCCCTTAGGCTGCTTCCCATCTGGGGCTTGGTCACTGTCCCTTGTGCCACGACTCCCTCCTCTGTCAGCAAGCCACTCCCCACGCTCCCCACTTGTCTCTGCCGTTGTGCACAGGTCACTTGCCTCTCCTGTGCCTCTCCTGTGCCTCTCCTGTGCCTCTGGGCACTCAGCTCCTCCTTCACAGGCAAACGACAGGTGACTTCTCCAAGTGGATGTGGTGAGCAATCGGGGAGGCAGATGGAGAACCTGGAGACAGCTCCCTTCTCACTCCTGCATCTGCTGTCAGCAGAGGGAGGGGGAGCGGGGAAGGACAGGGGGAAGGGGACCAAGAGTGTGGCCAGCAGATGTGGGGCACTCCCTCAGAGATGAGCAGCAGCCGGGGAGTGGTTTGAGGAGGCCGGGGCTCCACCCTGCTCAGGATCTGAAGGGCTGCTCTCGCTTCATGACATGGACACAAGGAGTTGAATGCAGCCTTGGTTCGCTTCAGGGAGTGTCAGTCAAAGTACGTGCACCACGTCTAGGCCATGGGGGTGTCTTGGAGACATGGAGCCTGAGCTGGGACCCCGCACAGGGACTGGGTAGTGTGCTGAGGTACAGAGGGTGGCAGCTGAGCTACTGCAGTCAGCACATTTACTACACAGCCCTTCCCACCAGCACGCATGGTAGACTTCTGGGTCTACTTGATTGGGCCACGGGATGTCCTGATATTTGCCTAAACAGTATTCTGGGTGAGACCTGAAGGTGTTCCTGAAGGTGAGGTTGGATTCTGCAGAGTCTCACTGCCCTAACGTGGGCCAACCCCTGATCTGCCGAAGCCTGAGGGGAATGTGTGGGCTGAGCAACAAGGGATGCTCTCTCTCCGGCTGCTGTCACACTGCGTTGTGGTCTTCCCTGCCTTTGGGCTTGGACTCAGGATAGAACTGCACCATTGGCGGTCCTGCTGCTCAGGCCCGAGGACAGGGACTGGAACTCACATCATCACTTTCCTGCATCTCCAGCTGCCAACGGCAGTGCTGAGGCTTCTCAAACTCCATGGCTGTATAAGCCAGCTGCTCACAACAGGCTGCATACCATCCGCACGTGTGTGCATGTGCTGTGCTCCATTTCCTGTAACAGAACAGAGTCCTACTGGGTCTTTGCAGAACCCATCTCACAGGCGGCAGACACGGTGGGGGTTTGGTGTTACTGTGGTTCAGTTCTCTGGTTATCATAATGTATGGCATTTTGATTGAGAAGCAGTGGATGCCCTCAGTGACCGTGTCCCAGTGCACCTCCAGCGGAAGAGCGGCCTGTACCCTCGTCCCTCTCAGTGCTTTGCGGACCTCCGCTGCCCGGGGACTTTCATCCACATGGTCAAGGTGGTGTCAGGCTGGCAAAGCAAAATCTTTGCTATTTGACTTTCAACTGTGAAATTTTGCAGTAATATTATGAGTTGCTCCCCTCAACAACTGCCTGGCTTACAAACTCCTGGGAAGGTGAGAATGATTTAGAGTTTGTGGGGGGGCTGTAGGTTAATCACGAGAGAACCGGCTGCTGTGAAGGCCGGGGGCATTGACAGATGGTGTTCCCGTCTCCCTTTCTGATTTCCCTTATTTTCAGCCTGACATTTTTTAAAATAGATTTGCCTTGAGTTTTTGCACATTTATAAAATCCATTTGAAAACTTGGCTTTTGGAGAATGGAACTGATTTTATGGTGGGGAATGATGGTCTGTAGATTTTTTAAAACAAAAACAGAAAAACCAGCAGAGATTGCTAATTCCACACTTAGAGAGAGAGCCCCGGTCCTCAGGTCCTCTTGCTCACAAGCCTGTCCAGTTTAAAAAGAATTAGAGGAAGTCAACATGCAGGCGCGAGGGCTGGGAAGCAACTGCTGGTCGGACATCATGGCAGATCGGAAGGAGACTCTTCCAAGAGCTTCTTTTTCCTTGATCATGAGGTTGCCTCGGTTCACAGCAGAGGCCAGTTTCAATGTGACCTCCCATGCATGGTAGAACTGCTGTCTTCAGATGGAATCCTGATTTTCCAAAAAATTAAAAAAGAAAAAACAAATTAGTAAGAAACGTAATTACTGTATCTTTTCAACTTCAATGTATACTTCGTATATTTGAAAAAATAAAAGCTTTTTTGAAAAAGAAATTTAATGTGCACAAAATACTTCTCTTTCTGTTTCTTTCAACCACTTAACATGTAGAGCCACTCTCAGGGTGGGGACCTTGCATTAGCAGTGCCAGGCTGGACTCTGCTGACGGTGGGGTTCAGCGGTGCCCTCCTCGGGCGTCCAGCTATTTGGACCTGTGAGCTTATATCTCCCTGGGTGTTTTGGCTGCTTTAAACTGTTTTATTTCCTGTTTGGTGCCAGTACATACTTAAATAAACACTTCCTTGGTTAGGAATCGACACTGGTCTTGCATGGTTTCCACTTCTAACAATTCCACTGCAGGGATGCTAAAGGGATCCAAGAACAGAGAGGGCAATCTTGCATTGTAGGAAAAGAAAAGCCGTCTATAAATAGTACTCCTTCTCTGAAGCCTCTGCACTGGAGGTTTGTCTTGCCTGTTGGAAGGAGGTGGATATTGTACCCTCTGCTGTGCTTTGGAGAACCCACCCTGTCCCGGGTCAGGTAGACTGTGACCAGCCTTTGCCACCAGAACCCTGGACTTACCTCCCAGTCCCTCCCTGGCTCGAGAACCTGCACTGGCCCACTACCAGCCACCGCATCGAGTCACAGCACCTCTCCTGGTAGACTCAGTAACTTGGTCCTCTCTGCTCCACCTTGACTCCCGCTCCTCTGGGGAGCCCTTCCCCAGCACCCAGCCTATGCAGTTCCAGTCTCAGCTCTGTGTCAGTGCCAGCTCTGAGTCATCTCATGGGTTCTTTCATATATCTGCTGTCTGCCCATAAAGTGTCTACTTAGCACCTCGTGTGTCCAGTGCTGTTCTTGGGGCTGAGGACCCAGAGGTGAATGCAGTGCAGCCTGGACCTTCAGAGGACGCAGCCCTATTCCCATGGCCTGTGCGTGGACAGGGACACACTGTCAGTACCAGGGCTGTCCAGTGTTTGGCTGGACCCTGAGACTTGGGTTTTGGCCTGTCCAGCCCTCCCAGCCTGCAGAGGAGGCCAGGGCGGGCTGGGGAGGGCTGGGCTTCACTGGGTGAGGTTTCATCAAACATACCTGGGGCACAACCTTGGGCAGGTGAAGTCAGGTCTGGAGAAGTGAGGGGCTCCCAAAGGTATCAGGGAAGAGCTGGGCTGGCTGAAGGAACATCCTGGTGCTGGGATCGGAGAGGGGGTCAGACCTGGACCTCTCGTCAGCTTATTTAGGAAGAAACCACAGCTGCTATCAGACCAGGAGCAAATGGGGCTCATGCAGACTTTGTTTTCAGTGCTGTTAACTGGGAATATGACCATCCTGAAGTTCATTCTTCTAGTGATCGGTTAATCATTAATCGATCATTACTACTCTTCATTGCCACTTGGAATGTGACCCCTAGAGATGCACACATCACTAACACCAGCACCACTCTTCCTAAGGATAGGGTCTCGATGCAGAAATAAGTACGTGACACTGAGGACCTGCCAAGCAGGGGTAGGGGTGCACTTTGTGCCAGGGTCTGGAGCAGAGTCGGTGTTGGGGATGGAGCTCAAGGCCCTGGCCCTCCAGAGAAGGGCAGGTGCAACAAGATTCCAGACAGGCCGCTGAACACCCCACCCTGACTGGAGGTCAGGAGACAGGGGGACGCTGGCTGTGAAGTTTTGGTAGGAAACGCTGGTGACAGTTGTGAAAGCAGCTTGAACAACAGTAAAGAACTACAGGCGGGCTGAGAGAGTCCACTAGGAGCACCAGTGATGTCATCCTGTCCCCAGAAGCCTACCTGGAGCCTTGCTGCTGGTGTGGGTTGCCACAGCAGGCATTTCCAGGCCCGTCACCTCACTGAGGTGACCCTTCCTGGGAACCGGGTTCTTCCCATTTCAGACAACACCACCGCAGCTTGGTGTGGGTCCTTCAGAGGCTGCAGAGCTGGGCGGTGCCCATGCTCAGCCTCGGGGTCCCCTCTAGGGCTGGCCCGGGGGTACAATGCTGCCAAGTGAAACAGACCCGGGCATGGACCGAAAGGCTCTCCTTGGCTCCCGAACAGACACGAGCTGAAGCCTGCGGTGGGAGGCTGGCCCAGAGGAAGCGCCAGTCCATTGGTTCCTGTCACTCAGCACAGAATTCAGGGACAGCCCGGCCGCTGCAGCTGTGGTCCCTGGTTGGGAAGCAGGGGAGCTGCACTCCAGAGAAGTGCTATTCTGCTGTTCGTTAAAGAAACTTAAAAAACCTATCACCAGAAACAATTTGGATTTAGGTATTCAAAAAAATGTCACTGCCTAAGGATTGTTTCACTTTAGAATAAAATAAAAAGTAGATGCACGAACATTTTATGAAAGAGTGATCATTAAGCCGTAACAGCTTATAGGCAAGTTATTTTCACGATTGTGTTATTAAAAGTTCAGGAATAAATTTTAAAAAAAATATTTAAAATGAACTTCCAAGCCTTCAGTTTTCAAAATGAGACTTAAAAATTTTATGTTGGCAAATGTGTACTTGGAGCACTTATGAGACTGGCTTGATTTCTGGGGATGTCATTGAGAAGCACCTCATATGTGACACTGAGCCCAGCCCCTCTGGGGCTGAGGGTCCCTCATCCTTCTCTGCCTCCCTGCCCTCTTGCCTTTGTGCTGGTTTTTCATCAAACCCAGAAGTATTTCCGTCTCCCTCCCAGAGCCTGCTCTCTCTGTGCATCCTGATGTCAATTCAGGCTCCTGAAGACCTCACTGAGCACTGGGCTTTGTTTTTCTCACTAGTACTGGCACTGGAGAACCATGAGTGGTACCAGCTCACTGGCATCAGTTTTGAAATACTTTCTGAGCCTGAGAATTCTGGAGGTAGAACTATAGAAGTGTACTCATGGCCTCTCGCAGTGAGACACTGGGCAGAACAGGCCTTTTGATCAATGCTTTCTGGTGGCTGTCTTTAAGGCACTAATTTTTCAAGCTTAGAGAGAGAGAGAGAAAGAGAGAGAGAAAGGGAGAGAGAGATAGCTTCAGTTTTTCAGGCAACTAATGACCCAAAAGGAGGAAAAGAGATGATTTAATAATTATATCTGTGCACCTATTAAACCATGTGTTTCTCGTTCTGGTGGAAAGTCATCCTCCCACCCCTGTTAGTAGTAGAGGTATTTTCTTTTGGAAGATTAGACTATTTTCGAATTCTACTTAATATACTAAATTGAATGCCACACTCTGAAATCCATTTCAACTTTTATGGACATCCATGCCTCCTCCAGGGGCTTCTTTAGGCATTTGGTTTATTGGGGAAGAGTCATTTATTCCCTGCAACGATGCCCACGGTGCTGGCACATTATAGCAAAGAAAATAAGCCACAAAATTCAAGTTCTTATTGCAGAATAGTATCAACTTACATGATTTTCCTAAAATAATGGAAAATGTTAGAATATGACATCTTAGGGAAGAATAGAGGTTCTTGCATATCTAATCAAAATGTTATCATCCCAGAAACATATTCATAATATGACCTTTGTCCATTGCTTCAGAGTGGAGAGAATCCTCTTCAACAGGAGAAAGTCTCAGCTGGAGCATCTCGGGCAGGAAGAAATGCATGGAAAATAAACTGCCATTCCAACTGGAGCCTCTGTTTCAGGTCTGCACAGGGGAGGGCATGGGGACCCTCCTGACATTGTCTTAAATTATCTAAGTTGAACTCCTTTTGGATTTTTGAACAGTTAAAAAAAAAAAAAACTTCCATCAACAGTTTAGTAAGCTGCAGCATGCCTAATTCCTTGGCTTTGAATCCTGAGCTGAGGACAGCACAAGAAAGCCACGCAGCCATCTGGGAGGTGAGTTTCCACGCTGTCCACACAGAGGGAAATGAAAGTTCTGCCGCCGGCTCCCCCATCCCGGCTGCACCTGCTCTGCGCATGCTCCTGACTGCTGCGTATCTGGGAAGCACCCGGTTTCAGAAGCGTCCGGCCCCATCTGCAGGGAAGTTTAAAGCGTGGTATAAACTCTCAGTGCTCATGAGCCTTCGGGGCAACACACAAAACCCGTTTCTGACCACGGAAGACGCAGGTTTGAACCAAATCCCAATAGCTTCATCCCCAGGTTGATGGGAATCTGAAAATCTTTTTGTGGCTGAGAAGGCTGGGGGAGGCTGACTCCTTCCTCCCCAAATGTCACCCGTTCCCCGTATCGGCTCTCCCTGGTGCTCACAACCAGGGGGCTTTGGTGTAGAATGTGGATGAAGCAACAAATGATCAGGAAAAATGAGGTGGAAAAAAATTTCAGATAGCAGAACTGAGAGGAAATGAAAAGTGAGGATTTGAAAAATGCAATTTAATACAGGTTTAACCATTAAAATGATTGTGCATCTCCGAAAGAGCAGAGATAAAGTGGATGGAATATGTTCAGCCTGATTCACAAACGGCAGAGCACACAAAGTCTAAACTGACCCTTTGCATGCTATGTCCAGAGAGTCTATTTATCTGGGAACCCACTGTCCTGTGCAGGTAGCCCATGGGCTCTCCAGCATGGGGTGATCAGAAAACCTACAAGATTCATGATTCCAAAATCACCTTTAAATTCGTATTTAAATTATTTCCAATTTATTTTTATCACACAAGCCTGAGGACATGCCAAAGTGAATAGTCAGTTACTATTTCTAGCTTGTTAATATCAAGTTACATATTTCCAATCATTGACATTCTCAAATGCTACAAATGAAAATCAGATTTGCAAAGTGGAAGACATTGGGGAAACCGTATCTACTATTCTCTTCTCAGACGAAGAAAGACAAGGTTTTAATCAGCAGTCAACTCTGTAGTCTTTGGAGTTGGTTTAAACTAAGTCAGCAACTCTGATTCTTTTATTTGAAGAACAAATAGCAGGATAAAATTCCTAAGCCTTAGACATACACCATCATAACTTGCCACCAAAAGATTTTTAAGTTCTTCAATTCAAATATGCTAACAGTCCTCCCTCCTTCTCTCTCTCTCTCTCTCTCTCTCTCTCTCTCATCCCTCCCTTCCTTGCTTTGTACTCTTTTTCTTCCCTTCCTCTCCCTAATCCTCTGTCCTCTGGAATTGAGAATGTTCTTAGGAATACGATGCTTGGGGGCCTCTGACTCTGTATGTCCTGCTCTCCCACTGCACGGGAGAACAGCCTTGGACACGTCACTGACTGCTTCAATCCTCACTCTCCTCACCTAGAAGATGAGCATAATGACATTCACCTCATAAGGTTGTGAGTTGCTGAAAGGGCCACGTTGTGATCACACTGGCACAGTGCCTGGCCCAGCACCTGGCTCAAGGTTCTTGGCTATATACTACAAAATCCCAGCTACACTTGTATATTCAAACAAGAGTGTTTATTGCCACAGAGAAATGAGACGCCAGGCTTGCCGCCTTCAGGTCGGACTGTATCCAGGGGCTCCCTCATACTGTCTGGATTCCTTTTATCTCTATTTCTGTGGGACTCCTCTTCCTACAAAGGTGGTCACTCACAGGGCTGGGGGCAAGCTCAGTGGTAGAGCTCAGTGATAGAGCATGCACTTACCATGGGCAAGGCCTGGCCTCCATCTGAGAGCCACACAGCCGTGCCTGGTGCTCCAGCAGGGGAACGCATCTCTTTGCAATGGCAAAGTCCACTTGAGCAAGAGCTCTGAAGGGCCCACTGCCACAGGGGGGAGATTGCCACCTGCACAAGACAGTAGACCTGGGAAGGAAGAGCCCCAGGTGTCCTCTGAGGCTCAGTACACATCAGTTGTTATTGTGCCTACTAGTCTAAGAGGCAGTACATTGGGGGTGTAAATGAGTCTAAAACTTACCGCTGTGTGATCTTGGCAAGTTACTCAACTGTTCTGTTTCCTCATTTATAAAACTGTGATAATGACATTATCATTCATGTGGCTGTTGTGAGGATTCAAAAAGACCATGGGCATAAAGCACCCTGCCCAGAGCATGCCACTTAATAAGCCATCAATAATTCCCAACTATTATTAATTTCCACGAGTCCTATCTAGTTCCTTAGTAACTTAATGAATCTCCAATAAATGTGCTAATTAAGATTAATCCCTATGACAAAGAGCAGAGGCACAGATTTGGCGACACTGCTTGGCCTTGAGGAGTGTATGTGGCCTCGCTGGGAGAGCATCCTGGGCTGGTGCCAGCTTGTCTAACTGTCTGGTTTCATGAAAAGGGTCCCCTTGTCAACAGACTGTGGGAGGCCTGGCTGCAGAGTCGCGGCCTCCAGGGCACTCATTTATGGGCCAGAGGCCACTTCTGCTGCCTAGGGACAGACAGGGCTGCAGGGGGCAGTGACCCCACCCCCTGCAGTCGCCCCTGCACCCTATGCACACGCAGCTGGTGGGGGAGCAGGAGTGAAGAGTAGATGGGGTGAGAGGCCGAGGGGCAAGCACAGTGCCCAGGTCTGTAGACAGGGAGGGCACAAGCTGGCGCCCTGCCTCCTGTAGCTCCTGCCCTTGCCACCCTCATCAGACCTGGTCTCCTGGCCACACCAGGTGCACGTGTCTGGCTGGGTGGACCTCAGGTCCCGGGTCACGCTGTCAGTCCAGTTTGTCACTGTCATATATGATAAGCCAATCAGAGCCTTTCTCTGGTGGGTTTTTGTTTGTTTGCTTGCTTTTCCACTGGGAGCTGGGAGGGAGCACTGGCTTCAGCCCTGGGACATGGAGCTGGAAGGATATACACCGGGGTCATGGGTGGAGAATCAGCTTGGAGGTAGAAAAGCAACAACCCAACAGAGGGCCAGAGAGAAGGAGCCCAGCTTCTGCTGTTGGGGCCTCCTTCCTTGGCCTCCTTGAGCTGCACTGTACTTCCTAATCATAGCCTGAGGGCTGGGTCTATTCCCCTGCAGGAGAAAGAGCCCACCTGGCCCACCTACACTGGCCCTCCCCAGGAGCCACCCCACACCGGCTTCCCAATCCCATAGCCTAACCCGGTGGAGTCCAAGTCCAGGAGCAGGATTCCTTTCAGTCCCTGATGGGTGGGCTCCTGGACCACGGAGGGCTTTCCTGTCTACTGGCTGCTCCTCAGACAGACCAAGGGGCCATGCCTGGACCTCGCCTTCCTGGCTCCCGAGATGGAAACTGGTGCCTCTCTCAGGGATCACAGGACGGTCCCGTCCCCAATGCCAGCTCTGATCAGGTGGTTGTTACCTTTCAGGTTCACTTTCATCACTTTATACCAGTGGCCCAACACACAGGGCCAGACTGGGGACCCTGCTATTGGTGTGGGGGTGGGGGTGGGGACAACCACTTTCAAGTTCCTGTTTTGCAGCAGCCGGACATTTGGCAGGGCTATTTTCCATCCTAATTCTCATTTGTGGTTTACCAGTCAGAAGTAAATGGTGGCAGATCACAATCTCAGCATCAAAATCCCCAGGTCTCCTGCTTTAATTTCCAAGTCACAAAATAACAGGCGCTTCTGGCTCATCCCAGAAGGCGGGGGCGGGAGACCCACTTCCTCCTGGCGCCCAGGTGCACACCCCCCAGCAGTTCACACCACTTAAAAGATTCTTCCCAAACTGCCAACAATGTGTTACAAACAAAGCCCTTCCCGAAAATGGATCAAAAACACTTTGTAATGAGTGTAGGAGCCACTTTCCAAAGAACCAACATCTGACAAAATGCCCAGTCCTGAGGGCTTGACACTCAATAGCCAACATGGGCGGGGCTGGGAGGATGCCCCCAAATGTGCTCACTTACAGAAGCGGCTCTCCAAGCTGCCTTGTCCAAATATTTACACCCGAAGAGCTGGCTGTTGTTGACTTGTTCACATGTGGCATAAACATTCTTGGACCTTCAGTTCTCTTCTTTGGAAGGAAGAATTACATACAGTTTGGGATGATCTTTGTCCAACCATTACTGGGCAAATGGATCCAAATTCCAAAAAAAAAAAAAACCAAAACCAAAACCAACAGTGGTCCTGAACCTCTCCTGGTGTTGGTGTTCTCCCCCTTGGGGGCTTTTCCCTACAGCATCGCTCCAACCCCAGCGGTACCCTGGCCTCTCTGTGTGTCTGCTGTGTGCAGGGGGCAGCCACTGCACAGGGCCAGGCACACCAGGGAAGGGGAAGGGAAGGGCTTGTTGAAGGAGTGGAGCACCCACTGTCGCCAGCGCATCTGGAGGGGCCCAGAGCTCCACAGAAGCATGGAGAAGCAAAGCCTCTCCCTTTCCAGGCCCCGGGCAACCGAGAGCTGTTGCCACAGGCCCACTAAATGTCCCTCCAGCCCAGGCACCGCCCAGGCCTCCCAAAGTCCTAGGAAACATCTTCCTAAAGAATCTTTGGACTGCCTTAGGCAGTCCCCTGTCCTCGACCCAAGAGGAATCTGAAGGGCTTCCAGACCTCAGTAGAAGTTCCCAGAGGCTCCTGGGGAAGGACTTTCTGCCTCTGTGTAGGGTCAGGAGAGCCAGGGAGTCCCTCTGCGCCCAGCCCTGCTGAGAGCCAGCGTGGGACAGGAGTGCCAGCAGAGGCTGCCGGTGCCCACCCTTCCCCACTTCCTTGCTTCTCCAGAACCTCCTGGCGCCAGGCCTCACGCAGGCTTGAGGCGCTGACTCTGGCCTTTGGCTCCAGCCTGCACAGGAACACTGGGGCCGAGAAAATCGATTGTGTTAATCGGGAAGCTCTCCACTGGAGATGCTGTCCTAAAAGCAAACCATATGTAAAACATTTAAAGTGGGAGCTCGGTGATATGTTTCTTTGTTACACGACCACCTCAAGCTTGTCCGGAGTTCAGGGCTTACAAACCACATAAGGTTTTATGTGATCGTTATAAAATCCCTTCATTTCCCCAAGGTAGGGCAGTAAGGATTAAGTTTGACTACTGAAGACAGCTTTGTTGTAAATGGTCTCTAATGTCACAAAGTAGCTAGGAAAGAGAGGCTTATTAAACAAATTTCTTGGGTTGCAAATCATTAGAAGCAATCACGTGTCATGTCCATTTGCTTAACCCCAAAGCCATCCGTTCGGAGTTTTAAAGAAACTACGCAAATTAACACTGTTCCCTGCGCCCATAAAAAGCTGGCAGATCTTTAAGAAAATCCAGGAAGCACTTTTGAGAAGTCAGACTGAAATTGAGCTACCTTCTGTGGGTTTCCCACCTGGTTTGTAAAATGTCGTTCCTGGGAATCTGTACCCAGAGAAGAAAGGAACACAATTCCTTAATACCAAGATGGGAAACCCGGAGGGCAAAGGGCTCTCGCCCATCCAGTCTGTCATGTCATCCTACAGAGAAGTCAGGGGTGAATGGCTCAGTGAGGGGCGGGGTGGGAACACAGCTCCAACCTCTTGATCTGCCCTGTGTTCCTTCCTGTACCTTGCACCAAGCCATGCCCCTGCTCGGAGCAGCCCTGTGTTCCAGAGAGGTAGGTGAGGACAAGAGTGTCATGGGACAGGGTAAGAGGCCCAGGGAGCTCTCAATGAAAATGATTTGGGTTTTTGAAATTATCCCAAAGAAGAGAAGAACTTGCAGCAGCAGATTCCGGGATACAAGTCTTAGTTCTGGTCACTGCAGAGCCTGAGGCCACTTTTTAGAATCCTGTGTTTAGAAGAGCCAGTCTTGTTCAGGGGTGGTGACCTTCTTCCTCTTGCCTCTCTTGGCTCCTGATGCTGGAGCCACACAGTTCTCCTCTCTTCCCCGCAAGGGTGACAGTCCTCTGGTGGGGCCAGGTCCATGCACCTGCCTTGGTGGTGGACACTTCTCTCTCTTGCCTACCCCTCCGGATTCTCCAAAATTCACCTAAAGGGCCTGGGATCACTGTTTCTTCCTGGGTGGGTAATCAGACGTGAGCACCAATTAGCCCATTTTTGTAAAAGCATAGGAATTCATATTAATACACCACTCACATTTTTAAATAACTTTATTTATTTTTATGTGGTGCTGAGGATCAAACCCAGCACCTCACACATGCTAGGCAAGCGCTCTACTGCTGAGCCCCAACCCCAGCCCCACCATTCACATTTTTTAAGAGTAAGAATCACATATTAGTTGTTAACTACTTCAGAGCATACTTGTTAGGCTCCTGGTAGGTACTCTGGCTCAATCTTGGAATTAGTCCCCTTTTCAATTCTTTTAGGAGTCCCGTTCTAATGGATTATGGTAATAACAGGTTACAAGAGGCCAGGTATATGGTAATTATCATTCAGTTTGATGTTTTGTTACCCCTATATGTAAGCATGGTCTATATATGCACAGGGTAGATCCTTTTAGAACTCCTTTATAGAAGACAGAAGTAGAATTGAGGAAGTTGGATGAATTTTCTAAAATCCACAGAGAGCCAACAGAAAAGACCAGAGTCAGGCGACCCGTTTCATCTCTCCTGCCACTTGAGCTTAAACACTTATGGCTGACTGGGATAGTGTCGAGAACTCTGTATTTAGGCTCAGTGGAGACATAGGTGCCTTGGTTTGATTATCTTTGTGTACCCAGGGCCTCATTCATTTTCCACCAGTAACAAGCATGTCCCAGAGAAGGCATGGCCAGAGTGGAGATCCTCAGAGGATGGATGATGCCACCTGTGTACATCCCTGGGGCTCATCATAAACGAACCCAGCTGAGGTTCTCCTCTAAATACTTTTACCAACGACGTTAATGTGTCAGATCCTGCAAGTCACAAGATCAGGATATGAGGATTGGCCAAATTCCTACAGGGGAGTTTACACTGGGAAGGCAAGAGATCTTGTTCCACTAACTATGTAAACAAATGCACCCCAGGAGGCCTGTAGCATGGTGCTTAGAATATGTGGTGTACCTGAGACAGAAACTGCCAATGGGTGGGCCCCCTGAAGTTCCAGGGATGATCCTGCTCCCTGGGTTTGTTATGCTCGCCCAGCTACATACCATGGCATCTGGACTCATCTTCTGGGGTGGCCATAACAAAATATCACAAATTGTTAGAGCACCTTAAAATCATGGAAACTTATTGTCTTACAGTTCTGGCTGCTAGAAGTATGGACCAGGGTGTGGCAAGCGGGGATCTCTGCAGGATCTAGGGAAGAAGCCGTCTGGCCCTCTTCCAGCCCTAATGGCTCCAGGTGCCCTGGCTCGGGACATATCCTCCAAGTTTCAGTTTCCAGGTCACCTTTTGCCTACGAGGACATCAGTCCTACTGGCTTAGGGTCCCACTACTTCATGACCTCATTTGCACTTGTTACCTCGGTAACAGCCCCACCTCCAAACAAGGTCACATTCTGAGACAAGAGGTCAGCATTCCACCGTGGCTTTCCACTCACAGCATGTGTGCAGCACGCGCACCTGGCGCCTGGCTCACGGAAGAGCACCTGCGCAGTCCTGTTGCCTGGGCTTAGGCCTGTTTCCCGGGCGACCGCCAGGTGAGCCGCGCTCTCAGGTGCAGTCCTGGA
>NW_026000206.1:10467879-10536940 GCF_001458135.2 Marmota marmota marmota
GGGGGGGGGGGGGGGGCACGCCCCCTTTCTTCCAGGAAGATTCCAGAAACCCCTGCTCAGTCCTTCTTGCAACAAGCCTTTAGCATGCTGCTTGTGCAGAGCCCCTGTTTCCTTCTTGCTTGAGACAGCATAGAGGAGTACAGAGTTCCAGGGTGCTCCACTTATCAGGGCTGCTGTTTGTATACATTATGCCCTAATTGGGTCCATAAACACTTAGAGTAAACACGTGGAGTTGGAGAGCCATTTACACTTGGCACCCTGATTCCCCAGTTGGTGATAATACAGGAGAGTAATTCTAAAGTATGTATTCCTCACTCCTCACTCGTTAGGTTCATCATTTCCTGAGTCTCAGAATGGTATTTACTCTTGGTTGCCTCAGCCCAGTAGCTGGCTTTCTGTCCGGGAAAGCAAGATTTCTATGTGTATGTAAAACCTTTGGGTGGTTGGACCATGGTCAGACACAGGGAAGCAGCTCTGTCCAGAGGGGTCACCACAGTGGTCTGGAGTACACCATCTGTTAAACATAAAGAGCTAAGATTTAACTGGTTTAAATATATAACCAAATGTAAACCTGTGGTGTCTCTGCTAGACAGATCCACCTCTTCACCCCCCCCCCCCTTTGGTTATTTTCATGGGTCTCTCAGTGGCTGAAACACCCCTGAGGATGAAAGGCGAAGCACACTGGCATGGAGGGTGGGGTACCCATCTGGTAGTTAATTTTGTTAACTCAGAGCATTATTGAGGGATCTGCCAGGAACCAGAGCCTGCAAGTGGCCAGGGAAAGTGGCCCACACTAGGAGGGCTTCCATTTCTCGCCTCTTGTTTATCTTGTTACAATTTAACAGTAGAGGTGAGTCTTCCAGTCTGGAGCTATAGGAACCAGGCCTCAAGTACACTGCTTTGAGGTGCTTCTCTGTGTAAATACTCCTTTCATTAGAAAAAAAAATCTTTATTATAATAGCTGGATTTAACTACTGATATCTTGCACTACTTTGAAAGGGCTTCAGTGTTAGCAGGGTTTAATGCAGCGGAGTCCTAGGTACACACTGGGTATGGCTCAGCTGCTGAGATTCCTAAGCCTGCCTTCCTCTGAGAGAAGAGCATGGCTCTCAGGGTCCTGCTTTAAGGTCAGTGGCTCACGCTGGGCCAGCCTTGTCTCCTGCTCAGCCTTCCATCACTGAATCTGGTGTCTGGCCTGGTGTCCCTCCTGCAGAGAAGGAGTGACATGGAGGGCCATAGATCTCGCCTTTCCTAAAGTTCCCCTGGAGTTTGTTCCTCCTTTCTCAGGAGACCTAAGCACTTGACTCTCCTAAGTATTCATTAATAAAACAGACCTTCTAAATTGCTGCCATTTTTCTTGTTTTCCAGAGGAGAACCATTTAATAGCTAGTGATTCAAACCATCAGGACTTTAAGTCTCCCCTTCGTGCCCTTTTCAGTTTGGAGTCTGTTCTTCTTAATGGAAAACGTGGGAAGCAGTATTTTCTGAATTCTCTTTTCTTTGACCATCTGGGAGTATGATGTGTGTTCCTCCACTGGTGACAGGGATGTGTCCTAACAGATACAACGCGGCTGACCATGCTGCAGGCCAGGCTGCGCTGAGTGTGCCTGGCCTCCTGAATACCTCACTCAGCCACAGGCACACCAGGGTCGCCTGCCTCATCTGTGACTGGGGCTGCCGCAGTGTCTGCCAGGATCACAGTATCTTACTGCATATTGCTACCTGGGGAAAAACTCAATTTAAACATTCAAAGTTTGTTGTCTGCTGAACGCGTGTGCTTTCGCACCATGGTGAAGTTGGAACAGCACAGGTTAAACCATGTGAGTCAGGACCCTCTGTGCACCAGGTTTGCTCACATTTCATCCTGACCCAGCCAGCTCCCTGGTTCAGCACCCTGGTCTAGGTCCACTGCCCCTGAGACCTTTGGCTTCTGGTTGGGTCTCTAAACTTCAGGTGAAAGGCAACCAGCCCCTGCCCTGTCCCCTGGATTAGGTAGACTGATGCAGCTGCTTTCTCAGAGCTGGCGTCTGCTGCAGACTCACTCAAGCCTGCCTGAAGGTCTTAAAATCAGAGACAGGACACCATAGGTGCCATCTGGTGAGCTTGGGCTCTGTGGCAGCCTGTTCAGATCAGCAGCCAGCCCCTGCTGTTGTTTTGAAGTGAAAGTGAAAGGTTTTGGGGGCGAGTATGTGATGCACTGTTCCCCTTGCTCTGGAGGCCTATCCTGGGCTTAGGTGGGTAAACGTTAGAGATCCAGTATTGTGGCCTAAATTCTTGGCTTTTATGTAACTTCTGCATATTTTCTTGTCTGTGGATATTGTTTGATTTTCTCTTGTCTTAAAAAAAAAATTAACCATGATAAAGAACTTACTGAGGGGGACCACATGTTTTGGGGAACACCAGGCAGTGCCTATGAAGAACTTATTCTTTTGTGTAATTATTAAAAGGAGTGGTCTAAGAAGAGGAGTGAATCTTTTTTGTCTCCTTTTTTGCACGTTTTGAAGGAATTGGTGGCTTGGGCAGATGTGACTCACATGTCAAGGGGCCACGGGCTGTGTCTAGCTCAAGTGCTAGGCATCGCTTACAGTTAGGCCAGTCTATTGCACTGTGTTGGAAAGTCAGCCCCAGCAAGAGAACCAAATAAATGGCCTGCTACTGGCCCCGTGGTGACACCCATGGCCACGTGCATTTGTTGAAACCTGTTCTCTATACCACAAGTTGTCTTCAGCTGAGTCGGTGGCTCAGCAGCAAAGTGGGGTCTCCAAGGAGCCTCATGTCCCCCATATCCCATCTGGAGAAAACTCTGTAGGCCTGTAGTGTAGCTCTTGTCAAACCAGCTAACAGTTCTATGCAAACGCTTCCTTATGGCTGTTGGATTTGACTTCGTGCATGCGTGTGTGGCCATGAAAGGGCTTGTGAGAGAGCAGTAAATGGCTGTATGTCCATACTACTCTTCCTGAAATTCTCTTGTTAGAATAATTTCCTGCCTGTAGCACTTTAGGAGTCAGTACAGCATCCAGCCCCAGCTCTGTGGCCCATTCCCAGAAGTCCAGGGTGACCCTGAATGCAGAGCCCACCAATGGTGTGACTCGTAAAGGGCCGGCACTTGTTAAATCTATGTGTTTTTATTATAGACATCGATCTGCTGGTTGCAATAATGCATTTATGGACATTTTTTTGCAAGCACAGCGCTGGTGGCAGTTTTTACTGACAAATTGAGTCATATGGATAGTAGTTTAGAAAACTCACCTTATTGACAAATTGGACAATTCCAGTACTGGATTTCAGAGATACATGGATGAAGAGGGAATGAATTTCAGGGCAAAGTAGGAGATGTAATACCTGGTCGTTACTCTTTATTTGTTTTTAAACTTAGCTTCATCTCACTCCCCAGCCTACAGGACCTTCAAGTGGGGGCTGGGCACAGTCTGGCTGCTGCTGGTAGTAGTGGTGGGAGTCTTCCTGGACTGAGGCTCCAGCAAGGCCTGATGAGCCAGTCCCTGGGACATGTTGCTCTCCATGAGGTGGGCTGTTTGTGGGCAACAAGGGCAGAATTGCAAACGTGTCCGAGCCCCGCTGATATCAGAGTGTCTGAGAGTACTGGTTAGAAAGGCCGATTGTGGGGTCAGAACCTGGGGATCCACCTCTTTTCAGGCTCTCCAAGGGGTGCTGGTTAGGCTCCTCTGGGCAGTCTGAGCCCCTCTGGGAGGAAGTACTGGGCAGCTCCAACAAGCTGCAGTTCATTCGCAGCTCCCCGTGTTCAGAGATGCCTGTGCACCTGGATTTGCGCGTGGTCTTGTGACTCCTTAGAGATGTGAATCTCTTCAGAATGCAAACCCAACGTGATATTAGAGCATTGAGGTTTTTGGTTTTGTGGTTATAACAAAAGATGCCGATGTTGCCAAAGCTTTGGCATTGGTTTCATGAACAGATGTGAAGCATGGACAGCCACAGACATGTCCCTCCTCTTTGTCCTTCAGAGTGGCTTGCTTGGCCTTTCTCCCTGACTGGATAGATGTGCTGTCATGTCTCAGGTGAGGGTTAACGTTCAAATATACAACGGAGCACGTCTTTGTGGAATTGGACAGAGTGGTTACATAGTATGTACCAGAGCTGTGTATGGGGAGAACAATGCACGTGATTCTGATGGTGTCATCTACTGGCTGGGGGACTTGGGGCTGCTAAGCATTTCCCCAGCTGCCCCCTCATCTCTCGAATAGCAATAACCGGCTTACTCTGTCCACCTGGATAAGTAAAAGCACAGGAAAAGTTAAATGGGTGTTTTATAAAGTAAAACATGCTACATGATAGAAATCTTAATTTGAAACCACAAGAGGGCAAGCAGCCAATCAGAATCCTCATGTCCCTGCAGGCCAGCCAGTGAGCAGCCGATCAGAATCCTCATTTTCTTCTGGGTCAACCAGCTTCTGTGTGTCCCTGCAGGAGTCAACATGCTTGTTTCCCTCCATCAGCACCTTGACAGATTCGCACGTCCCAAGCCTTCCCAGTTAGTGGTCACTGGTGTGGCTTCTGGAGATCAGAGTGGCTCAGCTTGGACCTGGCTCCCTGCTGACTGCTAATGGCCATGGTAAGCTCACTTAACCTTCAGGGTGTGGCTTCCCTGAGGCGAGCCATGACAATGTCCTCACACTTAGGGATCCCACCAGACTGGCACTGCTGGCCCTGAATAGTCACAGTGGCACTGGTTAACATGGTCACTGAACTGTTCTTGGTGGTGGATGAGAGACTGGCCAGCCCGAGGTGTTCCACCTCCAGTGACCTGGAATTCCAGGTGCCACAGGCTTTTGTTTGGCCTGCAGTGTGTGGTGTCTCCGGGCTGGTGCCCTGGGTGTCTGGGATGCCTTTTGTCTGCAGGAGGTGGTTTGCTCTGCCGCCTCTCTGTCCTTTTAGAGGGGTGTTAGGAAGAGGCGCTGGAGCACAGGCTGCCCTCTCTGGCCGAGTCCCCAAGGTTCAGGTGTGACCTGCCGTGGCAGGGGTGCCTCTCTGGCCCTAGCAGGCAGGCAGGCTTCCTGTGTGCTCCTGTGGCACCTGCCAGTCCAAGACAGCCCCGTCACGGTCTCTAAGAGGCTTGACACAACCAGTCTGTGAAGTTGAAAGAACTTCCCGAAGGACCAGACGCAGGATCCGACACAATGGCAGTGGCCAGGAACCAGCAGAGCCACCAGCAGTGACAGTATTTCCTCATGTGTGACTGCTCATACCACAGTGGCAAGGGGTTACTTGGGCCCCTTGGGTATGCTTTGTCAAAACCCCACAATCTGCAGTGATGTGTGTGTGTGTGTGTGTGTGTGTGTGTGTGAAGGCGTCTTGGTTCGGGGTGTCTCTTTACCCTCCTATCTCGGGTCACTTCACCCTGGCAGTGTTATTAGAGCCCTGTGTGCTCCTTGCTGTACACAGACCCTCTTATTAAATCAGTAGGCTCACCTGAGATAGCTGCTGTCAGCATCTTGGTTAGCATGTGAAGGGACAGGGTACTGAGAGGCAGAGTGACTTGCATGAGGCACACGGGACTGGCAGGGTTTTGTTTTCCACCTGGATTTATTTGATGGCCAAGTGCAGCTTTTCACCACTGCCATGTCACCTTGCAGGAGTGCAGCCAAGGAGGTGCTGGAGGTCCTGGGGGGCGAGATAGGGCATGCATTGAACCGCACCTGCATATTCAGTTAAGGTTTTCTGAATACCAGCGTCACCAGGCATCGTCCTTCAGATTGTGGAAAAGCAGCTGTCCAAGAAAAGAAATGATGTATTTCTAAAAGTTACTGGATTTAGCCAGCGATCCCCAGAAAACCCATGTGTACCATTCTTTATTGTGTAAAGAATTTGTTTCCGTCATGATTGTGATTGTCAGATAAAGCTGTCGAGTCAGATAGATGCAGGCTGTTGTGCCAGCATGCTTCTGGTCACCAGTCCCTACGCCTCCTGAGGCCCATCGGTCTCCTTGAGGTGGGTACTAATGGAGACTGCGTCCCCCTGGGTCAGACAGGGAGGCCAGTGCAGGCCGCGAGTAGCACATGACTTCTGACTTGCTGCCAGAATTGTAACCTGGAGTGATGCTCTGGCTCTAAAGCAAGGTCACATTCTTCAAGTCCAAGGTCACCCACTGCTGGCCACAACTGATCATCATGGTCTTGTGCTGAGTGAGTGCACAGGCTGTGGGAGACACGGTTCCCTCCACCATAGGGGACCAGCCATTTTCAGGGTAGAGGACTTCCAATTGCCACACTAGGCAAGTCCTGAGCCAACAGGGACATTGGTCACCCTGGCACTCTAACTGGATTGCTGGCTCTCGGCCACTAGCTTGAGTCCCCTTGGACTTCAGTCAGAATCAGGGCAAAAAGACCCCAAGCAGGCAGGAGGCCCAAGTCCCTTCTCTTTGCAGACCCCCCATAGCCTTGGTGACCTCTGACATGCCTGAAGCACACACCCCCTGCTCCTTGCCCCCCTCTGGGCCTCCCCAAGTCTTGGGTAGCACAGAGGCACATCAGCCCCTGGCTGCCTCCTTGGGCCTGCTGAATTGCACCCCATTTCCTGCTTTACTGGAATCTGTCGATGCTGGAATTTTGGGCTGGGAGCCCTCAGAGGCTGGGCTGTAGCCTCTGCCTGACAGGAGGACCAACAGAGTGTGCTATCCACGGGGTACTGTGGATAGCACTATATCCCCAAATTCAGGTGGTGGAGTCCTGACCCCAGTGTGGCTGTATTTGGAGATGGGTCCTTCAGGAGATGGCCAGGGCCAGCTGAGGCGTAGGAGTGAGGTCCTGATCCAACAGGACTGGTGCCTCGTTGGGAGGGGAAGGGGACCTCTCTCTGGCCCTGTGAGGACACAAGGAGGAGGTGGGTGGCTGACCGAGAGCCAGGAGGGTGGGAGGGGAGCTCTTACCAGGAACCTGAGCAGTGGAATGTTCTCCTGAACGGAAATGCTACAGACCCAGCACCAAGGAGACAAGAGTGTGTTGTGGTGATGTGGCCGCTGGAGCCGACCAGTGCACAGGCACAGCGACCACGAACGTCATTCTGAAGCACCAAACGTGCTGGCATTGTGAGCAGCCGCACTGTGTGGATGAGGACACCTGGTCTGTTTGGTCTGGGCATCCCACAAGATGTGTGCCCAGGAGTGCAAGAACACAGTGAACAGAAGCCATGGCGAGCACCAGGACCCCAGCGGATGGGGTGCAGCAGGCCAGGCAGAAGGACACACAGATGGCCCTTGGTCTGTGGCGTCGTCACCCAGGCTCCGATGGGACACAGGAGAGAAGACGAGCGTCCATGCTGGGGAGACGGGTTTCTTCAGCAAGAGGAGGGATTCAGGGCCAGTCTGCACAGCACAGCTGAGATTTTTTTCTCTTGAGCTTGGTCTGTAGAGACCCTTACCCTGACTGGACCCAGGAGCGGCAGTTGGCCATCCTGCTGGACAAAAGCAGCAGTTCTCAGAAACATGGACTTGACTGCCTTTGGAGTTGAGCTGCCTCTCTGAGAATATGTGCAGCTTCCTGTTGAGCTGGAGACCTAGCAAGACATTCCCACCTAAAGGCTGCCAGCCCACACCTGCACCAGGCTGGACTGCATCACATGTAGGCAGTTGATGGGGTTAGGTAGAAAAAGGTAGGAGGTCCTTAAACTCGTTTCTGTCCAACTGACCAGTTTGTGCTGTGGATTGTAGGTCTGCAGAATATTATCAAATCCATGGGGATATGTAGAGTTGTTGGAAAGAAAACTCAGAGTGTGAGCTTTTTCCTGATGGATCTTGCCTGTGCTGAGCACCCTCTGGCCTCTGTGGCTACAGCGTGTGCTGGCCCTGTGTCCTTGTGAGCCTGTTTTGGGGCCCAGGTGTGGTAGGGAGAGAAACTGCCATGGTCAGCACAGGTGAAGCCGGAGTCCTGGGTTGCGGAATGGACCGTCAATACTTAGGAGTAATTCTTCTCAGTTACCTTTATTTATTTATTAGTACAGCTACGTTTGTTGTTTAATTCCATAGTGGGAGTCTCTAAGAATATGATTGACCTCAAGGGTCATCTTATAATGTAATTATTAATGATTGATTCTGCTTATCCTTGAAATCAATGAGAGAAGCATAATGGGTAGCGTGTGGCTGGCTTGATTTCTTAGGTTCATAAACATGGTTGTGACAACGGTTCTGTCTGTGTGTTGCTCATACATGTTTGATGGGTCTGAGGTGTGTGATTAGTTCTGTGTGATTTTTGTGATATGCCCATGCTCCTTCCATGACTTATGCTAATGTGGCCAATGGTGTTAATGGCTCCTGCCACTAATGGTCAGGGTGGGGACGTGCAGTAATTGATCTTCCTGGGAGTGCTGTAGTGCAAAAACAGTTTGGCTGCTGGAGGTGTATTTTACAAGTGTGCATTGGGCCTTTGGGATGTTATATTGAAAAACCCCATTGTACAGTTACCATGGGAACCCAATTAGAATAGATTGCTTGATATAGATATTTTTTCATCTTTCATCTTGACCCAAAGTCTGATGTATTGAAATGGTTTCATGTGGTCTTGTGTTCCTGTACTGACCCACTGTGCCACAGTGTTCTTCATTGACCCGCGACGACACTGACGTCATGATAATCCCTAGTGGAGCTTTACAAGGAGGTCTCCTAGAGAGAAGGCATCACAACCATGTGGAAAGTTTGTCAGGTGGTGTTGGCAGAGGGAGGGTGGAGGGAGCACTTTTAAACAGTGGGACATCAGGTAACTTCCTGTGGCAGGGACAGAGCTCTCATGTCCCTTGTCAGGTGAAGGGTCTGGTGTGCTCCCAGGTCTCCTCATTGTGCCATTGGGGCAGCAGGTCCCCAAGAGGCCTTTGGGCTGCAGAGGGCTGGGATAGTGAGTGGACTCCCTCTAAGCCAGGGGTCTGCTCACTATTTGATGGTAGAACTTTTCTGAGCTCCTAAAACTACCTGGGAATCCTCAGAAGGTGGTGTGATTACACACATTGACCCTCAGTTTTCTTGGGGGTGGTGGTGGTGGTGGTGGTGGTTCCAGGACCTTCCTCAGATGCCAGAACCCAAGGGCGTGCAGGTCCCTTATGTGAAGAGCACGGTATTTGCATGTAGTGTATGCAGTCCTCCCAGGCACTTTAGATCATCTCTGTCTTTCCTACAATACCAAATACAGCACAAACGCCGTCTAGATAATTGTCTGTTAGAATCTCCTAATAAACTTTGGGCACAGTTTTCTTCTCAATACTTTCAATCTACAGTGGGTTTAATCTTTGGATGCCAAGATACAGGGGGCAACTGCATTGCTATTTGTCCCTCTGCAAATGAATGTTGAGTAATTTAAAAATCTGTTAATTCATTTAAACAATCATATATCTGTTATATTTCATAAATGACATTTTAAAAAATATTTTTATTAGTTGTTAGTGGACCTTTATTTATCTATGTGTGGTGCTGAGAATTGAACCCAGTGCCTCACCATGCTAGGCAAGAGCTCTTCCACTGAGCCACAACCCCAGCCCCAATAAGTGACTTTTTTAAATGAATAGTAGCTGTATTTTCCATAAAAAGGCATATTGAGGTGGGGTTGGTACTTTTCCTCAGACCTGGGTGTCTGCATCACAGAAGGCAGTGGGGCTGTCATGCCTGCCCCCACATGCACCTCGTGTGAGTTGGTGGAAGCCCGGGCAGACGGGCCTCGCGCAGGTGGGAGTCGGGAAGGGCAGCGGTCTTTCCATCTTTCTCGAATGCACGCGGATGTTCTGTGACAGGCCTTCGGAGCTGGACAGGTCTGGTTTCCTGAGGTGCGGTGGGTGAGAGGAAGGGGTCAGCCTGGCCAGGGGCCTGGTGGACGCCATGACGTGAAAACCCACTGGTGCGTCTGGTGCTCCAGGGGTCTCATGGTGTGATTCGTTGTTCCCACGGGAAACGTGGCTTCCTCGGAGTCACGCAGGTCTCCCAGATAGTGACATATGCCACAGCACGTACTTGTTGATGCCACCACTTCTGTCCCACAGCCTCCCTTTGCTCACTTCTGAGAAGGCCTCTGCAGCCACGCAGGTCTGAAGCGCGTCACCTGTTGATCCCTCCCGACCCACCATGCACAGTGCTCTCCTGGCCGCAGGGTGATAGCTCCAGTTCTGCTGCCCGTGTTCAGGGGAGTTCCCGTGAGCCATTCATTATGTGTGGGGTGATCTCTGAGAGGAGGACACTCTTCAGAGCACTTATTTCTTTTTGAGTGACTTTGTGTGTGAGATTTTATGGTTTTCAAGGAATTTGACCATTTCATTTAAATTGTTGAGTATTTTGGACTCTGGTTATTTTAGTTTTCCTTTGTCTTTTAAATGTCTGTAGCATTTTCAGTCATGTTCTTGTTTTAATTCCCACGACTGGTAATTTGCATTTTTCTCACTGTTTCCTAATTGGCCTGGTTAATTTATTGGTTTTCTTTTCAGAGAACTAGCTTTTGGGCTCATTGATATCTCCTTTTTCTGTCTTATGATTTATTGTCTTTATTGTTTCTTTCTCTCTGCTTAACTTTGGGCTTAGTTTGCCCTCGTTTTTGTAGTTCAAGGTGGATGCTTGGGCCATTTAGTTGACTTTCTTTTTTTATCACATGGACAGTCAGTGCTCATAGTCCCCTCCTCCGAGCACCTGCCTGACTGCAGTCCACAGATGGCTATCCTGCGTTTCCCTTTCCCTCAGGGCAGCTGCTTTTCAGCTTTCTTTGCCATTTCTTGTTGAGTTGGGTTTTTGGAAGTATGGCACTTCGTTTCTAAACACTTGGGGACTTTCCCCATAGTCTTCTGGCCTCCCGCTGAGTTACCTCGTGTCAGACGATACAGTTCTTATGAGTTCTCTTCTGCTAAGCTGGTTGAGAGTTGCTTTTTGCCCACAACATGATTTAACTTGATCAAAGTTTGTGAATCCATTGAAAAGAAGACGTGTTCTGAGAACACCTGGTGGAGTGTTCTTTGAATGTCCGTGGGGTCAGGCTTGTTGATAGTATTGTTCCAATCTGCATCTCACGGGTGTTCTGTCTGCTTGGCCTGTACATTAGCAGGAGTTTGGAAATCTCCAGCTGTCACTGAAGGTTTGCCTCCCTCCCCTTTTAGTTCTGTCCGTTCTTGCTGCTTCTCTTTCAGACTTCTTAGGAGGTACGCAGATGGGAACTGCTCTGGCTTTGGCGACTTGACCCTTTGCTCTTATGAAATGACCTCATCTAGCCTTGCTTAAGTTCTTGGTTTGGAATCACTTGTTTGGTTTTAAGATAGCTACTCCAGATTTCCCTTAGTGTTTCTCTGGTAAACGTTTTTCTCTTCTTTTATATTCAGTCTGTTTTTGTCATTACAAATAACTTGTATTTCTGGTCGAAAAAATACTGTTGGGTTTGTTGCTTTAAAAAAAGTCTAAACTGACAGTGTCTTTTTAACAGTTGGGAATTTCTACGATTTACATTTTATGTAATTACTAACTTGGCTGGGTTGAAGTGCACCACGTTGCTGTTTGTTTCTTATTCATCTTATTTGGTTTGCCCCTCTCCTCTCTACTTGCCTTCTTTCTGATTATTTGAATATATTTTTTATTATTCTAATTTAACATTTTAATCTACACTGTTGGCTTGTTAGTTTCCTTCCTTTTTTCATGGTTGTTGTAGGGTGTGTAATGTTCATACTCAGCATTCATATGATAATTCAGCTTTATGTGCAGCCTAACAATAGTCAAACTTCAACTTCTTGCATCCCATTTTTTGTTATATTCATTTTATTGCTATGCATGTAGTAAACTCCAAAATATTTTATTATTAATATCTTTTAGGAGATTAAAACTAGAAAAAAACTCAGTATGTACATTTATTTGCATATTTTTCATTTCTTGGAGCTCTTTATTTCTTTTTGTAGATTCTAATTTCAATAGAGTATCATTGTTTTGATACCTGAACTTGCACCAAAAATTTTTTAAGTCTGTTTGTGTCTGTTGGTGTATGAATTGTCTTGCTTTTGTCTTTGTTTATGAAAAGGTCTTTATTTCACTGCATACTTGAAAGACACTGTTGCTCATAGAATTCTAGGTTGACTATTTCTTCTTTTAATGCCTCAGAGACGTTCCATTGTGCCCTGACTTGCATAGTTCCTGATGTTCAGTTTGCTGTCACTCTTCAGCTTGCTCCTTTGAATGTGAATTTGAAATCTGTCCTTTTGCCCCTGCCCACTTGTAGGGCTTTCTCTTTGTCACTTGTTTTTAGCAATTTGCCTATTTGCCTTGGTGGGGTTATCTTTACGCTTCTTCAACTTGGGTTTCATTGAGCTTTTTGCATTTGTGAGTACGGATTTTCCCTCAGTGAAGCACAGCTAATGATTCTTCGTTCTGCCTCCCCTTCCCTTTCCTGGGGTCCCAGTGCACTTGTGCTGGACTGCTTGGCGTTTTCCCTCATTCCTTTCACACTCTGCTCATTTTCTTCCGTCTTGTTTTGTTTCTGAGCCTGGCTGGTTTAAAAAGTGTCATGTCTTCATTACGTTTCCTTTTTTCCTTCTGCTGTAGCGAATATTTTAATCCCATCAGGTGCATTTCTTATTTTAGGCAGTGTAGTTCACATCTCTGTAAGTTCCAGTTTGGCCTTTTATATGGGCCTGCCATCTCTATCTGTTCTGGCTTTGGGTCTGTTGAATGACTCTTCTCCTAGTTGCGAGTTATATTTTCCTGCTTCTTTGTTTGTGTGTTCATTTTTAATTGGATCCTGGACATTCACAATTTTATTGCTGAGGGCTAGATTATGTTGACTTTTAAAAAGAGTTTTGGACTGTGTTCTGGTGCCGATAAGCTACTTGAAATCATTTGTATCCTTTCACAGCTTGTATTTAAACTTCATTAGGGTGGAACTAGATCAGGTTTTCATCCCCAGATATTTTAGCCTGTATTAAAGGGCATTTCTTTTATTTTTATAGGTACACATGTGTTTATATACATGTGTGTATATATGTATTGCAGAAAATACACGTGTGTACATATGCACACACACACACACACACACACACAGATGGTTACCAACTGAAGTGGTTTATCTTATTTTTTTCACCTTTACCGTGGGTGACGTCACCCCATTGCAAGGCAAGGTCTGCCTGTGTGTGAAGAGGAAGCAGCTCCCAGGGCTTCGCCTGGTGAGTGTGGTCGTGTAGGACTTTGCCTACTGGCTGGGAGCATGGGAGCTGCTCTGGGTTCTACTGTGCTCAGTAGCCATTTGCAGACCCCCCTGCACCGAGGCAGAGGTCCTCAGGACCTTCTGCAGATGCCCAGAGCCCACTGAGTGGGCTTTCCTCTCTCACATCTGCCCACAGTTCCTGGCGTTGTTCTTTCTGATCCTCACCTTGGTTGAGACCGCCATGGTTCTGATGTGGCCCCCAGGCCATGTCCTGGGCTGTTGGCTCACTGGGCTACCCATGTCTCAGGGATCACAGTCCCGGGCTGTGTTCTCCGCTGTTTGGAAAACAAGTATGGTTCCTGCTAGTCCCTCGTGGCCAGGGTGCACTCCCCAGCACGCAGTCAGTGGAAGCCTAGTCGTGGCAGAGGCACCCGCTGGACTTATGCAGGTCTGAGCTTGCTGACTTCCTGGGGAGTTACCCCACTGATTGTGTGTTAATTCTCAGTCTTCCTAGTTGGACTTGGTGAGTAGGTAGTTGTGGTGGTGTTTTTATTGAAGCAGAGTTCTCTCACTGAAGAAGAAACTCCTTTGACTTCCACACTCACGGAGGTTTACCCTGCCCCATGAGTCATCACTGTGTTCCCCATGCACCTTCCTGGAGCTCAGCCTGTAGCCACCTTTCCTTCACCATGTTGTCTGAGGAATCAGGTGAATCCCAGATCCCAAGTTTGGGAGGTTAATAGAATCGAGCAGACTTGCCAAGAAATAGAGCTTCATTTGTGTTTTGCCACAAGGAAGGACCACTCCAGGTCTGCACGCAGGGGACCCAGATCTGGAAGTCAGAGCAGGCTCACTGTTGACCCAGATCCCCCTTCTCTTGTCCTTGTTGTTTTAAGTGTTGTCACTAGGAATGTGCAGTGTGGTGTCCTTTTGGCCTCTTCACGTTGTCCGGGAGCAATGGAGGAAGACGGGTGGGTCCTTACCCACCAGAACTCACTCCCCGCTGCCGATCTGCCTCCAGAAGCCAGGATCGGCTACGCTCAGCAGCTGTGAGCACTGCAAACCCTCGAGTTGCTGTGGAAGGAAAGTCCAGGGCTGTGTTTGGTCCAAGGCCACTCCAGTGGCTATTACAAAGCCTGGGCACACTGACCCAGCCAGCAGCACACCCAGGAAATAGGAACAGGTGTGTGTCCTGTGTGGGTGCACAGGGACAGCTGCGAAGCCAGGTGGTCTGCCCACGTTCTCACGGGGGTCCACGTGCATGAGGAATGCAGGTGCTCCTAACTGCTGTGGCGGTGCAGAGCCCCTCCTCTTCCTCAGGTGAGCAGCTGGACTTTGAAGGATGCCTTTCATTATACACAAGGGCCAGAATAGTTTCAGTGACACCACTGACTGAAGGTGCTGTGGAAGTACAGGGGGAAAGGTTTTAGGGGCCAGGCCAGGTTTGGACTGTGCATCACCTTGAAAGAGAGAGAGAGTGTGTGTATGTGTGTGTGTGTGTGTGTGTGTGTGTGTGTGTGAAGTGTGAGTCTGCAGTGTACATCCATGCTATTTATACATACACATGTGTGGACATACGTAACATTTCAAGAATGGGTATCGGGTATCTATAGCACGTGCATAATTTGCAGTTAAAGATAAGCTATTTCTCAGTCTCAAATGATTGAGTTCTGAAAGTTTATCTGAGCATCAGCTTCTTAGAAAAGTATTTGATGTTATTTAAATATCACTCATCACCAGGTGAACCGTTCCAAGTTATGTCGAATTTTCATTGTGTAAGAGATTTTGACTTCTCTCCTTGACAGTATTAATTTGATCTTCTGCAGTTTCTCCTTTTATTTCCTTTTTCTTTTCCCTCCTCATTCCTCCCTCTGCCCTCTCCTTTTTTCTTTTGAATTCTGTGTTCTTGGAGCTATACCAGGCACGAGGCTCATGTGAGTTACAGAGTGTAAGGACAGCACTTGTCAGCGGCCGCTGGCTGGGACCTTGCTCCGTAGCCCTGTGCACGGCTCTGCTTCCCCTGCTTGACCTCCCTGACCACCCCTCCACTTGCCCTGCACCCTCCCTTCTTCTGAAAGTCCTGTTTGCATTCTCCGGCTGAGTTGATGTCGTGTGTTCCTCCATTCGGGGCTGCTTCTGACTCTCTGGGTTGCTGCGTTAGCCGGTAGTTCTCATTTCCTGAGTGTACAGCCTTTCCTCGTGTGACCGTGCTGGTTTGACCATGTGTGTTTACTCTCCTGTCAGCGGACATCTGGATCCTTCCCAGTTGGTGGCTGGGATCTGATCCCTCTCCACGTTGCCTCCAGTGCACGAGGGTAGTGGTCACTGTGTGCTCCAGGTGGATCCCTGGACTGCTAATGTTCCGTGTTACAAGACAGTGATGGCTCTGCAGACGTGGCTGGAGCGGATTTGACCCCTGCCAGCTGACCCAGTTCTCACCAAACCTGGTGCCCCACACTCCTGCAGGTGGCTGACCCGCTGGGTGGAAAGGCCTCTCGTGGCCATGTTGGTTTGCTTTCTCTGATTGCCATTGAGGGGAGCATCTTTCCATGTGCCCTTCACAGCCCCTTTGGCAGCAGAATGCATTTCAATTCATATTACACATCTAGAGCACAATTTTTCTTATCTTTTGTTGTACGCAACATAGAGTCACACCATTTGTGTCTTCATACATGTACTTCTGATGTCCATCTCATTCCACTGCCTTTCCTACCTCAGGCCTCCTCCCTTCCCCTCCCTCCCCTCTGCCCTATCTAGAGTTTATCTATTCTTCCCATGCTCCCCCCACACCCCACTATGAATCAGCTTCCTTATATCAGAGAAAACATTCAGCATTTGGTTTTTTGGGATTGGCTAACTTCACTAAGCATTATCTTCTCTAATTCCATCCATTTACCTGCAATTGCCATGATGTTATTCTCTTTTAATGCTGAGTAGTGTTCCATTTTGTGTATGTATGTTACCACATTTTCTTTATCCAATTATTTACTGAAGGGCATCTAGGTTTGTTCCAGTTTAGCTATTTGTGAATTGTGCTGCTATAAATGTTGATGTAGCTGTGTCTCTGTAGTATGCTGTTTTTAAGTCTTTGGGTATAGACCAAGGAGTGGGATAGCTGGGTCTAATAGTGGTTCCATTCCCAGATTTCCAAGGAATCTCATACTTCTTTCCATATTGGTACACCAGTTTGCTGTTACACCAGAAGTGCATGAGTGTACCTTTTCCCTGCATCCTTGCCAACACTTATTGTTGTTTGTATTCTTAATAGCTGCCATTATGACTGGGGTGAGATGAAAATCTTAGAGTGGTTTGATTTGCATTTCTCTAATTACTAGAGATGTTGAATATTTTTTCATATATTTGTTGATTGATTGTTGGTCATCTTCTAAGAAGTGTCTGTTCAGGTTTTTGGCCCATTTATTGATTGGGTTATTAATTTATTTTTTCGTGTTTTTTGAGTTCTTTATATAACCTAGAGATTAGTGTTCAATCTGATGTGCATGTGGTAAAAATTTGCAAATTTGCTCCCATTCTGTAGGCTCTCTGTTCACCTCACCAATTGTTTCTTTGGCTGAGAAGAAGCTTTTTAGTTTGAATCCATCCCATTTATTGATTCTTGATTATAATTCTAGCAGTACAGGAGTCTTATTAAGGAAGTTGGTGCCTAATCCGACATGATGGAGATTTGGGCCTACTTTTTCTTCTGTTAGAGTCAGGGTCTCTGGTTTAATTCCTAGATCCTGGATCCACTATGAGTTGAGTTTTGTGCATGGTGAGAGATAGGAGTTTAACTTCATTTTGTTGCATATAGATGATCAGTTTTCCCAGCACCATTTGTTGAAGAGGCTATCTTTTCTCCAATATATGTTTTTGGTGCTTTCGTCTAATATAAGATAACTGTATTTATGTGGGTTTGTCTCTGTGTCCTCTATTCTGTTCCATAGGTCTGCAAGTCTATTTTGGTGCCAATACCGTGCTGTTTTTGTTACTATTGCTCTGTAATATAGTTTAAGGTCTGGTATAGTGATGCCACCTGCTTCACTTTTCTTGCTAAAGATTACTTTAGCTATTTTGGGTATCTTATTTTTCCAGATGAATTTTATGACTGCTTTTTCTATTTCTATGAGGAATGTCATTGGGATTTTGATTGAAATTGCATTAAATCTGTGTAGTAATTTTGGTAGTATGGTCATTTTGACAATATTAATTCTGCCTATTCAAGAACAGGGGAGATCTTTCCATCGTCTAAGGTCTTCTTTAATTTTCTTTCTTTAGCATTGTGTAGTTTTCATTGTAGAGGTCTTTCACCTCTTTCATTAAGTTGATTCCCAAGTATTTTATTTATTTATTTTTTGAGGCTATTGTAAATGGGGTAGTTTTTCTTGTTTCTCTTTCAGAGGATTTGTCACTGATTCAGAAATGCCTTTGATTTATGGGTGTTGATATTATATCGTGCTACTTTGCTGAATTTGCTCATTAGTTCCAGAAGTTTTCTGGTGGAATTTTTTGGGTCTTCTAGGTGTAGAATCATATCATCAGCAAATAGTGCTAATTTGAGTTCTTTTATCTGTTATCTCTTTAAATTCTTTCATCTAATTGCTCTGGCTAGTGTATCAAGAAATATATTAAATAGAAGTTGTGAAATAGGCCATCCCTGTCTTGTTCCCATTTTTAGAGGGAACAAAAATTTTCAATTTTTCTCCATTTATAATGATGTTGGCCTAGGGCTTAGCAAGGGTAGCTTTTGTAATGTTGAGATATGTTCCTGTTATCCCTAGTTTTTCCAGTGTATTGAACATGAAGGGGTGCTATATTTTGTTGAAGGCTTTTTCTGCATCTATTGAGATGATCATATGATTCTTTAATTCTGTTGATGTGATGAATTACATTTATTGATTTCTGTATATTGAACCAACTTTGCATCCCTAGAATTAACCTTACTTTATCGTGGTGCACTATCTTTTTGATATGTTTTTCTATTTGATTTGCCAGAATTTTATTGAGAATTTTTGCATCTATGTTCATTAGAATCTGAAGTTTTTTTCCTTTAATGTGTCTTTGCCTGGTTTTGAATCAGGGTGATATTGACCTCATAGAATGCATTTGGAAGTGCTCCCTCTTTTTCTATTTCACAAAATAATTTGAAGAATATTGGTATTAGTTCTTTAAAAGTCTTGAAGAACTCAGCTGTGTATCCATCTGGTCCTGGGCTTTTCTTGGTTGGTAGACTTCTGATGGTGTCTTCTATTTCATTGCTTGAAATTGATCTGTTTAAATTGTTTATATCATTTTGATTCAGTTTGGGCATATTACATGACTCTAGAATTTGTTGATGCCTTTGATATTTTCTATTGAAGTATTAATTTTCAAAATAATTTCTAATTATCTTCTGTATTTCTGTAGTGTCTGTTGTGATATTTCCTTTTTCATCACGTAAGTTAGTAATTTGAGTTTTCTCTCTCCTTCTCTTCGTTAGCATGACTAAGGGTTATGCTAATAAAATCAATTTTATTTATTTTTTTGCAAAGAACCAACTTTTGTTTTGTCAGTTTTTTTCCATTGCTGCTTTTGTTTCAGTTTCATTGATTTCAGCTCTGATTTTAATTATTTCCTGTCTTCTGCTGCTTTTGGGGTTGATTTGTTCTTCTTTTTTTCTAGGCTTTGAGATGTAATGTTAAGTCATTTATTTGTTGACTTTTTCTTCTTTTAAAGAATGAACTCCAAGCAATGAACTTTCCTCTTAGTACTGCCTCATAATGTCCCAGAGATTTTGATATGTTGTATCAGTGTTCTCATTTACCTCTAAGAATTTTTTAATCTCTTTGATGTCTTTTGCAACTCATTGTTCATTCAATTAAATAGTGTATTATTTAGTCTTCAAGTGTTCGAGTAGCATTTATTTTTTATTTTTTCATGATTTCTAATTTTATTCCATTATGATCTGATAGAATGCAGGATAGTGTCTCTACTTTTTTATATTTGCAGAGAGTTGCCTTGTGCCATAATATATGTTCTATTTTAGAGAAGGATCCATATGCAGCTGAGAAGAAAGTGTATTCACTCATTGATAGATGAAATATTCTTCATATGTCAGTTAAGTTAGGTTATTGGTTCTATTATTGAGTTCTGTAGTTTCTTTGTTCAACTTTTGTTTGGAACATCTATCCAGTGGTGAAAGAGTTGTGCTAAAGTCACCCAGAATTATTGTGTTGTGGCCTTGAGTGTTGAACTTGAGAAAAGTTTGATGAACTTAGATGCTCCATTGTTTGGGGCATATATGTTTATAATTGTTGTCTCTTGTTGATGTATGGTTCCCTTGAGCAGTATGAAATGTCCTTCTTTATCCCTTTTGATTAGCTTTGGCTTGATGTCTACTTTATTTGATACCAGGATGGAAACCCCTGCTAGTTTCACAGTCCATGTGAGAGGTATGTTTTTTCCCCATCCTTTTACCCTCAGTCTGTGGATGTCTTTTCCTATGAGATGAGTCTCTTTGAGGCAGCATATTGTTGGGACTTTTTTTTTTTTTTAATCCAATCTGCTAGTCTATGTCTTTTGATTGGTGAGTTTAGGCCATTAACATTCAGTGTTATTATTGAGACATGATTTGTATTCCCAGCCATTTTTGTATATTTTTGTTATTTAACTTGACTTGGTTTCTCCTTTGATTGGTTTGTCCTTTAGTGTAATACCTCCCTCTGCTGATTTTCATTGTTGTTTTTCACTTCCTCCTCATGTAATATTTTTGCTGAGGATGTTCTGTAGTGCAGGCTTTCTGTTGTAAATTCTTTTAACTTTTGTTTATCATGGAAGGTTTTTATTTCATCATCAAACCTAAAGCTTAATTTTGCTGAATGTAAGATTCTTGGTTGACATCCATTTTCTTTCAAAGCTTGGGATATGTTGTTCCAGGATCTTCTAGTTTTCAGGGTCTGGGTTGAAAAATCTGCAGATATCCTAATTGGTTCCCTGCTGTATATAATCTGATTCCTTTCTCTCATGGCTTTTAAAATTCTCTCCTTATTCTGTATGTTGGGCATTTTTATAATAATGAGCTTTGGTGTGGATCTGTTATGATTTTTTTTTTTACATTTGACGTCCTGTAAGCCTCCTGAATTTGATTTTCCAATTTATTCTTCAGGTTTGGAAAATTTTCTTATATTATTTTATTGAATATAGTGTTTATTCCTTTGGTTTGGAACTCTATGCCTTCCTCTATCCAATAACTCTTAAGTTTGGTCTTTTTAGGCTATCCCATATTTCTTGAATGTTCTGCTCTTAACATCTTCACTATGTGGTTTACATTCTTTTCAAGATTATATATTTTGTCTTCATTGTCTGAGGCCCTGTCTTTTTTTTTTTTTAATTTTTATTGTTGGTTGTTCAAAACATTACAAATTTCTTGATATATCATATTTCACCCTTTGATTCAAGTGGGTTATGAACTCCCATTTTTACCCCATATACAGATTGCAGAATGACATCAGTTACACATCTATTGATTTACATATTGCCATACTAGTGTCTGTTGTGTTCTGCTGCCTTTCCTATCCTCTACTATCCCCCCTCCCCTCCCCTCTTCTCTCTCTACCCCCTCTACTGTCATTCATTTCTCCCCCTTGTATTATTTTTCCCTTTCCCCTCACTTCCTCTTGTATGTACTTTTGTATAACCCTGAGGGTCTCCTTCCATTTCCATGCAATTTCCCTTCTCTCTCCCTTTCCCTCCCACCTCTCATCCCTGTTTAATGTTAATCTTCTTCTCATGCTCTTCGTCCCTACTCTGTTCTTAGTTACTCTCCTTATATCAAAGAAGACATTTGGCATTTGTTTTTTAGGGATTGGCTAGCTTCACTTAGCATAATCTGCTCTAATGCCATCCATTTCCCTGCAAATTCTATGATTTTGTCATTTTTTAATGCAGAGTAATACTCCATTGTGTATAAATGCCACATTTTTTTTTTTATCCATTCGTCTATTGAAGGGAGGCCCTGTCTTTAACTGGTCTAGTCTGTTGGTGATGCTTTCAGTTGAGCTTTTAATTTGGTTTACCATTTCTTTCGTTTCAAGGATTTCTGTTTTTGTTTTTTTTCAGAATCTCTATCTCTTTATTGAAGTGATCTCTTTTGCTTCCTGTATTTGCTTATGCAGCTCTTTATCAAAATGATCTTTTGCTTCCTGTGTTTTCTCTCTTATATCACCCTTTAACTACAGAACATTTTAATTATGCACATCCTGAACTCCTCTCTCATTTCTTCTGCTGTGCCATGACTTCCACTATTGTAGTATGTTGATTTGTTTGGGTCACTTTCTTCCCTTGTTTTCTCATGTTGTTCGTGTGTCTTCCCTTCTAGCTCTGTGGATCCGAGGTCTTACTGTTTTTACCCTATATGCTTATAGTGCCCCTGCAGGGTTCCATTACCTCTCCTCCCCAGCTGGTGTTCCACACTGGGAGTTGTCCCAACTAAAGATGGCAATGAAGGTGATCCAAGATGGAGGCGGCTGCTTTCAGCGATGGAGAGTGAGATTGGGTGGGAGAGGGGTGATGGCATTGGGCAATGTGTTCAGAGATGCAGCTCTGGGGAGTGCAGTGTTGTGGCTGTGGGCTGTCTTCAGAGCCTGTGCAATGTCCCCAGGTACAGTCAGGCTACAGTGTGTAGGGGACTGTGGCAGTGGCTGCAGAGTCCCAAGATGGAGGTGACTGGGGAAGCCCCATGTTGGTAGATTGAGGTCCACACAGGAGTGGCGGCTGGGTGTCCTATGGGAGTGCTGTCCAGGATTCCTGCGCAGGTAGATGGCCAGGAGTCCTGTGTGGGTGCTGATGCTGGTGGTCCCGCTCGGGCACCTGGGAGCCCTGCGTGGGTGAGTAGTCAGGCATCCTGCTCTGACACTGAGGCCTGGAGCCCTGTGCAGGAGCAGCTGCGGGGGTCCTGTACCACTCTCAGAGAAGCAGTATTTCTACTACTAGAATCTCAGGTCCTAGAGCGACCCCAAATTCTGCCTCCCTCTGGCCCGCCATCTTGGATCCCCCTGTTTGTGTTTTCCATTTTGTTATAGTCCACATTTTGCTGTCTTTATGTGCTTTGTACATTGGTTGCATGCTGGACTTGAGTATGAAGAGCTGTAACGTCTCTACCTACTGATATTCTACCAAAAAAAAAAAAAAAAAAAAGGAGTCCCTCTTTACCTAGTTGGGCACAGAGAGTGAAGGGCTTGGTTGGGCCAGAGCTGTTCTGTGATTTTAGTAGGACTCTGTCCTTGGGTGGACCCATTCTTTGAGTATGGTGTTCTGGTCTTTATTTTGTGGTACTGAGAATGGAACCAGGGCCACATGCATGCTAGGCAAGTCCTCCTCCAGTAAGCCACACCAGCCCTCCCTCTGGTCTTTGGGTGGAAGGTCTGCTGGTCTCTCTCCTCTGCCTGTGCACACCCTGGGAGGTTCATGTGTACCCACAGAGCGTTCTGTGCTTGGTTCTTGAGCTTGTCATTCTCCCCAGGCGCAGTCAGGAAGTGTCCTGCTCCTGAGTCTGCTCAGTGCTCTCATGCCCCACCACTTGCCTCTCACCATTGCATAACGGGCGATGGCACACTGCCCAGGCTTCTCAGTGCAGTCCCATGGGGCAGGACACTGGTGCGCTCTGAGGGGTTCCCCAGATTCTGATCTCACAGCATTCCCCAAGACCACCCCAGATTTCCCAGGCAGAGCATGTTTGTGGGGCCCATCCAGCTGCTTCCTGCCTGTACCAGCCTCAGCAGATGCGCCTGGGAAGGGAAGATGGCTGTCTCCACTCAGACTGGCCATCACCTGATCCTGGTTGCTTCCGCAGCTCTGTAGTGTTCATAAAGATGGCGCTGGTAATTTTCCTGACTCTTTCTGGTTACTATGGGAACATTGGACTGCCTCAGTGCACTGTGGAAGTCCATCCTGACGGTTTCTGATTTCCTCTTGCTTCTTTTTTCTCCCATCATGAACTTTTATTCATTCACTTAATCTAACTGGTATTTTGTATTTTATACCAGCATCTTGAAATAACTGAAGCCCTGTGGGCCAGGTATGGGGTTTTGTCGTTTTCAGTCTGAGGTTTCTTGTAACTCTCATGTTTGGCAGCTTGGCACCACTGGGCTGGGACTTGGTGGATTAGGAACTCATCTGGGTTGACTCTCTTAGGCTGGACTTCCAAGGATCTTGCCACTCTCCTCTAGGACATGTTGGGGTTTGCCTTTGCCTGCCACCAGGGATGTCACCAACATGGCATACTGAGACCCAGTCTCATCCTTTCCGAGGCCCTTCTTGGCCAGGGGTCTCGGTTGCCTCTGGCGCTGCAGGAGGCCCGTGCTGTGCTGAGTGGTGAGGTGTGCTTCTCCCTGATGCCCACTGCTTCCTGGGTTCTGTGGCTCTCCTCCTCCTGCCTGGGTCGCTCCTGCTTCCTGCAGAGGTTGGCTTGGACTTTAAAGAAATCGTCCTTTGGTGGAGCACACTGGTACACAACCGTCATTACCAGTGACGGCAGCTGAAGCAGGAGGGTTTCAAGTTTGAGGCCAGCCTGGGCAACTTAGTGAGACCTCAGCAACTTAGACCAATGTCTCAAAATAAAAAATAAAAAGGACTGGGGGTATAGCTCAGCAGAAAAGTGTCCCTGGGTTCAATCCCAGAAGCCAAAAAAATTTAAAAAATTAACAAACAAAAAAAAAACAATGTCATTTGTTCCAGGTCTGGTGTATTAGAGTCCCTTACTCCAGTTTTCTCAAAAGAACTGGGTTGATACCATTTCTCCCTAAGGCTACTAGAAGCTAAATATAGACAGAGTCTTTGAAGATTTGGGAAACAGTGATGTTCAAACAGTTTTTAGGGGGTTCTGGCCTGTGTGCACACGTGCACACTGGCCATAGTCCCCGTCCTTGCAGGTGGTGTGACCAGGGCCATGTGCCAGGCCCCGCAGGGGGCCAAGGAAGGCTGTCTAGGTCATTTCCCTGCCTCGTCTTTTCCTGACCTCTATCTGGGAACCGCTCCTTCTGCAGAGGTTTGCGTGAGACTCTCTGTGGGCCAGAGCTGTGTGGGATCCTGGATGTAGCCCCCCATGTCCACAGCCATCACAGCTGCCCATGGACAAGTGCTTCTGTATCTGGAGTGATCAGTGTTCAGCTGTTTTCTCACTTGACCTCACATGCGTGCTTCTCTGTGTGCTGAAGCCAAAGGTCCTGTTTCAGGGCCTGGCAAAGCACCCAGCGTGAAGACGGGTTCCTCCTGTGCTGGGTGTCTGGGGAAGCGCCACATCTAGATGGGGCGGGGAGCTCTAGGTCCTCACAGGGTGGAAGGCAGAGGGGCAAGGGACAGAAAAGTGTGGGCTCTGTCCCACCCAGGAGGGAGGCGCCCTCATGGCCCAGGCCTCTTGGAGGGAGGACCCTCCTCTTGCCACCATTGCATTGGCAACTCCTGAAGTTTGGAGGGGATGCAGTGTTGGGAGGATTGGTGTGGGAGGACTAAGCAGGGAAGACTTCTGACACCTCAGGTGGAGACATTCTCATCCCTGGCTTCTTCAGGACAGTGCCACATAATTGTGAATCCAGGAGTGAGTGCAGTTCTAGAAACATTAGCCACCATGTTCATAAGGTGTCATGGGGTGTGTGAAAGGCTAAGTCCTGACCTGTGTGGAGTCCAGGCTCACACTGGGCTGAACTGAAGGGTGCACTCAGTGACCAGTGGCCACTTCATGGTAGCAGCGAGGAATTCCCGGTTCCTGGTTCTTCAGTGACTTCAACACCTCCTTACCTCCTGAATCTCAGGTTTCCTAATAGGGCAACGACAGGGTCGGTTAGGGGTGCCCAGTGGAACGTTTTGCAGTGTTAGAAATGTCCTTAATCTGTGCTGTCCAGCGTGGGTCCAGCAGCCACATGTGACTAGAGCGGCTTGGAAGTCGAGGTTTAGATTTGGTTGCAGTCTTATCAGCTTAGATTTGAGTGGCCTCACATGGTTCACAGCCGCTGTGTCCAGTGCTCTGTGGATGCGGTTTGTCAGACGGTATCTGAGAGGTCTTTGGAGTCTTTGAATTCTGACATTTGCTTAATTTGCTCATTTCTGTTCTTATTCATTCATTCATTATTTATTTTTTTATGTGGCTGCTCTGAACACCAGGAACTGCTTGGTGTGTGATCACAAACCTCAAGCCTTCTTCCTCTCTGCTTTGACAAGGGGTCATCACCCCTGTGGGAAGGGGACTTTGCCTCCCCAAGCCCCTAACAACTCAGGGGTGGCAAGGGCTCCTATTGCAAAGCCATTTGGGCCAACTATGCCTCTGCCAGTCCCGTACCTCCTCTACTCACTCGGCCATGTTTCTTTAACCAGGTTTTGAATTTTTGTCAAAATTAATTTAAATTTATGATTCAGTTTTCTGTTATAAGTAATTGCTGTTTGTAAATGAGACTAATTTCTATTTGGTATAACTAATGCAATTTAGAGCTGCAGATCTCTTGATCCTCTGGGTCCAAGCAGAAGAGATGCTCTCCCTGATGCTGGAATGAGCAAGATTTTCCTTTGAATCTTAAAATATCTGCTTTGTAAAACTGGGTTAAGTTATTTTAGAAACTATAAATAGTCACTTGGTAATTAGGTGTTTGGTTTTATTTGTTATAATGGAGTTGCTTATTAAAGTTTGGTGCATTTTTATCCCGTGGATCCAAAGCTTTTATAGGCCAAGTGATAAGAGGCAGCCTGTGTATTTCATTTGTTGATTATGACTCATCATGTGACAGATGGCCTCCTGAACTTTTAAATTCTTGTTTGCTTGTAGAGAAGGAATATTCTCGTGTCTTTTTTTGATGGGGCCTACTCTCCAATCCTGCACCCACTTTATATCATCATAACCTTACACCGTATCATGTAGCCCAAGCCGCAGCCACGAGCGCTCGGACATGCCTTCCCGTCAGATGCTGGTGGAGTTGGCTGTGCCGTGGTCTTATCTCTTCCCACCAGGACTCTCCTTCCCTTTCTTCTTGGCACCGCTGCTTCATGTAGTTAAATGACATCAGAACGTCATCAGACGCAAGTTCCTGCAGAATTAGCCCTGCATCTGGCCAGCACCAGAGGATGTCAGGCTGTTCCCGGAGCACGCACAGACAGAGTAGCGTCCTCCCCTGCATCTGTCTGGCAGTGGGTGGTGGCACACAGCTGAGAAGATTGATGCCATGCCAGGCACTCCCAGTGCCCCAGTGGCCAGCAGTGGGCCCCGTAGGCTTCTCCTGGCCCGTGGCTGCCCTCAGAGAACATGGAGTGATGGGGGCAGGTTTGTTTTGTGTCTGTTGTTTGGAGTCTTCCTTTTGATTTGTCCTAATTCTTTAAGAATTGTGATGATGACATCTTTCTCTGAAATCAAGCATTGTGACAAGCTGGAAGCTGTGTTTTGTGAGTATTCAGGGACCCTGGTGCCTGGAATTTGTGGCATGGTCCATGTCTCCTGCAGCCCACTCCTGCCTTAGCACCACATAATTTCTGTTTGCCTTTTTCATATGATCCAATAACAATAAGTTCATTTTAAAATTTATGAAAGTTTAATGAATGGCCAGTGAGAGGAGAGACCACTTTTATAACAAGATTAATACCCAGGCTCTAGGGACGTAGCATTTTAGTAAAATCAGAATTTGTGTAGCCTGGTGCTGCTTGGAACCTCTTGCTTCCTTATAAAAGTGTCTAAATCAAACACTGGCAGCCATCTGTAGCCATGGTTTCCATCTGCTCTTGGTGGCCTGACCCAGAACCCCCAGGTGGGGGAGGGAGTCTTGCCAAGGTCTCCCAGTTCCTGTCACTTCGCTGTGTAGTTGACATTCTCGGATCTGGTGCTGTAGGCCAGCGTCCCTGGCCCAGGTGCTCCTGGGAAAGAACTGGGGGAGGCCCCCAGCAGCTGGCTCGCCTGCGTTGTGGTGTCACATTAGTGCTTCATCTCTGCCCTGCTCCTTTAGTGACTGCACCTCAGACAGGGTCCCAAGGTCGTCTTTGGTTGTTTGTTAATGAATCAGTGAATTTTTAGCCCCAGCAGCCCTCTGGGGGAGAAGCCGTGGAGCAGACACTGGCATGGTCTGTGTCTATAGTGGGGAGCCTCATTTCTGTGTCTCATTTATACTGAGGTCTGAAGTCACTGGCCAGCGACACTGATCTCCACTGAGGGTCTGTTTAACCTTTGGGTTCCCAGCCTCCGCTCACACCCCTGCTCTGCTCTGGCCCGTTGACAGGCACGTGCAGTGTCCTAGCTCTGGGTCCTGCACCCAGGGGCATCCTCCCTGAGGGTTGATGCCCAGCCCCATCCCCCGTCTGCCACCACACAGTGACCTGCAGCACGGGGACCAGAGGGGCCCTGCATATTCTTCATGCTGTCCCTCATCCTCCTTCCCATTCTGAACGGCCAGGTCTCTGGGGTCAGAATGGACCTGCACATGCGCACACGGCAATGGAATGGCTTGTCTTACTCTGGCATCTTGAGCTAGTGGACTAGCAGCAGAGTGGGGATAACAGTAGTGCATCTCCTGAGTCCGGCACCAAGCATTAGCTCTGTGCAGCATGTGGGCAGTCACCAGGACCAGGTACTGCCCTGTTCATGTCCTCTAGAGCCTTGCTGCCTCTTCTTTGTCTCCTGTGGCGTGCAGTTCTGAATTTTGAGCCCCCTGAGTCCCCAATATAACTCTCGAGGAGGTGGGGTTAGGGTTAAGTCATGGGAGTAGAGCCCCTGGGAAGGTGGTCAGCGCCCCAGGGAGATGGGCGAAAGGGAGCTTGCTCTCCCCCACCACCTGAGGACAGGGAGGGTGTAACCGTGAGCCAGGACAGGGGCTCTCACCAGGCCCCCATGCTCCCAATCCTTGGTCTTGGCCTTCTGTCCTCCACGGCTGGGGGCTGTTAGAGCAGCTTTGCTGGACGGTGTCACCCACTTGCTGATGGGTCCTCTCTTCTCCCCTCTCATTTGCTCTCTCCTGATTTGATGGGGTCACCCAGTTTGGGGAAAGAAGGCACAGACATTATGTGCCCCTCAGGGGTCCTGCCACAGGTGTGGTGCTCTTCTCTCAGTCACGGGTACTGTTGACCTTGTGCCTTGAGTAAGGTGGCGTCTGCCCTGCTTCAATCACGGGGTCACCGTTTGCCCTGGCAAGTAGTAAGAGATGTTATGAGCCTGTCCTGGTTCCCCCGGCTCCACCCACCCATCTTGGCCACCCTGGGTCTTGCTGTAACAGCTTCCCGTGGTGTCTGAGCATGTGTTCTCTTTCCCTCGGTCCCTCCTCATTGATTGATTGTGGTTCTTCTTGAAGACGTGCTGGCCTTCCTTTTCCGCTCACTGAATTGTTCCGTGGCATCATCGAGGCTCATGGAAACGTGTTGGATGGAGGACAGTCTGTTCCTTGTTTCACTCCAGTGACTCACTTCACTCTTGGGCCACTCCGCAGTTGGCTCCCATATCTGGCATGGCCTGGCCTTTTCTGACCCAGTAGTCCAGCTAGGTTTCCTTCCTTCCTTCCTTCCTTCCTTCCTTCCTTCCTTCCTTCCTTCCTTCCTTCCTTCCTTCCTTCCTTCCTTCCTTCCCTCCCTCCCTCCTTCCTTCCTTCCTTCCTTCCTTCCTTCCTTCCTTCCTTCCTTCCTTCCTCCCTTTCTTCCTTCCCCCCAGCCCTAGATCTAGAAACTTCTTTAAGGAGCCTCAATTCCGTTTGTGGGAGAAGGATACTAGCAGCCCTGTCCTGGGTGGGAGTGTTGGTCGCTGCTCCCACCCTGCCTGACCCATGTGTGCACCATGTCTGCTGTGGTTTCTCTGCCTGTCATCTGTGTGCACGCTGACAACTAAGACTGCATCCCGGAACGTCTAATTGGAGCCCAACACATGGGTTCTTAGGGCCTATTTTCTGTGCTGCTGACCTGTGCCAGCCATGGCTTCTTTCAGGTGGACAGTGAGACCTGAGCCATCGTGTTTTCATCCCTGGGCACAGACGGCGGGGCAGGCAGAGCTCTACTCGGGCAGAATACTTCCCTTGCTTGCCTGGTGAGAAGACTTCAACCTGCAGAGTTCTTCTGTGAATGTAGTTAGAAGCACAGAGTTGACAGTTGGACTGGGACAGACAGACAAGGAAATCCTATTCGATCAAAATAGAGGCGTGCTCCTGAGCAGACCCGCCTGCTCACCGGCCTCCTCATGTATCCAAGTCCAACAGAGCACTGAAGGTCCTCTGGTGTTCCGTAGGAAGCATGGTAACGACTTCTCATAGCATTCTCTACTAATTACTTTTTCTCTTCCACCCATTTAATTTTCTTTCAGTTCTCATTTTTGTAAAATTTGTGTTTGACCTACATGTGATCTGGTATGATTCTTAGTTCTTTGTTGTAAACAGTAATATTGAAAGTGCACGAAATGAAGATGACCTCTCTAAGAGCCCTGGCTGTGCTTTGACACACCAGGGACTGTGTGGGACCCCCACTGTCTAGCACCATGGTGAGAAATGTGGAAGGATTGGAACCTCACCCCAGACTCGGGTTTATGAAGTTGCTTTATGTGGCTGCGGTTGACGGTTGCAGAGGACCGTGGCTCTTAGCTGATGGAGATGCAGACTCATTGTCAAGTTTCACCTGATGGAGGCTGAACATTGTTGGTTGTACTTATGCAATCGCTCGATCTTCTTCTGGAAACAGTTGAGAGGTCATTTGGTGATAATTGTCCTGAACATTCACTTGCCTGTGTGAATGCTAGATGCAGTATGTCTTCACTGTGGTCACCTTCTCCTGGACACAGACCTTTGAGCATGGTCCCATTATCAGAAATCTCAGGATTTGGAAGAAGGCACACAGGATTCCTTGGCAGCAAGGGGTGACCAGTGGCGCCTTCCTCCAGAGGGGTCCTCCTTGCTTCTGCTCGGGCGTTGCTGGTTCCTGGCTGTAGAGGCACTTTGGTGGGCTGGGGCAGAGGGGCTCCCCTAGGGCCCTGTGGACTGTGCTTCTTAGGGCAGCTCTCAGGAGTGGGAGAGTTGGTGGCAAAGTGGCCGGCCCTGGTGTTGGACTTCCTGGATTTAACACTCTACAGGTTGGCTCCGTGGCTTCTCAGGATGCTATGTCCCCTGTGCATTTGGGTGGCTCTGGTAGCGGGATTCCTGTTACATTGATGGCTTTCATACAAATTTAAAGGGAAGCATGGAGTCTCAGGGTTCTGTAGGCTTTTGGTGATGCACTAAGAAAACATTTAGCTCAGCAGCTTGGTCTTGGTTGCATACTGGTTCAGGGTCCCCTGACAGTTCATAAGGCGCCTCCAGTATCTCTTGCTCCAGAATCCTTTGTAATAGGTTCTTTCTTGCTCTTAGCTGGTGGTGGGAGACTTGGGTGCTTTTCTGTCCAACAGCGACTCTTAGGTGAAGTGTGCCTGTGTACTCATAGGCTCAAAGTTGCTGCCTCTTCTCCGCCCTGGACCGTGGCCTGCATCCCTCTCAGACTGTGCCTGCCTGCCGTGGGGAGGGCACCTCTGTTGTGCAGCCTGGAGGTTGACTTCACCTTACTTGAGGATGTGCGCCCTCTCTTGGGACACCGAGCTCAGCTTTGAGTGTCTTGGCAGCTGCATGCGGGTGGCCCGTGAGCTACAGTTGTAGGGTTCCAGGACCGCTCAGATCCCCAGCTGTGTCAGGGCCAGTGGGTCTTGCCGGTTTTGCCATGGCCACCTTTGGTCTCCTCCTGGGTTTGTCAGCTTCTCCATAGTCGCCTGCACACCCCCTTCCCACTGTTTGGTGCCAGGTGAGAGGTCGTGGGTCCTGCTGGCAGGGATGACCTCAGTGAAGCGACACCATGTTCACATGCAGTTCTGAGCACGTCCAGTCTGTTTTTGGCCCACGGTGGGTTTAACTTGAGAGAAGTAGCAGTTGGGCAGTGGCAGTGCCTGTGGCAGGCCTGGAGGAGGGGCACCAGTCTGCTCGGGTCCCCTGGGTGCAACGTGCAGGGGACCCATGCTGCAGCACTCCGTGTGGTGGCGTCTCAGGCCCATGTGCGCTGAGGTGGTCCCGGGAGCTTTGCTCTGGAGCCCGGGCCAGCTCCTGTTCTCCGTGCCCCTCGCTCTGGGTGGCACTCGATGCAGTGAGGTGAGATGTTACACCCTCAAAGCAGCCTGTGACATGGAGCCGCCACACAAGCCAGGAGATCCTGCCCCTCCCAGCGGGGCTGCTCAGGAGCCCATGGGCATGAGTTTGCCAGTCTCAGGGTATGGACGCTCCTTCTGGGGTATTTGCTTTTTGATAGGAAAGGAAATAAACAGCCACAGAGCTTTTTCATCTTGCCTTATGGGTACAAGTTGGGTCAGCCGTGATGTGGCCGACCTTCCCTAGGAAGTGAGACTGAGGTCTCAGGTGAGAACAGGTGACAGGCCACCAGCCGTCCTAACTTCTACATCCTGCTGCCTGTAATCAACTTGGGGAACCTGCAGTGGGGACGGGGACTCTCCCTTTATTGTTCCTTAAGTCATATTGCCTTCCTTTTTATAAGGAATTGGCTTTGGGAAAGAATGAGGAGCAGAGAACAGGACGGGGGGGTACAGCGGTGCTGTGCCTGCCTGGGTCCCTGTCGCCCACACAGTCCTGGGGCGACAGCTGGGTTAGAAGGCAGCTGTACCCAAACAGTGTCAAGATGCACTTCCTTCTAGTGAGTCTTCTCCTTATTTCATTTATGTTGAAAACCGAGTTGACGAATATGAATACAGATATTCAGAGTTATTGTGCAGTCATATTTGTTTATGTGCATGGTCCAGTTTCCAGGCCATAGCTTATCTTCTAAAAGGGAAGCCGTTAATGGCATTGCCCACACTGCTGTTTTTTTTATTTTTATTTTTATTATCCCCCGGCTTCTGTTCTTCAGGTGTGTAGCTATTTCAGTATTATGAAGAATGATGGATGATGCAGGAAAGTTTCTTTGGAAGCACTTCTGATATTGTGCAATGCACTTGGGGGTCAGCCGCACTTGACTGATGCATGATTTATCTCATGTCCCTGCCACTTCCCGAGATAAAGCTGCTGCTTTATCAAAAATGCCAGCAACTGTGATTTAGAATTTATAAACCTCCGTTTTCAAATAATCGTTCTGATTATTTTCTGCCTTGGCAATAAAATGATAAAGGTAATTGCACACAAATGTGAGATCGCACCAAAATACAATGAAATTAACCTGAATTAGCTTGACTTGTCGATGAGAGGTATTTATGAAATGTGGTATTGCAATAAGGGAGAGTGATCTTATGGCTGGAAGGTGAGTTATCGCCTTAATGTAATTCTCTTTGAAATTTAAAAAAGAGACTGTTTCTGTTGAGGGTGATTGTGCTTTTGAAATTAAGTTGAAGTGATTCCTATAATTGGAAACAATAATGCACTGGAAGGTAATATCTTTTATTGTGTCACGCCTAGATGCATTACCTTTTATTCCACGGCTTCTGGCTTTAGCCTCTCCACACTCAGGTGGAAACGTGGAATCCTGTCAGATCCTGGGTCTCGGGGCTTTGATTCTCTCTCCCTGTCTGACAGGGGACAGGCTTTCCCCCATCATTGATTAGTCATTTAGATATCAAATAGTTAATTTTTTAAAAAATTAAAGGAGGTTTTCAGAAATATCGTTTTGTTTCTTTGTCTTGTTGTAGCCAAATAGTTCTCAACAGGGTGAGGCTTGGTGCTCCTCTTTAGTACACCTATTTTGTAACCTTTCTTTGCACTTTCTAAATGAAATTCTTGGATGAGACGTGCCCCCCCCCCCCCACTGCTTAATGGAAAACTTCAAGGAAGGACGGTGTGATAATTAGTAACAGTGCACCCCCAGCACAGGAGCGCTGGGGCAGGAGGGGACTGGGAGGCTGCAGTGCGCCTGCACCTGGAGGCTTGCTTTCTGGGTGTGCGTTGTCTGCTCTGCATTGACACTGGAGACGGGACTTTGTCAGAATGGCAAGGGGACGACTTTTGGGGAAGTTCTACGAAAGTGGAGTTGGTCTTCCCATTGGTGGCGTAGCCGTGTTCCTGGGAGGCCTTGCAGACACGGGTGTGGTAGAAACACCTGTTTTTGTGTTGCACAGGGTGGTGCTTTAGAGTCTGGCTGATGTGATAGAATGCGCTCCGAGAGGCAGGATGCCACAGTGGTTGGAGTCAGCCCCACGTGTTCTGGCACATGCCCGATTCCTTCCCTTGGAATGTCAATAGCTCCCACCATCTTTAAGGACCTGGGAATCCCTCCCAATTCCCAGTGGGGCCTTTGAGGACTGGAGAGACTGTTGGGGATGCCCACACCAGCTGGGCTAGGCCCAGATCAGGTGCTCCAGGGTCTTCTGGTCAGGGGCACCTGCTCCTGGAGAGCCTGAGGCGGGCCTCCGTGTGCTGAGCAGGCACTCTGCCCCGAGCCACACACCCAGCTCTGTCTTTAAGAGGGGTGCAGTTCTCCAGCCTCTGGGCCTCCATAGCTTTTCCGCTCTTGCTGTTCTTGCTCAAGGAGTCTTATTTCCTCCTGTGCTGGCTCCTTGAAGGCCCTGGACGTGATGTTTGGGGAAACCTTTCACTTTCATGAAGTCGGCACTAGAGCAGCTCCTCCTCCTCAGGTGCGTGGAGTGTTTCTGGACAAGACCAGCGGTTCTCAATGGGGGGCAACTTTGTTCTTACTGGAGGCATTTTTGGGTGTCCTGATTAAGGAGGTGCTGCTGGCCTCCTGTGGGTAGAGGCCAGAACCATCGCACAATGTGCAGGACAGCCCCCAGGTGATGACCTGGTCCCACGTGTCAGCATGCCATCGCCAAGGCCACTCACGGGACTCTCAGCTCGTGCTGTCTAGAGCCCACTGGGTGTTCTGTCCCACGCCATCGCCGCGCCTGCCCTGCTTTTGCCAGTGGCATCCCATCGTCTCAGCCAGGATTCTTCTAACTCCGTCTTGGACTCCCTCCTTCTGTTTCTTAGGCCATCCCGCCCCATCAGGAAGAGCTTTCCAGTTCCGTGGGTTTTCTGAGCGCCCCATACCTCGTACTCTCCACGGCTGTGAGGACAGGGTGAGGAGGTGCCCGTGAGGACAGGTGAGGTGGGGTCTGTGAGGAGGTGGTGGGAAGATCCTCGTATGGACGTGGTGAGAAGATGCCTGTGAGAGTGTGTGGACGATCCTGCGAGAACAAGGTGGGAAGGTGCCCGTGAAGACGTGGTGGGAGGACGTCCGGGAGGACCTGGTGGGACAGAGCCCATCTAGGTTTGAACTGTCCCTGTGGACTGGCAGGTGGGTGACGTTGGTGCCAGCCCCCCCACACACCCGTGGTTTCCTTTCTGTGCCATCCTCTCGGCACTCATCCTGCACCCTTGGCTTGGGCCCCCGGGAGTCAGTTCTGTCCTTGGTTCTGTCCTCGGTTCTGTCCTCTATCCATTGATGTTAAACTTCCCCCCAGCAGTGTGTAGGCGGAGGACATGCCTTGGGAAAGCTGGTGGACTAGAGCCTCGGGACGGCTGGTGGAACATGGAAAGGTGTTCTCAGGTTAGGCAAGGCCGCCTGGCACAGGCAGCTGCCTCGAGCACCCCGAGAGTCAGCTACCCAGCCTGGGGTAGACTCCTGGAGGAAAATGACCCTGATGGAGGAAACCAGATTATCACCCATCCTGTGGAGTGGGTCCTGTTCAGCCAGGAGTGAGCTTCTCAGCAAGTACGGAGTCCTGTGTTCCAGTGCCAGGGGAGGACCCGAGAGTGGGCCCAAGATGGGCATTGTGATCCATGCTGTTGGCAGATCATGGAGCCTCTGGTGAGTGGGCCCAGTGGCCGATGGGTCCTGCACAGGTGTTTATTGTCCGCCTCAAGCCACATTTCTTTCCAGTGCTGCTGTGTTTGCTAGTGCTGTGATTGTATTAGCCACTTGTGAGATGGAGCAGCCTTTCGATCTCCCAAAGTAGATATGGATCTGCTTTCATTAGTTTTATCTGTTGAACTTTAGCATCCAGGAGAGAAGCCCCAAATGTTTCTTCTTATTCCTGTGCAGTCTTTAGGGTCTGAATCAAGTTAATACATTTGCCGAGCCGCAGGGTTCTGGTGGGATGGTCCTTTGTGGGTGGGGGCTTCTGTTCTGCAAGGCTTCTTTTTGTGAGGCGTTGCCCTCCCTTTGCTTCTGTCACCAAGTTTGCCGTCTCTTTTTGGCAGCCCTCCTGCCCCCAGTGTATTGGAGCCTGAGGTGGAGCCCGTTAGTGCCTCTCAGCCTGACTGCCCCTGACCTGTGGGTGCCGGTGCCTCTCGTGGCCAGACGCACGGGGCTATAGCATTGGCGTATGGAGGCCTCTTCCCTTCATTTCCGAGGGCTGCACCCCTTCTGGCCACCTTCAGAAGTCCCTGCTCCAACAGTAGCCCCACAGGTGATGATTGTGGCAGGTGGCAAGCACAGGCCTCTTCTAGAATGTCTGGTGGTTGGTCCTGCAGAGCATGGGACAGGGGTCGCCAAGGCAGGAGGCAAGAGCTGACTAGGGTGATCTGCTAGCAAATGGCTGCTGGCCAGGTGGGACGTGGGCCCTGGCTCCAGAGAGGCGTGGAGCATGTCCTCGGCGCAGAACAGATCTGGGTCATTTAGAAGCCCACATAAGACAGATGTCCCAGGCGTGACTGGACCTCACCGAGGTGGTTGACACAAACAAAGGCAGAGCTTTCTGTCATGAAGATGGTTTGTAGACAGTGCTAATGACTTACTTGAATGAATCAGTAATGAATCAGTAAGTGAAATTGGACAGCTGTCAGGAGGGCAGGTGGGCCAGGAGCTGAGCCACACAGGACTTCACTGTGCAGTGTCGAGTCCTCGTCTGGAATTTGGCTTATGCGGGTTCTGTCTGCTTTTTCCTTTTGGGTCAGAATTTGCCTTTCCTCTATGGGCTATCTACCACTGCTGCCCAGAGGGTCAGGAATACTTATTGCTCTCTTCTGGGCATGGAGTTTCCCCTCCAGTTGGATTCTTGCTGTGTTCCCACAGTGTGCCAGCTGAAGCTCACACAGTGCATATGACGGTTCCTGGGAGGACATGTGCAGAATGGCCTCTTCCTGCACGCATACCCTGGACACCTGCGCTGCCCTCCTTCGTTGGCTTGCCCTTTTCTGTTGCCTGGCACGTTGATATTTCCTGGTGCTCCGGTGCTGTTTCGCAGAGAAGGTTGTGTTTTACCAAGGAGAAGCAGCTTATGGTGATGCCGGTCACTTGTTTCAGGTCCGAGTAGTTCAGGGTTAACAGTGTTCCTGAACCTCAGCCGAGGTCCTCCTGCAGGATGGTGAGGTGGAGCCGTGCTCAATGCTCCAGTCCACCCAGAGGCAACCTTAGACAGCAGTTCTGCTGTGCCCAGTGGTACCTCCTGCTCTCGTCAAGTTAGCCTTTTCTTTTTTTGTGTGATTATATGTGATTCTGGGATTTATAGTTTGCTTGGTTCATTGAAATCTCTCTACATAATATTTTTAAAAAGATGAACATCTGGGTGTTAAAAATCTTCTCCTGCCCGTGAATTGGCATGACATGGCATTGCTCCAGGCCACCAGTAAGGAGGGAGAGCCGCAGAGGGCCTGAGAGGCCCTGAGGGTGGTGTGCAGGGGGTGGTTGGCAGCTGAGTGTGGGAGGGAGGGAGGGATCCCCAGCGCCCTGTGGTGCTGGGGCCAGCAGAGCCCTGTAGTTAGGCCACATGCTGTCTCCATGGGACACCCCAGGTGGCCCAAGTTCCCCCTCAATGCTCTGTCCTCTGCCTAGTGAGCCCCTTCTCAGTCCTCTGGGAGAACCACAGGTAACCAGAGGATGCTGGGAGTTGCCAAATGGGGGTCATAGAAGGGAAGGAAGTTTCGATATGATGTGCCACAGAAGTGATCCCTCAGAGAGTATTTATTGAGCATTTCCCAGAGACTAAAATAGATTATAGTTGTCAAAAGTCTGTGTTTTTTGTAGGAAACCACATACCTTGGGGAAGACACTAAAGCTGATTGTGAGAGTGGGTGAAATATTGGAAGATGCCTCATTCTGGCCTTTCTCCCGCAGCCATTCCCAGGAGCCTGAGGAGGCACGCACAGGCTCAGGGTGGAGACCTCCCAACCCCCTCGCCTCCAGAGCCCCCTCCCAGGTGTGTGGTGGGTGCAGGAAGTCCACTCCACCCCTGCTGCTGTGCGGCTGGCAGGGCCCAGTGTTGCAGAGCCTCACCTGAGGGAGGCCAGGCAGGGTCTGCATATGCTGGGCACTGGGGCACTGACCTGTGGGAATGGCTGGCGCCTCTCACACTCTGTCACGCATCAGAGCCTCGCTAGTTAATTCAGTAATTTTATTGATCTATAGCAGATATGAGGAAAGGAAGAATTTTAGGATTTTTATAGAAGTATAACTAGTGATAAAAATGAAAAATACATAAAAGGGCCAGGGTTGTAGCTCAGTGATAGAGTGCTTGTCCTGCATGTGTGAGGCACTGGTTCAATCCTCAGCACCACATAAAAATAAATAGATAGATAGATAGATGGGTAAAGGCATCTACAACTAAAAAAAAACAAAACAAAAACAAAAACCACACACACCAGATACATAAGAGCTAGATGATGGGATTAGGCATAGGCTAAGGGCAGGAGAATCAAGTCAGTTCAGTGCCAGGTGCTGCACAGCACAGATTTTCTGTAAAATACCATGAAGAAAGATCAGGAATTAAGCGTCTTAGTGATCAGAGTAGCTTAGGGACCCAAATTAATGGCCTTGGGCGTGACTCAGTTTGGGTTGGTTTGTCTTCTCAAGGCTGTGTTCCTCAGGCTCTCACGTTTTTAGGAGTGAGTCAGAAAGCTGGGATCAGAGAGGGGCTGATCTGCAAAGGACAGAGGACCTCTGGGGGGCCCTCAGGAGGCAAAGAGCCCAGGAGAATTCTACCTGAGCAGCTCTGGAGCCCTCCTGGGCCTCATCATAACCTGGGCTCAGGGCACCTGGGCTGGCTCAGCCTGCCAGGTCGAATCTGTGTGTGCCAAGTTCCCAGGACCGGCTGCCCTGCAGGGAATGGCACTTGGTCAGGAGCTGTCCTCCCAGGGCCCTCCACTGCTCCTTACTGTGGTGGGGGCTGGCTGCTGACTCAGCCAGCTCAGGCTCACACCTGGCTGTGTGGCTGGCTGAGAAGGGCAGGCGATCTACCTTGCCAGGTGTCTGCAGACCCCGAATGATGGGGACTCAGGAGAAATCGGCCTCCATTCTGTTCCCACACTTGCAGAAGGGGGGCAGCCATCGTTCACCCAGGTGACCTTCACAGTTCCACATTTCCTTTGCCACCCACCGATTGCTTGCTTCACCTTCTCTTCATCCATTCATTTTAGTTTAAAGACCTGCTTTAGCGATTTCCTGGGGACCTCAGTGAACACAAGAGCTTGGTATCCATGTCCTCCTTTATATCGTGACGTGTCATGTATGTCATATGGATCAGTACCTCGTCCACCACAGTGGCAAGCTCAGCGCCCTGTGGTCACCAGCCCTGTCCACCTGGGCACTGGAAAGTTGCTCTTTTGTCATTGAACTTCAGGTTTCCGCCGTCAGAGAGACGGCCATGTCTAGGAGGTAGACTAGATGCAGAACGGCCTTGTCACGGAGTCGTTACTGAGTGGTGGCTCAGCAGTGCCTGGACACCGTGGGTGTGGGCGAGGTGCCCTGGACACCCTGCAGGAAGGAGAAAGCGGCAGCATCGTGGAGTCTGAAGAAGTAGCTAATTGTCAAAGCCTTTTCATTCTCGACAGCCGGGATTTCTCCTCCAGCTACCTGTGGAATGAACGTCACAGATCCAAGAGGTTTTCATCTGTGAATATTGTTTGAAGAATTCATTCTGCTGTAATTTAGATAAAATGTACCTGCTAAATTTGGTAATAACATTCTCAAGGTTTTACATTTTTGTTAGTTTTTGAAATATTCTATGGAGGTGTTCCTTGTAGAGTGAGATTATATCAGCATGAGAGAGAAATAATTACATTCCTCCCTTATTGGAATGAAGATTGGGTGTAGCTTACATATAATTTTGTAATAATCCCTGTTTTCAAGGAAAAAAATATTTACACAGTACTTTGTCGTTTGTAGACAAATAGGCTACAGGATGGTTTTTGTTATTATTGAAACATGGATTCTGTGTATAAATGTGGATTTTATATGTATTTTTCCCATGTGTATAAAAAATATCTCAAACCAACTTGAATCAAAAGTGATTTTTCTACATTAAACATTAAATTTTCACATGGGCCACTGGATTTTTCTGGTTCCATCTGGTCCTCGGTCCTCTCTTGACCCACTGCTGTGGTCTGAAGGCCTGTCGCCCTGAGTTGCATGTGGAAAGCCAACCCTGAGGTGCTGGTGTCTAGAGGGACTTTGGGAACCCTTCCTGCAGCAAGGGGACTAGTGCTGTAGTGGGGAGACTCATCTGTCCCTCCCCAGGTGGAGACGAGTGAGAAGGTGGCCTCTGGCAGGCCTGGTGGGGGTGTGCGCCTTGATCATGAACTTCCTGCCTCCACACTGTGAGAAAGAAGTCCTGCTGTTTCTGGGCCTCCCTGTCCATGCTTTTGGTTGCTAGTCTGAGCAGGCTCAGCACGTCTCTCCCCAGACGGCTGGGTCTGACCATTGCCATAGCACCAGGGCCCAGAAGCTGGGTGCACTGCAGAAGCTCCTGAGGCTGGGCAGTGATGGGGCATCCGCTGACCTGCACCCAGCAGGCTGGCGCAACCTGAGAGGAAGGGATCAGTCCACCCCTGCCCTGCTTCCTGTAGTGGCAAGAGGACAGGTAAGGACAAGAGGAGTCAGAGATTCCTTTTGAGGCCACATGTGCAGGGCGAATGTGGCCTGTGGCTGCTTCTCACCCTTCTGAAGAGGTGGCCATAGTGCAGGTGCGCTGTGTGTGCACTTGGAGCTCACAGTCTGCCTGGGAGGTGGTCAGAGGGGCGTCCACCTCTGCTGCTCCTGCTGTAGCCGGACTCCTTCCCCTTGGTCAGGAGTGCCAATTGCCTCGGCTCAGCATCTCTCTCATGGCCATGGATTATGTCCTGAACTGCCTCTTCAGAAGTGCCTTGGTGACGGTGATGGTCCCCTAGACGGAATACACCACAGCCACCTGTGGGCGAGAGCACAGGCCGTGTGATTCTGGAGGAGGCTCCATACTCCAGTTGGGGACCTTGAACTGACTGGTGAGGGGCATGGCGAAAAGGGAAATCTCCTTCTGCCCAGATGGGCATGGGTCGTGGGCAGGGGCCGGGGCTGAGTGGAGCTGCCGGTGTAGGGAGACGACCATAGGAAGTGAGGGGAGCAAGATGGCTCTTCCCTGAAGGGTCTGTTTTGTCATTTAATTCCTTTTAATGAGTGAGTGCCAGTCATCCAGGAATCAGGCTGTCCTGTGTGCCCTTGTGCCTGGTCCTGCCTGCTGGGTGGGGCAGCCTGACCCCTCACTGGTTCCTGACTTAAATACCCTGGGAAGAACTTGGAACTGGTTTCTTTTTGGTATTAAGGGTTGAACTCAGGGGCACTTAACCACTGAGCCACATCCCAAGCCTTTTTTGTTTTTTGAGGTCGGGGGATAGGGTCTAGCTAAGTTGCTTAGGGTTCCCCTGAGTTGCTGAGGCTGGCTTTGAACTTGTGATCCTCCTGCCTCAGCCTCCCAAGCTGCTGGAGTTACAAGCGGGTGTCACTGTGCCCTGCTGCATTCTGGGTTTATAATGATGGAAAGCAAATATGACTTTCTGTTCTGTGGAATTTACCATCTTCCACGGGCAGCATTTTCTCCCTTCATGGGTAAAGTAAGTATCAAGCGTGTGCAATGGTGCCAAGTGGGGCACACACGTGTGTCTGTGCCACGAGTGTCACCAGGACTTGCACACCTGGCGGGGTGGGGGGCTGTTACTCTGTGCCTGTGGCCTGTCCCATGGGAGGGAGGTGTGCTGATTCTCGCTGTCTGCCCAGTGGTGGCCCAGGGTGCTCCCCCACGGGCCTGCCCACTGACAGGTCACCCCAGGAGGCCAGGAACCTGTGCTGTGATGTCATTTTCTGTAAGCCCTGGACGACGATAAATTCAGTTTTAACTGTTGTAATTAAGACTTGAGACTGCGAAGCTGTCTGTGAGGGGAAGGACCTGTCCCTTTCTCCAGAGAAGAAATTAATTGTTAGAGTGTGTGGTAGTTGAAGAATTTACTGTAAGATAAAAGACCGGTGTTTCATTCTTGCATTTATTAGTATTTAATCAAATGGAAAGTGCACTTTTGGTCTGGAAATCTTGGCTTCAGCTGCAGGATTAGACTGAATTATTGTTTAAAGAGTAAAAGGCATAGAATTATATGTTCAAGTTATCAAGCCTCTGATCGGCTCCGGGTATAATGTAACTAATTTAGAACATAAAATTTCCTGCCGTGTGGACTGGAGCCTCGGGTTAATCGTTTGGCAGCGAGCACGTTTCCGTGGCTGTGTGGCCTTGGGTTGGATGGCGGCTGTCCCTCCAAGAGTGCCAGTCCTCGTCAGAGCAGGTGTCATCAAGGCCCCGCTCGATCGTGGCTGCCCGAGCGTGTCTGGAACACCAGGCTCCTCTGTTGGGGACACCAAATCATAAATCATCGCGAGCTCCTCAGCTGAGCCTCTTCCCTGCAGAAACACCGTGCGGCTGAGTCTTCAGCAAGGTAGGAGGACTTGATTCTGCTGGCTCGGGGGCTGGCATGCAGGTGACCATGGTGGCAGGTGGGTGGCTCTGCAGGTCTCTCTGCCAGGACGTGAGGAAATCCCAGCAGCCTTTCATGATGGTGTCTCCACTGTGGTTGACACTCAGCGAGGCCTCAGCCTACCCTCATGGTCTTGGGCTAGTCCTTGGCAGGCACTAGGGAAGCCTGGGGACTCACGTGGGCAGTCCTGTTTGAAGACTGGAATTGTTGGGAGAGAAGCCGGCCAGTGGGTCATGGCAGCCTTGAGGGGGTCTGGAGGGAGATGGGCTGACCAGTGGCCTGGGGCAGAAGGAATACAAAAAGGACCTGTTCCCTGTCTGCTGCTGCATGCTGCGGTGGAGAAGCAGTCGTTGTCTGAGAGTTTGGGAAGGTGGGGTTAGGGTACCAGTGAAGCCCTGAGTGCAGCTGCAATTAGCATGTCCAGATGTCCCTGCGATCTTGACCTTGAGCGCCTTACTGGGTTTGTGGAGTGTCCCAGGGAATGCTGCTGAAGGGAGTGAGAGAGGTCCCTCCACAGAGGTCAGGGAGGAGTGAGAGAGGGGGCCGGTTGCCCCTGGCCACTGTTGCCCCGTGTGTCCACAGCAGGAAGTGTCTCAGGCCTCCTGGGGGCTACAGCGTGATTCCCACCCGTGGTCAGAGTACATGACTCCTGGACACTGGCTGGAGATGGCCCAGGATTCTGGTAGGCGCCTACAGTGAGCTCTGGTCTGTGGCCACCACGGTTGGTCATCAAGCCCGGGAAGGTCTAGCCAGTCTCCATGTGAGCTGATTGCCCTTTAGTGAGTCCCTGAAGAGAAACACATTTCTCAGGTAGAAATCCAGCTGCCCACAGTGAAGGCTGTTGGCCATCAGTGGCCTTGCCCCACAGCCCGGTTGTAGACAGGAGCAGCGTGCCTGGGCCTGGCAAGCCCTCTTCCTGGGTGGGGTGACTTTAGCCTGCCCTGCTGTCTGCCAGGGGAGTCCTGCACCAAGGAATGCATGTCCAGCTCCTGAGCGGAGGCGGGTGTCCCTGTGATGCCTGGGACCCCCGGCTGTGTGGCTTTCCTAGTTGAGACCTCCTCATGCCCTGTGCATTCCTGTTCCCCATTCGTCAGCTCTGCAGGATGGGTATTTTCTGCTGTGATATATTTAAGCTGCAGCTCCCAAATCACAAGTTGCGGGAACTGATGTGGTGCTGGGCACAGCCTGCCCCTGCCTTCCTCCTGATGGGCTGTCCCGCCCGGCACCTTAGTCAGAGCCTGGAGTTGAGGAGTGTCCCAGACTGTGGGGCTGTGCTGTGGGCAACGTGAGCTGCAGACTGTGTGGGGGTGGCCCTGGGCACACACCTGTGACTGGCAAGTGCCCTGTCCAGCCGGTGAGATGCTTAAGGTCACCCGACCTTGCCATGGGGTGTTCTGGCAGGCATGATTTAAGCAAGGGAAAATGTGGAATTTTCTCATTTTTTTCCCCATAGCGAATTATAAATGAATCTTTCCTGCCTGATGTTAAAATGGGATGTGGGAGTCAAGGGGCTTAGGTGTCAGCTTGCTGCTGAGGCTGAGGGGGTGGCTTGGGACTCGGGTGCATGTGGCGTCTTTCCTCCACAGGTGCCAGGCTGGGAAGCTCTTCTCCTCTACCCTGTGCCCCGTCAGAGGCACAGAAGCACTGTGTGACTTTAAACCAGCAGCCCCAGTCCACAACCCGCAGAACACACGGAGCTCCATGGTGGGTGCCATGTCCTGTCCTCGCCAGAGCCTCAGCACTGTTTCTAGGCAGGCAGTGCCGGAGGCCAGGGATGCTAGAGTCAGGGTCGGGTTCCCGCGGCAGGCCTCGGGCTGTTGCCCCCGCACAGTAAGGTCCTGGTCGGAGGCCTGGGTTTGTTCATTTTTGTGAGGGGATTTTTCTGGTCTGGGTTGAGCGCCGGGTGGCAGAGGCTCACCTTTGGTTGTGATGGTCTCTGCTTCCCTGAAGTCCTCAGGTTCCTTATTTCAGTGAATTGCCAAGAAGTGAGTGACGCAGGGTGACTTGACACACAGCTGCAGAGTGATGCTTCCCTTCTTCCTTTGAAAGTGGCTTTCCCAGGGGACAAGTGGCTTCCTGCTTCCGTGACCCCGCCTGAGGCCACCCACAGCAAGCCTCCTGTTGTTCCTTAAAAAAAAAAAAATCATGATATTTTCCAAGTTGTCTGCATTTTGTCATCAAAATTTTTCCTCCACACAACTGAAGAGCGAGAAGATGGATGGGACGGCACTCGGTGGCTGCCCCCTGCAGCCACACTCCAGGAACCCTGCATGGGCCCGGGCAAGCCCCACTTGGCATGGTGTGTGGCATGTGGTGTGGATTTGCTTCGGTTTGCACAACAGGAAGCTGCCCAAGGAAACGGGCGTTGGTCCTCGAGATGGCTCAGAGCCCTCAGTGTCGCCTCTGTCCTCGTGGATGCGTTTCCAGTGAACGCGGAGGCTGTTCAGCTGACCTGTGTGGTGCACACATGGGGGTGGTCCCATCTGGACCACTTCTCTAAAGCGCCTGCATCTCCGGGGCCTTCTGGAGCAGGTCGTCAAGTCTGTGCACACACAAGTTCTCTGCACTTTTCTCTGTGTGCTTTGTGTGTTTTGTACACCTACGACCCCGTGGTTTGGTTTCTGGCTGCTCCCGACTGTCCTTGACTGCACAGATTCAAAGTAGCCCTGGGGTGTCACCCGGGGAGTGGCACTTCTGCCTTCCTCGTGATGGGTCGTAAGTGGGTTTTAAATGTGGACAGTGCCAGTTCGTGGCTAGCCTCTGGATTTTAAGACCAGGGCTGGTTTCCTCAGCTGAACCCCTCCATCTGTGCTGTCATGTGTCATAAGTGGCATGTTGTTGAGATGACCAGGTGGACTCTAACAAGACACAGGTCTGGCTGGAGGTGTTTCTGAAACCTTGCTGTGAGGGCCGATCAGCCTGTCCCCAATGCCCCAGGTCACATTGTCTTAACATCAAAGCACCATTCATCAGAAAAGGGCTGTGCCTGCAGGGCCATGTCCATGGCAATCTTGGTGAGGTGGGCCGGCCCACGCCCCCCGTGGCTCCTGGTCTGGGGTCTGCAGAGCAGCACCTGAGCAGGATGCAGCCTCGCCTGAAGGCGGCTTCGGATCAGGCAGCTTTGTTGAAGGCTCATCGTGTGGTTCCAGTGCAGAGTCCTCTGCTTGTCCGTGTGCGTAGCTGGCTGTGCAGGAACTGATGGGAAACCAGAGGAACCGCTCTTTTCTTGAAGAGGCTTTGCAGTGAGGTTCTGAGCAACGCTGGCTCCACTCCCACTTGGACATCCAGACAGCCGCCCGTGTTGTTAGGCAGACCGTTTCCGTCTCACTGGTCGTTGGAGCAAAAGGAGCTGAGCCATACTTGGGCTTCTGTTGAAGGGGACCTAGCACAGTCCCCGGGAGACCCTAGTCCCTTGCAGACCTTTTGAGGGGCCTTTGCTTCTCCCCAGTGTCTTCCTGCTGGCTTTCATACTGGGTGGGGAAGGGGGAGCCCTGCGCTTCCCTGCTGCCCTCCTGGGGCCCCCTTAGGGGTCCGTGAAAGGAAGGCAGTGTTTCCCCTCCTGGCTTTTGACACTAGGGATTTTTCTCTAAGGACAACACTCCCCTGCCGGATCTTGAGTGGGCTGAGGGTGAGCCAGGTCCACACTGCCACCTGTTCTTCCTCTTATTCTCTGCTGAGGGAGGTTACTGAGCTCGGCTTGCCATGGCTGGCTCTGGTGGGTCTGTTCTGGGTCCTGGGTGGGTCCTCCCTGCACCCACGAGGCTCCCACATGATGCACCCACATGATGCAGAGGGTTTGGCCTGATGGAAACTGCTTACTGAGGAGGCAGGCGTTCCCCCCCCACCACCACCACCACCTATTTCTGAGCACTTCTGTGGCACCGGCCCCTGGCATGGAAGTGGTTGGGAGTGAAAGGTACAGAGCTGTGAAGATGGTCCTGGGGGCTGGCCCTAGGGGGCGGTTTGGACATGGGGCAGGCCTGGAAAATGGCGAGGGGGGAGGGGAAGAAGACAGTTGCCGTCTCTGGGCCCCTGGCTTGTACTGTGGTGGGGACTGGCCTCCGGTGCCAGCTGCCTGATTCAGAACATTGTCATTTAAACGCCACTCATGTTAAAAGGGAGATGAAATGAAATTCACTTCATTTTTCAGAGGTCTCCAAATAGCCATGAAGAATTAACTTTTTTCTGCCACCAGTTAATGTCAGCCCCTCCTGTGGCTTTAGGTGGGTGCATAGCCCTGTGGGAGGGCTTGCAGGCTCTGCGAGCTGGGGACTGGATTGCAGTCGAGAAGTGGAAGCCCAGGACATGCCTGTGTCCCAAGCAGACCTTGTGGACCCCACGCTGGCCACAGCACAGGAATGCCCTGCCCTGTGGTCCTCTTAGAACCCAGGGTGACATTGTGTGCATACGCCTGTGGCCACTGCTGTTGGGAAGTGTTGCAAGAACGTGGCTGCCCGCGCCCCACCGGGCCTCCTGTCTACTCCTCGGGCTCCTAGCTGTGTGCCACGTTGTCTGTTCAGCAAGGTGGGACTGAGTGGTTGGACAGGCCATTTGCCTTGGTGTTTTCCCTCAGATCCTGCTGGTGGCCTCCAGGAGGGCAGCCCTTCCTGTGTCCATGGAGTCCCTATGTCCAGGGAAGTCCCTGTGTCCAGGGAGTCCCTGTGTCCTGGTGGTCCCTGTGTCCAGGGTGGTCCCTGTGTCCAGGGTGGCTTCTGTCCAGGCAGCTGTAAGCCGAGTCGGAGAAGAGGGCTGGGTGTTGTGCTCTGGCTCTCAGCCCCTCTGAGCAGGCGCAGGTCAGACCCCTGGCTTCAGCCCCCATCATGACCCTGTCTCTGGTGGGGACTGCGGCCTCCCAGGGGGTCCCCACCTGCCCTTCATGTTCTCAGGCCACTGCTGCCACCTGTCTCCTCGTGTCCCCATGCCTGGCCTCACGGCTCTGCCACCATGGCCTCCGCTCACACTGGGCTGCTCTCCCCACAGTGGCTGGGCTCCCTCCTCTGTTCTCAGTCACCTGGGTCCTCACGGTCCACGACTTGCCCTGCAACCCTGCCTTGTCTCCCCTCCTCCTCCTGGAAAGGGACTCAAGTTCCTGCCCTGCTGCCTCCTCCAGGAAGTCTTCCTGGACCCCAGGCCTCCAGGCCTGGCTACCCATTAACCTCACAGCGACCTCTGGGTCCTTCCTTCAGTCGGGCTCACCACGTCATGTAATTGGTTCACGTCTTCAACAAGTATTTGCTGAGCACCTGTGAAGGGCCAGGCACTACCCGAAGTGCTGGGAATGTAGGACTAGGTCAGCTAGAACGCCTCTGGGCTGGAAAATAAGGAAGTCCCCAGAACCCTGCCTTGAAACAGGTGGACTTCTGCTTCTGACACAAGCCAGCGTCCAGCAGTACTTCTGGAGATGGGGTGCCTGGGTGGCTCAGTGTTGGGACCCAGCCTTCCCTTTGGTTCACGAGCTAGTTGCCGTAGCTCCAGCCATCATATCTGCCAGAATAAGAAAGCTCGGGGCGTGGGTGGTGCCTTCTGCTATAAGTACCTTAAATCCAATTAAAAGAACTCTCAATAGACGTCTCACTCACTGGCTGGAACTGGCACATATTTGCTACCTGTGCTGGAGCTTGTGTGCTAGTGGAGATAACACAGCTCGGAAACAGCGCAGTGTCCGGAGCGCTGTACCAGAGGTGCCGGGAGGGTGGGGGTGGGTGTCCTAGGAAGGCTTCCTGAGAAGGCTGGGGGCTGGGTGACACGGCCACTTTTCAGGGGAGTGGGCCACAGTGCCAGGACCCCAGGTGAGGGCAGGGCGAGGACCTGCAGAAGCTGAGCACAGGGTCCTGGTGAGACCCCAGGGCGGGGAGGGCTGCGTGTCTTTGGCTGGGGGTGTCACTTTATTCAAACCTTCTTTTAAGCTCAGAAACGGTTCCTGCCTCAGTTTATGTGGCTCCGAAAGTATCGACATCCTTTGATGTGACGTCGGAGATTGAGCTCTGTCGAGGGACGCAGCTCTCACCGTCCGTCCTGCACCAGCAGTGCGCACGGGAGTGGACTAGATCTTCCTCCTCGTGACGTAAGCCCACGCTTGCTGTAGAAAAGTACAGGACACACAGGGGAGAAGGATTCAAACCCTCCTACCCTGCCAGGTCTCTAAGAAGCAATAGACTTGAGGTGACAGATCTGTGGGCCAGGCACCAAGAGGACGTGGGACTGGCTTTTTGCGGGGGACCTCTACCTTCCTCCCCAGGGGACCATGAGCTGGTCCCTTTGTAACTTCAGAGGCAGAGGCTGGGCCCAGGCTGATGGCCATTGCACAGCCCTGTCCTGCTGCTCTGCCGGGCTGGTCACTCGTCCCTCACCAGCTCCTCCCAGGCCAGGCTGCAGGAGGGCCCCACCAAGTGGCTGGGCCCACGTTTCCCTAGAGCCCCCGTGTCCCCAGCTCTCCCAGGAACCGCCTCATGCCTGGCCAGCCGCCTCCGTAATTTACGTCTCTCTGGACATGGCTTTCTGCAGGGTCTCCTCTGAGCACGGTCCCCAGGTGTGGCTGACCCCTGCCTGTGGTTCCATCACTGCTCTCCCTGCCCAGCAGTGGCCCATTTCAGTCCCCTGCTTGCTGTGGACATGGTGACCCCAGGGTTGCTGGAGAGCCAGTCCTCTGGGCCTGCCTCTTGGCATCTGGGGCTCGGAAGCTGGCCGCCACTGGTTGACTTGCCTAGGTGTGACCTGGTCTGGTGAAGGCCATGGAAGATGCCATCATCAGCACCCATGGGGGTTGGTCCCAAGGGTTTGAGAGTAGGGGTGTTGCTGTGCGGGGTGTCATGCTCACACAGCTCTGGGGGAAGGGTCCCTGTCTAGCCACTGCCTCCACCAGCCCATGGCGTTACGCATGTGGCCCCACACATACCTCGCTGAGCTGGGTGAGATGGCTTTGCCGCCTGGTGATTCCATGCTCCTGAGGCCCCGCTTTTCTTGCTCCCAGCTTCTAGCTTCTGCATGTCCTCCCTGGTGTCTGTGATACCCTCCTTCAGCTCTCAGGCCACCCCCTTTACTCACTGCAGTCCCCGAGGGACACACTCCATACCTGCTGGGGCCGCCCTGGGCTTCTCATCCCAGTGGCCTGGGGCAGGTCCTGGGCATTCACTGTCCCCTGAAGCTCTGGACTTGCGGTTGCACTGGTCTTCCTCCACCTGTGGAGGACCGTGTGCAGATGCTCTGGTGTCCACAGGAAGAAGATGGTGTGCAGGTTTCTGTGGCTTCTTAGACTCCCATTCTGGCAGGGCTGATGTAAAATTCTGCTGAAATTGCTGCCCTTCTTTGTGTGGCAGGTAGCACTGGTGGGTTAGGGTGCATTACCTTTGACTTGCGAAGTCCTGCTAATGGGCTTGGAAAGCCGAGAGTCCCAGTGAAAACACACCCAGCCAGGCAGTGCCCTGAAGAGCTGGCCATCCCTGGGAGGCTGGTGTCACCTGCTCCGGGAAAGAAGGCTCTGTTTTGCTTCAATTCTGTTTAAACTGTCAGAGGGTCTAAGGAGTTTCTTTCCTCGCCTTGACCTAACTTAATGTCCAACTGATCTGACACGGACAGTACGTGCTCATTCACGGCCCGGGTTTTCCAACTCATCAGTTTTTCCAGTTACAGACCCACTGCCCTTTCTCGGTTTTTGGCCTGATTTGGATGAAGCCTCTGGTTCTGCTGCCCCTCCCCTAGCTTTGTGCCTGATTTGGTATGTTCTTGTGGCTTCAGGTGGCCTTTGCTGGTCGGAAGCTGGTTCTTGGTGTCCTCTGGATGAGAGGTCAATCTGGGCTACCAGAGCTGGGGCGGTGGTACTGGGTGTGGGCTGCACACTGATGCTCCTCGAAGAAATTAAGGGGTGGGGGCAGCATCACAGGGGCCGGTTGGGGGCAGAGCTTTGGGTCCCTGGCACTTGCTGGGTGGTAATGCCATTTGGTGCAGAGCTGGCCCTTCCAGGTCAGGCAGTTCTTCATTTGGCTGCACCAGTTGAGCCGGACACTCCCCAACTTCATTGTAAGTCCATCACCTCCCAAGTTCAGTCAGTGCCATCTGTGGTCAGAGGCCAGCTATTGGGCCTAGGGCTGACCACCCTGGGATGTGCAGCTCCCTGTGGGCCGAGCCCCTCCCCTGCAGGGGAGCTCCTGGGCTCCCGTGCCCCTCCTTCACCTCCCTGTCATTCTCCCCCAGTTACCCTCCTCACAGGCCTGCTGGACACACTGGAATGTGTCCCCTGGGTGTGCAGACTGGGGAGGGGGCAGAAGGGGTGTCCTGTGCAGGGCAGTGTGCTGGCCCCAGCCTGCCCACAGGGAGCAGCACACAGAGCCCTGGCTTGGCATCTCGGTGAGGCAGTGGGAGGGCACGGTGTGGTCAGGCGTTCCTGTTCTTGTGGTGAGGATCTGGGGCGAGGAGTCTGACCATGCTCAGTTGGGGTGCTCCGGGTCTCAGTGGTGCACTGCTCTGGGGTCCTTGTTTCCTGTGGGGAAGATGTGGCAGTCCCTTCTCTCCTGGGCCACCCTGCCTCTGCCACTCTGGCACAGATCGGCACTGACTGGGCCCCCTCTCCAGGTCCAGTTTTCTTCCTGAGACTTGAATCAGGAGCTGGTGACAGGGATATAGGGCAGCAGAGCATGAGAGGGTGGCAGTGCTGTCACATCCTGTTTCCAGGGCAACAGTGGCTCAGTGCCCCCCAGGTCTGCTGTCCGTGGATGGCCCCACAGATGTTTCCCGAGGTCGGCTCTGGCGAGGCTGTGGCCAGTGTCCCGGCCTGCTGTTTCCTGAGCCTGCTCCTCCAGTCTCCCCAGAAGTCCTGGGGGCCCTTTGGTAAATTGCCTCTGCTCCAGCTAGCTGAGATTGTTTCTGATGCTTGGCATCAGGATCATGCTGGGGTCGGGCAGGAGCCCCAGCTGGTGGTCACGCCCATTGGGGCGCTGCTGGGAAGCAGAGCCTTAAGTGGGGTGGGATACTGGGCTCTGCATGGGCTTCCCTGGTGAGTGAGGCAAACACTGACCGGGTTCTTGGTGCAAGGCTGCTCACGCACGCCTTGGCCACCTGTGCAGAGGGCCTCTAGGAGGGGCAGGGCCTGCAGCTCCCGCCCTCCCCGAGTCTTTTTCTCGGAGCAGCGTCTTCTATGGACACACTTGGGAAAACGCTGGCGTGGCCACTGCTGGGTGCTCTGGTTGGCCAGTGCTTATAAGCCCCTGGGGTGTGACAGTTGTGCCTTAGGGGACTCCAGGACCTGCCCCAGGAACCTGGAAATAGCTCCCCAGTCAAGAAGGCAAGAGCCTGACAGTGGGAGGGGTGGTGGGCATTGCTGTCCAAGAATGGGCAGCGTTTGGTGCTTGGGTGATTTGGGGAGAAAGCCAGGGCACTCAGGTGACAGGGTGGAGTAGTGGCTCTTTGTTGGGTGTGGATTGTGGGTGGCACCCCATCCCCTGGAGGCCTTTCCAGGGCCTGTTCTTACCCCTTGAGCTGACCTCTCCTTCTAGCTACTGTTCATCTTCCAGATAAAGCCACTAAGTGAAAACAGTCTAAGTGACGTTCTCAAAGAAACAGACCAGCGGTAGCAGGCCACAGACACACCCTGCCCTCATCTGGCCCTTCCCCCTGTGAGGTGCAGACAGGCAAGTGCTCCCAGCACTTGCTGGGAAGTTGGGCTTTCATCCTGCAGACACTGGGGTGCCACAGAAGGTGGGGCATTTACACAGTATGATGTGGTCAGGTGGTGTCTCTGAGTTGTGACCCAAGGCTGAGGTCTCCCCTGAATGGCTCTTCCACACCCAGGGCCCCCGAGTACACAGTTTCAAATCTCTGCCAACGTGTTCAGAATGGCACCTTTACTTGGGGCAGCTCCGGGGCTGGTGCTGAGGGCTGAGTCCTGGGACTGACATGGCACCCGGATGGCTGGCCAAGCCTAGCACCTCTCCCCTGGCTGATGGAGAGAGACAAGAGAAGCTGTGTCAGGAGCTAGAGGCAAGGTGGCTTGATGGGTGCTACAGATGGAGGAGGGCCAGCAGGACAGGAATGGCCAGGCCACGTGGTGTGGGTGCACAGGGCCCAGCGGGGACAGCAGGGCAAGAGCGTTTCTGCAGAGGTAGACTTAAGGTTGCATGCTACAAGAGGAAGGCTGAGGACTTGGGCTGCCCCAGTGTGGGGAGCAGAGAGGTGACCTTGAAGGGTCTGCAGACGGCAGCTGGCAGGGGCCAGGGATCAGGCATCCTAGGCTCCAAGGCCACCCTGTCTCCAGCTCGCCTGGGAACCGAGGCAGCAGCCGACTGTAGGTGAAGAGCCAGCCTGGCCTGGCCATGCTCCTGCAGCACCCGAGACAGACAGGCAGCCAGTGGATAGGGCCCGTGGGCCGCTGCTTTTGGCCTGGTCTAGCCCCCAATGCAGACAGCTGATCTGTGTGAGCACTGGGGGGCCAGTGCCAGGTGGGCAGAGGAAGCCCAGGTGAGGCGGCAGTGAGGACGACGCTGCCCCGTGCAGGTGAGGGTCCACGAGTGGCTGCAGGTGGAGCTGTGGGGATGCAGGCTTCTCAAAGCACAGGTGTGGGTGGGGTGCAGGGGGCAGGGATGGGAGGCACTCTGTGCTGGGTGTGGGTTGTGAGTGGCACCCGTGCCCTGGAGGCAGCTGCCCCTCTGTGAAACACAACAGAGAGACGCACTCTTGCAGGGCGGTGGTTTGGACGGGCTCATCCCAGGTGGCTCTAGAACACAGAGGCAGAGGCAGCCAATGTACGTAGCTCCTCCCCCAAGTGTGGGCTCAGGGAGGTCCCCCGGGGGAGGGGAGGGAGAGGGAGAGGGTAGCCAGGCATGGTGGATGGGGTCACGGGAGCATTCTGGGACTCCTGAGCCTATAAGGCAGCAGGAAGTGAGTGGTGCGCTTCCTGTTTCCCGGAACTGAAGGAGGAATCCCAAGGGGGTGGAAAGGCTCCTCTTGTCCAGGTAGGCGCACCTACCCCAGCCCTTCCTCACTCTGCATCAGAGTGATTTTCATAAAACACCAGCCTGGACTCTGTCACTGGCTTCTCACTGGCTTTGTCTTTAGCTCTGGGTTTCCTGACCAAAGTTAACTTCAAACTTGCTAACAAGGATACGTCCAGAGCAAAGCAGGTGCATGTTTTTCTGAATGTAAACTGAGCTCAGAGGGGTCCACCACCTCAGTGTCCCCGCGCCGGGCCTTCGCCCAAGCCTGCTAGCAGGTACCCGCCCGAGCAGGGCTGGTCTCCCCATCTCTCTGCACGACTGTAGGCCTCGCTGTGTTCTTTCTGCTGGGCCAGGGGCTGCACCTGGGCCTCGGGGCCTCGGGGCCTCTGGTATCCCCGAGCACGTCCACCACTGAGCCAGCCCCAGGCATCCAGACTGTTTGCCTGTTTCTGTCCTCTGGTCGTCCTCTTAGGAAAGCAAGGTTACCTTAGTTTTAGGAACTGTTTGAAGAGCTTGGCCCAGCTCAGCTTCTTTCTACCTTTGTGTTGGTTAAAGATGGGGGGGGAGATGAAGGATGCAGTAATTAAAGGAACGTGAGCAGAGGGGTGGTGTTGGTTGGCTGCTCTAAGTAATCGAGGCAATTTTTTGTCTTGAAAGTGACTGTTGCAAATGTGACACATTCCAACCAGGAGGAAGAGGCCAAGAAGACATGGGCTATGTCCTGTGTGTAGACAGCTGGTGCTTCTGCTGTGCGTGAGACCAGCCAGATCCTTCTGCACATGCTCCTTACTTGACCTCAAATCTTTTCTCTCTAGGCACTTGGCAGAATGGACAAGGCCTGTGTCCTGAAGCACAAAGTGCTGGAGAGCCCGCTGGGGAAGATCGAGCTGTCTGGCTGTGACCAGGGCCTGCACCGGATAAGACTCCTGAGCCTGAAGACCTCCACTGAGTGAGTGCCACCCATGGTGTGTGTGTGTGTGGGGGGGGCACCAGCTGAAAGCAACCAGTGTGACTTGTTGGCCACAGGGTAACGAGGAGCCCCTGCTGCCAACAGACATTCCTTGTTGTCTGCCCCCACAGGTTGCCCCAATGCTCCATCTCAATTAACATCGGGGCCTAACCTCTGATTAGTGGCTCCAGGGCATTGGATTCCCGTATACCTTCAAGGAGGGGTTGATTGAGCATTGATTCTCTAAGGCATGCGCTGTGGGGATGTCCCTGGGAATTTGGTGGCTGGATAATATGTGCCTTACCTTGTTTTGTTTTTTTTTTAACCAGACTGGGATTTTGGTGAACTGGCCCGCTGGGTGAGGTCTGTGCTTCCTCTGTGGGATGCAGTGTCGGGATCTAGGCCCTCTGGAGGCAGTGAGCACAGCCTGCAGGGCGCAGGGCCTTCAGCCTGACCGGCGTCACCATTCCCAGGGGATGTGTGTTTCTCTTGCATGATCCTCACCGAGTTTCTCTAATTGTAAAAACATAAATGGAAAGCGCTCTCTAACGCTTTGTTCTGAAATGCAGCGTTTAATTTCCTCCTTTCATTGACCAAGAGTCATGCTAAAATCACAGTTCCCGTTATTCCTGACAGAAGGAAAAAAACCACCCACTCTTATGCCCGGTGTTGTCTTAACTGGCTAATAAACACAATGCCAAGAACATTAGGTAAAGAAAATACATAAGAAACATAAAAATTGATTTTAATGGACCCCTGTCAGAGACGGCTGTAATGAGCACGAGTGTGGTAATAAATATCAGTATCCCCCCACCGTCGGGGCTTTTCCTGTAGAGCTGCGTGTTACAATCAATATAGCCTTTTTTAAGACTAAAAAATAAGCAAACCTTTGAACTACATGAATATGCTCTTCAGTCTATGAGAACCATCTGGCTCCCGTGTTCAGAAAATCACAGGCACCAAATAATTTGTAGAGGAAAATGTCATTTTCTTTCTTTGCATGTTCATTTGCTCAATAAATCACAGGAATTATGGGTTGGGTCCCCCAATCCCCCTGCTCCCGCCTTTTGGAGAAAATGTAAATGTCCTTGCAGCAAATTTGGGAAGAAAGTAAAAACCAACCGGGTGTTATGAGTTAGGTGTGGTTAAGAGCCTGCTGTGGACTCTCGGAGCAGCGTGCAGAGGCTTGATTGCGAGTTTCTACTTGAGTCTTGTGGCCCAAGTGAGCATCCGATTCAGCTGTGAAAACAGCCGCCAAGTAGTTACCCTTGTAGAACGGTGTCCTGGCTGAGCGGCTGGGCTCCTCTCCGCTGCCCTGGGGCTCTCCAGGCTGTGCCCCTGCCCTAGTGCTGCAGGGGAGAGAAGCCAGGGAAACCGACTCTGCTCTGCCTTTCTCTGGGCCACCAGGCAAGGGAGGACACTGTGCGTTCTGGCTAAAGCTGGAGCCCTGTGAGCAGGGTTCAATCCCCAGTAACCCCCCCCCTCAAAAAAAAAGTTGACTAGTATAAACCTGAATACTCAGAATCACGTTTTCAATATTGTTATTTTTTTAAAGTGTAAAATTCACATAGTGAAGTTTCTATTTTCAGTGTATAATTCATTGTGTTTTGATGAACATTTCCAGCTATAGAGCCACTGCCCTAACCAAGATCTAGAATGCTCCAGAAGGTCACCTTGTGCCCCTTTAATCCATGGTCATTCCTGTTAGTGGGTCATTGGTCACGTCTCTTTGTAGATGCCTGTTCTCATTTCTTTCCCTCGAACTCCAGGGAGGGGAGTGGCTGGATGGAATGGCGAATGTGTTTGGCTTTGTAAGAAATGTCCGGAACGTCCTCGGAAGCGGCCTTGCTGTTCCACAGCAGCACGCCTCGGTTGCTGCCCCTGCCGGAACTGCCGTCAAGACTGGAGCTTTCGGCCTTCTGGTGGGTGTGGTGTGCTGCCCCTGGGGTCTTCATTTGCATTCTAAGTCTCTGTCCCTCTTGAGTTGGGCTTGCGGAGGTTTTTGCCACTGATTTGTGGTTTCAGACACAAGTCCTTCGTCACATCCGTGAGCTGTGGTTTTGTTTTTTTAGTTGCACATTTGTTTTTCTGATAGACTCTTAGTGCGAAGGTTTTAGTTTTTGAGAAATTCAGTTTGTTTTACGTTTAGCAATTATTTTCTTCAAAAAATAGTTCTCTGCTGTAATTTTACCACCATCTTCTACAGTTTCTGAAAGCTTCATCCTGGTTGTTCTTTTTAGATGTGTGACCCATCTTGAGTCATTTTTTCCTTAGTTATTCAGTTGTGTCAGGATTTGTTGAAAAAGCCCCCAGAGGTCCCTCCCCATCGGATCACCACGGTGCCTTTGTCAGCCAGCTGGCCATGAGCACAGGTCCTGTCTGGGCACACCCGTGCTTGTTCTATGCCAACTCATGCTGACTTGACCACGTGGCTTGGTGATTGGCCTTGAAATCGGGGAGGTGAGTCCTCAGCTGCTTCTGAGGTCACCCTGGTTCTAGGCCTAGTTGTCACATATTGCCTCCAGAGTTATGTGCCCATCTTCTTGGGGTTGATGGAGAGCTGTGTGTATCTGTGTTTTGGAGGTTGACATCTCTATTGAACTTGTCAACTTGTGACATGATTTTCCTGTTTGGGTTCTTTCATTGTCCCCAGCAGTGTGTTGCAGTTTCTAGCATAGGGACCTTGCATGTCTTTTGTGAAATTGATTTTTAAATACTTTACTATTGACGGTCTTCTAAGTCAATTTAAAACTTTAATTTTTAAATTATTGCTGCTGGTTATGACAATTGATTTTGTATGTTGATCTTACTCTCTGGGATCTTGGCTAGATTCAGTTGCAGTAGTGTCCACCACTGCCCCAACCTTGCCTATAGTTTTACTTTCTGATGTGTGCTACCCATCCTCAGCAAGCGTCTAAAAATACTTAGTAGAAGATTCCAGGAAGAAACGCTTTAGGTTAGGTCTCATGACAGTCTGTAGACAGTTGCCTCTGCATTCTGCACGGATGTGAGCCGTCCGTTGTCCAGCGTGTCTGTGCTGTCTATGCTACCTACCTGTCAGTCCCTCTGAACAGTCATGGTTATCAGACCAACTGGTGGTGGTGCAAAGCTCATATTCAAGTAACCCTCAGTTTATATGGTGGTGGCTCCAGAGCATGAGAGAAGCAGCGCTGGCAACACAGACCTGGGGAGAAGCAGCGAAGTGCTTCAGATACCTCACATCCCAGGAAGGAGGTGAGCGCCATGTAGTTGGAGACCGTGTGCACGTGACTTACCTCACGTGCGTTGCTGGAATGGTTCGTTTTGTGTTCATGTCACCATGCCTGATTTATAGATCGGACTTTATCAGAGACATGTAGATTGAAGATGGTGTGTATGGGGTTTGGTGCTGTCCAGTGTCGGACGCCCACTGGGGTCTTCATGGATCCTCTGGGTGGGCAGGGCCTACTGCTCAGTCAGCTCTCCACGTCTGAGGCTCCCACATCTGTGGATTCAGCAAATGGGGATAAGAAACACTGGGAAAATTGTATCTGTTCAGAACACATGGGCTTTTCTTCCTTATCATTCCCTGAACAGTGCATTAGACCAGGCAGCATTTATGCTTATTAGATATTATAAGTAGTACAGAGATTTACAGTGTACAGGGGTGTGTGCTTGGGTACATGCCTATGCTACACCATGTTATGTAAGGGAGGAGTGTCCTTGGATTTAGTATCCTTGTTAGTCCTGGAACAGGTCCCTGGGGTCAGAGGAAGGACTGTTCTGGGGTTTTTGCAGTTCCTGAGGGCTCCTGTAGTCTCTGGTTTGTGCAAGGGGAGTAGGCTTCTCTCTCTACCTTTCAGGCACTGTTAGACCCACCAGTGGAATGATGGGTAAGCAGGTGACAGTGGCTGCCCCTCCCTGTCCCAGTAGCAGGAGTGTCCAGTATTTCCCTAGCTGGGTGGGTCCACCCTTTTGGGTTTTGAAAGTGTCCACCTCAGGTTGAGGGTGCTTCCACAGTCCACTGGGCTTTGCCATGTGGTTTCTCTGGGTGGCCACAGGACTTTTCTCCTGCACTCTTCACATGTGGTTGAATGAGTTAATTTTGGAATGGTGGACCTACCCTGAACTGCAGGACTGTGACGCCTCATTCCACATGAAGGTCCTGGTCAGAGTTCAGGACAGGGTGAGGGGGCAGTGCTCCTCCTGGTTTGAGAGTGAAGGGTGGGACCGGCATGGTTTCCCTCCTGTTGTTGGGCAGGTCCAGCTTTGCGGACAGGGTTTCCTGTTGTGGAAGCTCCTGTGACCTCTAGGGGAGTCGGTGCCGCCTCTTCATCTGTGTGCTCTCTGGGCCTGCACCCTGCTGCCCTCTGACAGCTGACCCATGGCCCAGGACCGAGAGTGGAGCACTCTTTCTTTCCTCCAAAGCCAAAGTGGGTAGATGGCAGGTGGACCACTGCCACGTGTCTGCAGCAGGATTGCATTTGCACTTCTGGACAGGTCTGGTGCCCATCTCGCGGTCAGTTACCTGTATGTGTGGCTTCGTACAGCAATTGCTGATTTGTTTTATGTGGCTTATAATAGTCACTTACCTTTCCCTTCCTGAAATGTAACAAAGCCTCAGTCTGGAAAGTGGCATAAAGGTTTTATGGCCTCCTGCCCACATCAGGTCTCTACTAACCACCTCTTGCATGGAGCTGGTGGCCCTGGCGGGAGCAGGGCCCCACCCACGCATCATCCTGCCTTGACAGCTTCATCTCGTCATGAGCCTTAGCAACAGGAGCTATGTGAGGGGGTCACGTGTGTTACTTCTGTGTGCTATTTTGAGACTTGCTCAGTGTTCCACCATGTTGACTGCAGTGTTTGATTACTTGGAAAAGTCAATGGTACAACCTTGAGGAGCAGCAGGTGAGCCCAGGGGATCGTGGGTGCTGGAGGGAGCCAAGTAGAGGATTTGCATCTAACTTTTGTTCGTGTAAACCCTTTAGTAGTAGTCGTACAATACAGAAAACATGGTCTGACCAAATGACAAACTTAAGTCCTTTAGTGTCTTGAAAATTTAAAAGTGACTCTCAAGCTGTTTCCTGCCTCACAGGCCTCCGCTGGTGTCCTGGGGGTGTGGTTGCTTTATGGACTCGCACATCCGCCTCTTGGCGTCTTGCTGGGTGGCCCTGGCACAGAGGCCAGGTAGGAGCACACAGGCGAGGGCTCCCTCTCCTCCGGGGACTTGGCTGGCTGTGGCCTGCTGTGGCCTGAGAACTTAGCCTAGCAGGGCCTCCTGCTGTTCCTGGAGGCTTCTCTTAGGATGTTGGATGCACGGCCACTTTCGCTGCTCAAACATGCCAGAGTCTTTGCCCATGCAAGGAGGGGGACAGCTGAGCTCTTCTGAAGGGATGCAGGCTGGGAAGTCACCAGGTGCTTCCCTCCTAGCAGGTGGCTGGAGGCACCTTCTGTTCCTGTTCACATCTTTCCCTCATCTATTTTGAGACCCAAGTTGAGGCGCCTCGAGGGTCTGCGTCCCTGCACACGGGACTCGCCTCATGCTGGCGTGCGCCAACTGCACGCTCTTTCACCTGGCGATGCCCAGCTTAGATGGTACCTCACACCCACTAGCCACGGGCATCTTCCTGGAAGCTGACCTCTCTGGCAGACTGGGAAGTCTTAATGCAGCTCCTTGCAGTGCTGTTGCCCATGCTGCGCCGAGGAGGACAGGGCCTCCCGAGGACCCAGTTGGAGAACACCCAGCAGAGATTCACCCGGGAGCTGCTGTGCATCCGTCTTCCTCATGCAGCGGCCTCCGCGGTCAGGCCGCTTCTCTCCAGTGCCTTGAAATAATGATCTGTGCTGCATGTGCTTCTAGATGTGACGGTTTCCTCAGGATCCTCCTCGAGGGCTTGAGTGTCCTTCTGTGAGGAAGACTCCACCAGCTCTCCTCTGGACTTTTATTCATTTATGGTATTGGGGATTGAACGCAGGGCGCTTAACCATTGAGCAACATCCCCAGCCCTTTATTTTTTGAGACAGGGTCTCACTAAATTGCTTAGGGCCTGGCTACATGGCTAAGGCTGGCTTTGATTTCGCAATCCTCTGCCTCAACCTCCTAGGCTGCTGGGATTATAAGTGTGGCTACCACACCCAGCTGTTATTTTTTTTGTGTGTGGTCTTGGGGATTGAAACCAGGGGTGCTCTACCACTGAGCTACGCCCCCAGCCCTTTTTATTTCAAGATATTGTCTTGCTAAGTTTTCCCAGGCTGACCTTGAACTTGCAGTCCTCCTGCCTTGGCTTCCTGAGTCAGTAGGGTTATAGGTATGTGCTACTGTTCTGGCTCATCTCTGAGTGGAAGGCCCCTGCGAGCTGGGACCACCATTCTTGCCTGGGTGCCTCTGTTCCTGATCAGTAGCCCTGTCAGTGTGAGGGATCACCCCTCCTGTCTCTGACGAGAGGGGTAAGTTATCAGCAGTGAACAGGGAGTTGGTTTTGTGACTTACGTTATCAATAACGCAAAATGTGCGTATACTTCATGCCAAGTGCCAGGCTGTGTCCGTTAGCAGCAGATAGTGGCCTCGTAGACTTGATAGCTTGGAAGACAAGGTAGGAAACCCAGAGTGTCCCTCCATTCCACTGATCCTCAGGAGGGATCCCTCCTTCCCCTGCAGGGAGGGTCCTGGGCATGCACACACAGTTGCACCAGTGGTCTGCAGAGCTGGGTGATGGTGCAGCCTGTGGGTGGCTGCTCGGGGTCTCAGCCACAGGACGGGACTTGATTTACTATTAGCTGGACTCAGAGTGTGAAGGCTCTGGCCCTGCAACCCCAGCCCTTGAACCGCTCGGGAATGTGTGTGACTCCTCAGGTTGAGTTGTGCAGACGGATGGCAGGTTATTTCTGGCTGCCTGGCCTTGGAGCATCAGCTTCTTCTCCCAGGATAGTAAGCCTCATGTGACTTCCCAGCTTTTGTCCTCTGACCTGTGCCCCCAGCCCGCTATTTGGCCCCGGGCTTACCTGAGCTCAGGGTAGAGGAGGGACTGCCTGCTTCTGATCACCGTGGTCACTGAGATTCAGACCCTCACCTTCTGCAGCGTCTCAGAGGATGCAGAGTGAAGGGTTTGTTCCCACGTCGTGGCTGTTGCAGGGAGGTGGGGACGGCCAACTCGCACTCCTGTGTCCATGAGTTAGACGTGAATGGCCTATTTAATTCTGAGTCTGTCAGGATCCTCTTGGAAGAAAAGGATGGCTGAAGGACGGTGACAGATGTGTGGGTTCCAAACAGGACCAGCTGTCGGCCCAGGATTTGCTGAAGGTCATGGAGAGGGAGCACACTGTAGGGAAACAGCGGTATCCAGCTTCAAGCAGGGAAGGGTGGTGTCTTGCCTCTGAGGCATGTTGGAATCAAAACCCTTAAATCCCCACCCTTAGCCAGGAGCCTCCACTGAGGCTACTCCTGTGTAGGAAGGTCAGCCGCTCTCCCCGGAGCATCATCTCCTTCATCTGGCCTTTCCCTCCTCCCAGGAGGAGGGCACCTGGAGCGGGTACACCCAGTCCTGAGGAGGAATCGCTCCATGTGGCATGCTGTCCACTGGAGGAGTTGTCCCCAGTGCTCAGCCAACGAGGGGCACGCTGTCAGTCATGGTAGCCAGCATCTGCCCGCATCTGCAGGTTAAGGGGTGCTGTTTCCTGCCTGGGCCTCCAAATTGTCCCACCTGTGGCTTTTGCCCCCAGAAAAGGATCGATGTCATGTCAAGGCTGGAGGGAGGTGCAGTGTGGGGCCTGTGCAGGGAATCTCACCGGGGCTTGTAAGGGCACGGTGGCTGTTTCTGATGGAATTAGCCAATAGTGCCCTGCCCCAGTGGCTCTGTGTGGCCCTGTGGAGTTGACCCCTGCCCTCTCTGCCTACAGTGTGGACAGCCTGGAGTCCATAATGTAGCTGCCCATGCTGTGGCCCCTCTTGTTTGGGTCCGTTGTGCAGGTTTTGGGCCCCAGCTTGCTGCCTTGGGTCACCTCTGCCTGCTGCTCCGTCCTGGCTCCAGTCCCATTTGGTCTTGAAGATTTGGTTAATAGCCTTTTTCAAATTGTAGCCTAAGGAGGTTGAATAAGCCCTGTAGGGCCGCACATGGCCTTGATGGCAAGATTAGGACCTCTCCTGGCCATTTCATTTTCTCTGTGTGCCAGGTTGTGGGAGGGCATCAGGCAGCAGGGACAGAGGACTTGGGGGAGGCCCCTGCTGGATGGCACCTGCCTCATCCAGGAGCTCTTTTCCAACACCATGTCCTCAGGACATTGCCATGCAGGTGGTGGTACCAGTGTCACTTTATCACTGAGAGGAAAGGCTGGCGACAGGGTCTCAGGAGGTTTGGGGGAGGAAGTAGTGTTCCCTCCACGTGAGCTCTGTACTAGACTGCCGCACTCAGGGCTGACCTCCTGCCAGATGGTGTCTGTCCACCTGCTTCTGAGTGTGGGCTCCCGAGACAGACCTGATGGAGCTCGTGGTAGTGCCAGGCAGGACACCTGGTGCTGATGGCTGGAGAGCACGCCCACGCCCTCCTGGTAATGTCCAGGTTGGAGTTTCAGGAACAAGAGCGATGAGGTAGCCTCTGGGTGGCATGTGCAGGCCTGCTGCCTGTGGTCACACTACAACGCCACAGCGTGCTCGGGGCTTGTCTGGTGACCCCGTCCTGCTGGGAGATGGAGCCTGAGCAGGAAGGGCCTGGCCTCTGATGCCCTCCTCCCAGCCAGTGGTGCGGTGTCCAGGGCTGTCCACCTGCTCCTTGGTCCCCACTGGGATTTGGTTTCCACAGTGTTTTCTTATTGTTCCTGTATCTTCAACATTGTTCTGATGCTTAAGCTATCTGAAGCTTGTGAGTAAGCTTCAGTTTGTATTTTGAAAATTTTAATCATTTAAGCCCTACACTCTGAAAATATACTTGGTTTGTTAAACTTGTGTCCTTTTAGAGCTGTATTGGTAATTAGGCTCCCTGACACCAGTGTGCAGCGTAGCTCTTGGTGTGATGGGTTCAGTCTCGAATTGAGTTCGAGGTTAAGTGAGTAGTTTTTTAATTGAATGGAAGTGTTGTCTTGGGGTCCATCTTTCTAGAATTCTTACTTCCAAGTGCTCTGTCCAGTGATCCAGGCAAATCTTTCATCTGGAAAACATTGGCAAGAAACTTAGGGTTCAGATCTCCTTGTTTCTTCACTCATTTTCTAAACATGCAGGTGCCTGCCGTGTGTGTCACCAACCTTGTGACAGGTCCTGGCTGGGCACTGGGGACGGACCATATGGGCAGGAATGTGCAGCTGCAACTTGCAGGGGGCCCATGCCCAGCTCAGGCAGGCCCAGGTCCCAGAGGCAGGGGTCACTGGATGTGGAGATGGTTGAGTCCATAGGGATGGGAGGCGGTGATGAAGGGGCAGCTGCAGAACGGATGGGACCCGCTGAGTTGGGGCCACCTCGGCTGTAGGCCTAGTGGCCCAGGCACCCGAAGTTGTCCAGGGCTCAGCAGAGAGGGTGTGTTCAGAGCATCTGGGCCCTGGCTTGGCAGGGAGGAGGGGAGCCAAGCCGGTAGGAATAGGTGGGCTGGCCAGGAAGGGCACCAGAGGGACCAGAGGGAAACGGAAGAGGAGAGGACAGAGCGAGCGGAGCCTGGAGGTCAGGAGGGGAGCCGGGCGCTAGCCCCTCCCTGGACTCCTGGGTGAGCGTGTTCACTCAGGTTTTCTGGCGCCTGGCGGGCTTCGGGAGCCACGTGCCCCAGCTAGTCACTTTGCAGATTTGATGTTCGGGTGTCACCTGAGAGGTGTCTGCTCGCCACACGTCGGAAGTGGAGGTGGTTCTCCTTCCAAAAGCAGCCGCTCCTGGGGGCCTCACCTGCAGCACCAGGTGAGGTGTCTCACCGCTCTTCTGTGTCTCCTTCCAGAAGATCGATGCCCTTGCCCAGTGCTGCTGGACCTCGAACACCTGCTCACCCGTAGCTCCTGCTTGTGGCCTCCACTGTTGGGCAGCTCCCTCTACCTGTGGACACCTTCAGGACAGCCTGTGCTGGACTTTGATGGCCTTGCTGGAGCTCAGGAGGTCTGCCGGCACGGCCTGGAAGGTCCTTGCCTGTGTTGGTGCAGGGCCTCTAGGCCAGGGCTCAAGAGTGGAACTGGAGTTTCCAACTGCATGGTTTTTGCCAGGGTATTTAGACAAACTAAAATGGGACATAAACGATCCTAGGAGATGCAGTGAGGAGGGGAAGCACGCTTGTGAGACAGCCTGTTACAATAGGAAAATGTAAGCTTGAGATGTGCTGGTGTTTACTTTGTTCATCCCTCAAATAGAAAAATGCTCCAGGTACTGTCTGTCTGAGCCTGTGTGTGTGTACAGTGTGTTCTTAAACTTCTCATGCGCTTTAATGTCCCTTTCCCTGAAAATACATATTTATACCAAGGAAGAAGAAACTGTTTATCATTCTTCTGAATTATTAGATACCCCAAAGGTAACCTCCCCCAAGTAGTGGTTTCTCCCTTCTAAAAATCATCTGGAAAAATACTGAGCTTTCTGATCTTTATTTCATCCAGTTCACTGGCTCTGCTAGGAAGAGTTATTACATAACCAAGCACCACTTTTATTAAAAAGAACCAGGCCACTTATTTCCTTCAAAGTTTTTCGCGTGTAAATCTTCTCTAGGTAAACAAAACTTTTATTGAAGGTAATATTTTGAGACCCTCGTGCTGTTCACACCAGTAGTGTTGCAGAGAGCCCACATCATAAGCTGGTCTTGCAGCGTCCTGGCCTCGGCTCTGGTGTCCTGGGCGGGTGGCCATCCCCTTCCCACAGGCTGTCAGAGGACTCACGTGAGCACAGGCCCAACAGTGGTCATCTTGGTGAAGAGACTGGGGTCTGTTGTGTGGTAGTGCTCTGCAGAGGCTACCTGTTGGGTTGGGAGCACCTCAGCTGGGCTTAGGTGGCCTGTGGGTGGGAAGGACTTGGGGAGGGAAGAGGGTCCAGGGCTGCTGGTGGTTGAGGCTGCGGGTGGAGGGCTCCTGGACAGTCTCTACCACTTCATAGGGGTTTCCATTGCTCTCCAGGGAGCTGGAGGGAGGCTGCCACTTACTCTGGACACACGGTGGTCCTGCTGACAGGTTGTAGCCCATCCTGACCTGTCTCCGAGGGGTCCTTTTGGAGTTTCCTAGACCCAGGTGGTCAGAACTGAGAGGGGCCGTGGCATCCCAGCCAGCCCTGCTCCTTATCACACGAAGAGACCCAAGTCCAGGTGCCATGCTGGAGGTCCTGGCTGCCAAGCAGGCGCTCTACACCTAGAGGATGCCAGCGGGTGCCTATCCCTGCTCTTGGGCAGGCTCATGTCCTAGTGGCAGAACACTTCTCAGTCTTCCTGTGCAGCACAGGCTACGGTGCTGGGCTGGCCTGTCTTCCTGGAGGGCAGCTGGCCTTTCTGCCTCTGCTGGGAGAGCCAGAGGAGACGGCAGCCCAGAGGTGGGAGGGTGTTGGAGGACAGGTGCCGTGCTCAGGCCAGTTGTGCTGGAGAGAGCTGTACGCTGGCCGTTGTGCCCATCCAGGAGGCAGATGGGGACAGGAGGCTCAGAGCCCTCAGCCTGTGGGAGTGAAGCTGGGTCAGCTGTGGGAGCAGGGCTGCCACACTGTACTGACTGGGGTGACCTGGGCTGGGTGGTTAGGTTAGGTCTGTCAGGCAGGTGTGGCGGCACACACCTGTGATTCTAGCCATTTGGGAGGCTAAGGAGCAAAAGTTCAGGGACAACCTAGGCAAAAGCCAGAACCTGTCTCAGCAAGTAAAACGGCTGAGCTGTGCTCAGGGCAGCATGCACCCAGCCTGCCCAGAGCCCGGGATTCCATCCCTGGCACCATAGGAGGGGAGCGTGGGAGCACACCAGTGTGTGGACATCCTCCAGCACTTGTCTCCCAACTGCAGCCACCTCCTGACGGAGGAGACGGGACAAGGCTCTCCTCGGCCTCTTCACCCAGCTCATTAGCACTGCCGCCTGCCCCCGGCTGGGCCAGGACCCCTTGCAGGAGACATAGCTAATCATGGGGTGCCTGGGTATTCCAGAGCTCTGGTTTTACTGCCTTACAGTCCACAGCCGGGCACGCTGCTGTCAGAGGTAGCTGCCTTCCAGAGGAGAGACGGACAGGCCACTGTAAGCATTGGCTCCTGCCTGGTGTCTGAGGGCAGGAAGCTCCTTCAGGATCATGGAGTTCCTTAGTTTAAAATAGAGGCAGTAGAATCAAGGCAGGTGCTCCTCTGCATGTGTCATTATAAACTCTTGAAGTTACATTATCATATGACACATTAATAGAGGCTTTTTACTTTTTAACAAATTCTCTATAAAAAATAGCATGCATGAGAAGTTACCTGCGTTTGTGAACCTCTGTGTTGCAGGAGATAAAATATTTTTGCAAAGAATGACGCTGGGCAGCTCCCAAGCAGCTGTGGTCCACTATGGTGCAGGTGATGGTGTCATTGCTCCGCAGGTTTGGCACGCCATTAGCCAGACTGAGTGCAAGTTCACGTGGGTATGTCAGTCACCTGTGCGGAGCATGCCTGGGGGGGGGTCTCTACCTCTCAGCTGGCCACTTTGGGTCCCATTGAGAATTCTGATTGTACGTGTGTGGCCTGGTCAGTACCGGGAAGCCTGGCCTGGCTGGGTAGCGCCCTGGGTGGAGACAGAAGCTGCCTCTCTGAAGCCTGCTGTGAGTGCTGAGAGTGAGCGCAGGACAGGAGAGCCCCAGAGTCCTTCCTGCAGGTGCTGTTTGTTCCCACACGTGTGACCTCTTAGCCTGGGTCCCAGCTCTTCACTAATGTATGTAAAAATATTAAAAGCCCTTGTATATTACATGAAAAACTATGTCAGCCACCCTGCTTTTTTCTATTTATTAAAACTTTTCAAGCAGTAAAACATTTTACTTGTTAATGAGGGAAGTGGGGGAGTTAATGACACAGAGCTCGGGTTCTCCAAGATGCCTCCTCTTAACCATGCACACCCGCTCCTCCCGCCGCACGCCGTTTAATTTCTGTGATAGGGTTCAGTGAGCAGATGCAAATAGATTTAATGATTTGCATCAGTAGATCATTCCCCAGTTTAATATCCTCTGATATTTTGGGTCAGGGCTCTTTCTTTGGGAGGCTGGCAGTTTCTGGAGCTGGATTATTAATATTAGTGACTTCACATTATGCCAAAGTGCAGGGAGATGAACGCCTCTTTTTCACGCGGATTCCCACATTGCCTATGGGGTGGGGGACTGGTGCAGTAGGCCACTGGGTCATCCTGGCCACAGGTGCTTTCCAGCGAGATGCTGCCTGAGCTGGCAGGTGCCCGGGCCCAGCCCTTCACGAGCAGCAGTCATCTTGTCTGCTCACCTCACAAGGAAACCTGTGGCTGGTGGTCAGGATGTGGGGTGCTTTTATCAAGATCGTTCAACAAAGGGATAAATATAACATAGAACTCGGGCTGGCAGACATGAGCCTACCTCTTCTGCGTCCTGTCTGTGGTATCCTGGTACAGGATGAGGAAGGCCACGGGCTGCCCTGCTGGGATTCCATTAGGTGGTGCCTGATCACGCACGTGCAATAAGAGCCGCCAACAGCCCTTCCCATGTTTATAGGGACTGGGCCCAGGACTCCGAGGACACCAGAGTGTGTGGGTGCTGAAGTGAAATGGCGTGACACATGCATATAATCTGCATGTCCTGACTCCTTTAAATTGCCTCTGAACAATGCAGTGTACATCCCTTATAAGCAACTGTTTGCTGTAGTGTTTATAGAATGCCAGCTGTATGCGTATTTTCCATCGATGCTTGGTTGAATCTGCAGATTAGGAGCCCAGGGAGGCAGAGGCTTCTGTGCACACAGGATGACCCAGCAGCTCTGGAAGCAGAGCACCAAGGAGGTTTTCTTGGGGAGGGGCCGCCTCCATTTCTTCTGCCTGCCTCCCACTAGTGGCCAAGTGCCAGGTGCTGGCCCTCCAGCCTTGCTGCATCAGGGTACAGAGAGAGCTGGGCCTGCTGCTTGCAGAGGTGACTCAGTGAACATAGCGTCATTGGCGAGGGTCCTGGTATGAATGACTGTCAACATCCCTGTAGGAGGCGGAGAGTAGGACCATACAGGGACAAGCATGACAGCTGGAAGATGCCATCCACAGGCTGAGGTGAGGGGCCTTGGGAGTGGCCAGCCCCACCAGGTCCTTGGCTTCAGACTCCCACCCGGGATGGCGGTGCCCGTCGATGCTGCTCTGTCATGGCAGTGGTGACAAGGTAGCATGGTGCTCTTGTTCCATGGAAGTATGCTGCTGCCCAGGCGGATGATTCCCTGCCAGTTATGTTCCTGGACGCTGTCAGCAAAGCCAGAAGGGACCAGGTGGGGCCTCGGCATGCAAGGGGTTATGGGAAATGGTTAAAATGCCTTTTCAGGTAAGAAGAGCAAGATTCATGATGGCACCCAGTTAAATAAACCAACTTCAGTGGTGCAGAGACACCACCCTCAGCCCCACTGTCACTGGTTTCCTTCCGGACTGCCTCTGCTACTGCTTCCTGGCCTGGTGAGGCCAGCCTCCCCTATTCTGTGGGAGCCTGGGAGGCTGTCCTGCCGAGGAGGGAGCCTGCCTCTGCCTTCTCTCTGCTGGATCCCCAAACATTGCTTCCTCTTCCTCCTCGGTCATTTCTCCTGGCCTGGTCATCTCTCCTGGCCTGGGCATCTGTGGTCTGGATGTCCACCTGTTGTTCTGTCTTTCTGAAGCTGTCTTCTCCAAGGTCCAGGAGCCTTAGCACAGCTGTCCTGGCTTCCTTGCCTGCAGCAAGGGACAGACTTGCCCCCATTTCTTTCCTGTCAGAAAGCCTGCTGGGGTTGGCTGGTGGGGCCTGGTGAGGAAGAGCCCTCAGGTGCAGGGGGCTTTTTGTCTCTACTGCAGCCTCCTTGGCCAGTTAATTGCTGGGCTTTGCATATGGCTTGGCCAGGTCGGCTCTCCTCCTCTTCCTTTGCCAGGGCTTGGATTGGATTTCTATGGTGTTTTAATGTTTTTGTTACCATGTTTTTCTTCCACAGTACAAACCCTAATTTGCCTCCAATACCATGCCATAACCTTGAGAACTACACCAAAATGCAATTAATGATTTTAGTAAATGTTAATTAGATACTTGGAGTTTTAAATGATTCAGGTTATGCAGAAGTCTTTGAATTTTGTTTAGAAGTGTGTTAGTGATCATTGGGGAAGTTGGTTATGGGACTTTGGATGAAATAGACACTCATGATAATATTTCCCAGTCAAAATAATGGGATCAAGCCCAGGTAACTGGAAAATCCCCTCTACAACATGTTTTGAGAAGTGAACTGTGAGATTTGGTGAGTGCTGATGCCTGGGCTTGTTCTCAACTTTTTTTTTTTTTTTGAGAGAGAGAATTTTTAAATATTTATTGTTTAGTTTTCGGCGGACACAACATCTTTGTTTGTATGTGGT